>NW_027185573.1:8782747-8901336 GCF_028583685.1 Petaurus breviceps papuanus | reverse complement strand
CCAAGGATATAGTGGTCATTAGTATGGATGGGTAGTCAAGAGCCTAAGTAATCAAGCATTTCTAGATTAAAGGGACCCTTCAGATAAAAGAAGCAAAGGGAATAGTGGTCTATGCTTGGAGAAGTGAAAACAGGTCTGTGAACTGGACCAGAGTCTCCTTCCATAGTCAAGGAGATGGAGGAGGAGAGGAGAGGGAAGGCTGAGAAACACTAACAAATGGAGACTTTCTGGGCAAGGTGACTGCCTGAAAGTAGGCAGGAAAACCAGCTACACCACCACATATAAGAACAAAACCATACACATCCTAAACGGGCCGATGAATGACTGAGAAAGCCAAACCGAAACCATAGTGACGTCTTCCACTCCACAACACGTACAAAGTCAACCAGAAGTCATACACAGGCTTCTGTAGGAGAGGGGGGTTCTTTGATGGCAGAGGCAGCACCACACTCAGGCAAAAAAGCCAGCAGCCTCTCAAAGCCTGCAGGACTCATGACGGTCTGAAGAAAGAGCTGAGGGTTCCTTGAGAAAAACTCCAGGGTGGGTGGAAAACCACAGCATAGGCTCTGGAAACCCCCAAAGGGGCAATAAGCAGCTCTCTGAACAACAAAAAACCAGACCCTGGAGTCTGTGTGTGTATATGGGGAATGGAGGGGGGCCTGGAGAAGAGGTTAACAGCCCTGGGAGATGAGGCTCAGTGCAGTGAGGAGGCTGGTGATCCTTCAAGCCTGACCCCAAAACACAGCAGGACAAGGAGCCTGGCCCTAGCACAAAGCCCCAATTCAAGAACTAAGGCTGGAGAGATAAGGGAACCAAAGAATCCTAACCACTACTATCCAGAGATCCCTCAGAATCCAACCTAGAGATAGTAATGCCATGACAACTGTAGGCAGAGACTCAAAGGAAAACATGGATTTCCCACAAGGTCTATGTGAATGCATCAAAGAAATGAAGTGAGAAAAAAAAGCAACCAAATAAAAATACTGGAGGAAGGAAATGGAAAAAGAATAAGTGGTAAACCTTACCCAAAATAGGAATCCCTGAAACTAAAACAGACTAATCAGTAACCAATGATTCTATGAGTCAGCAAGAAGTCAACCAAAACTGAAGAAAATGTAGGATATCAGAGAGACATCAAAAACAACTGACTTAGAAAATAGGTCAAGGAGAAATAATTTTATCATTGGACTCCCTGAAAATTATGATAAAAAAAAAAAGCCCAGACACACTATTAGCTATTTCAAGAAACCGTCAATTAAAATTGTCCAAATGTATTAAAACCAGAGGACAAATAAAGACTGGGAAAAAATTCTGCCAATCACCTGCTGAAATACCAAGGAATGTCAGTCAAAATCCATAATTTCCAAAATACTCTAAAGCAACCAGAAAGCAGCTCAAGTACCAAGGAACCACAGTCTAAATCATAACAAGACCTGGCAGCTTCTACTATGAATGAGAAAAGAGCTCGGGAGAAAAAAAAGAGCTCGGGAGAAAAAAAGCAAGATTATCTGTAAATAAATCTGTATCTCTCACTCTACATTAACATACAGAAAGAGCAAGCTGGCAGGTGGGCAAAAGGGAGAGAAAGAGAGGGGAGACCTCTCTCTCTATATATATACACACACACACACACACACACATATCTATAAAGATATCTATCTCTCTCTATGTCTAAATCTATAGATATGTACAGAAAGGGCAGAGGGGGGACTTGCAACCAAGAATAACTTACCCTTCAAAGCTGAGTATAATACTAAAGGGAAAAAAATGGACCTTTAATGGAACAGGATTAGTAATCATTCTTGATGAAAAGACAAGAGTTAAGTAGGAACTCTGAAATGGAAGCATAATACTTAGCAGAAACCTAGAAAGATAAACATATCTGAGCTATACAGGAAAGGGCTGTTTGATAATGGAGTGCTACTATTTTAACAGGGGAGAATACAGAAGTGCCCCTTCAGAATCTTAATGTTTTCCAAAGGTATTAAAGGAGTTAAATGATTTAAGAGGGAAAACAAACTTCTGCACCCAGAAAATAATATTAAAAAGAAAAAACAAAAAGCTAAGATCTGTAAATCAAAAAGGATGCCCATTAATCAGGGACTGGCTGGAAGAAACTATGGTGTGTGAACTTAATGGAATATTAGGTCATTAAGAAATGACCAAAGGGAAGATTTCAAAGAATCCTAGGAGATGAGAACAAATAGGAAAACAATGAGAACAGTAGGAAATGAATTGAGAAGAATATGGAGAATAGTCAATACACACGTAAAGAGAAACATGTCTGAAAGACCTATAACCTCTGATCAAAAGAACCATGACCAACCACATCACCATAAAATCTATGGTGAAGCTGGTTGCGCACTTCCCCACAGAGAGATGGTGGGCAAAGGGTACTGAATGGAACAAAGATTTTTTTCTCACAAAACTACTGGATGGATTTGTTTTGCTTGACTATGATTATGTTACAAGCTTCCCTACCTCCAGCCCCTTCTTAGTGGTGGGAGTGGGGGAAGGCAATAGCATTCATATTGTAACGCATTTCTTAAAAGTAACAGATAAACTGCCTAAGGATTAAGCTTCTATCCCTATAGAGGAACAGATCTGGCCTTCTGCTGGGAAGAGCCTGGCTCCAGGTGGGGAAGTTATCTCAGCATGAGTCGTCAAGAACACTGGGTCTCACAAGAAGAAACAACCATGAAGAATCCTAAGAAATCTGGGGGGAAGAGTTGTATGAATCAGAACAATTTATGTGATATCCGCCATGATGCACGGTACTGTTGGCCAAGTGGGCCTCAGGGCAGAGAGATCAAAGGGACAGGCATGCATAAGCAAAAACCCTTGTATGTGCATGCTGACTGTCTTGCTGACTACATCTGCTCAATCAAGGCCCAACTCCTATAACAGGCCGCTCTGAGTCCCTTGCAGCAGCCTTGTGCCTTGCCATCAAAATTACCTTGTATATCTTACATGTGGATTTGTTCTACAGTGTCCCTGCCACCCCTCTCTCTTCCCACCCCCCAACAGAATGCAAGGTTCTTGAGGAAAATGTCTGATTTCCATTTATGTACCCCTAGCATCAAAGGCAATGCCAACTACCTTGTGGGTGTGCCTGTTGACTGATAGTAGGCTCTCCCTAATTAATGCTTGCTGACTGAAGGAAAGATTATACTGTGGTGAGGGGGGAGTCATTGTAAAAAGAATGTTTTTTTTTTTAATCAGTAATAGATTAAAAGAGAAAACAGAGTTAAAAGATCACTAAAGCCAAAAGGATATAGGTACCTCTTGCCATGCGTATGACACTGGGATAAGAAGCAGAACTCCCTGGGCCTCAGTTTCCCTCTCTAAAATCAGAGGGCTGAACTAGATGACTTCTCTATTATTTGTGATCCCAGGAAAATCAGGCTTTGTGATCAGCAGCCATAAATTCTGGATCCTACTTTTACAGATCAGGAAACTGAGGCTCAGAGATTCAATGACTGGGTAGAATTTGAACCCAGGTACTCAACTTCAGAAAGACCCCTTAGGTCTGGAGCTTTCAACAGATAAGCCAGAAACCCTGTTTCTTGTGTTGTGCCCCTGAGATCTCCCCCCTAAGTCACTCAGAACCAAGTGGCTACAATGGAGTAAGGACCCTGTTCTGCAGAACTTAGAACCTGGCAGTTCTTAGAGAGGAATGTCTGAGGCTGTGTGTGTGCACAGATGTAAGGGCAGAAAGAAGGTTCACGGGAGGACCCCTGAGTATTACACACGCACATGGGCCAAGCAAGGACAGGGTGTTATCGTGGATGTGAGAGAATTATTTTATTGTCCACAAGTGCACGTCTAAGGACAGTGTTTCTGGGTGCATGCACACGCACACACCAGAACTCCATCTATTAGGTATGCACATGAGATACATACACATGCCTGGGGGCAGTGTTCACCACTAACATGGGTGAATCTCTTCATGTCACTTCCTTCCTGCCCGTACACATAGAGACAAGCAAGTATGTGGCAGCATGGGAGGGAAGGGAGAGGACGGGGACACCACTCACCATGTACATGGGAGAACCGCAGAGCGTGGCCGCCATCATGTTGTTCTGTAGGTAACGGGCAAATCCAAAATCAGCTACAACAAAGAGATAAAAATGAATTCAGGGTTGATCCCGTAAAGACCCTACTTCCTTGGGTTGCCCAGCAAGGCCCCAACTCTCTTTGTCCTAAGACAATGAAAGTTATAAGACTGACGAGGGGTCCAACTCCTGATATAGATTCTCATACCTCCAGAGACATACGCAAAGACCTCTGGGAGATTAAGCATTGGCTGCACCAGACCTCCCTACCAAGACTGCACCCAGAGGCTCTGGCAGCCAAGGAGTTAATAGCTCTTTTTATTTTCTCTCTTCCCCTTCCTCCCTCTCCCATCCCGTATTTCTCTTTCTCTCCCTCCCTCTTTGTCTTTCTATCTCCTCTGACTCCCACCTTTCTCTCTGCCAGGAGGGAGTCCTGGGCACAGCTGGATCACAAGGCTATTGGACCTCAGTATCTATTCCCTCATTCTTAGCCACACATGGTCAGGATCAGCTGGTCGTGCTCCAAAAGGACAAGAGGGAGATACAAGGGCTTCTTGTACTGACCCACTCTTCTCAATAGAACAAAAGCTTCTTAAGGGCAGGGATTGCTTCCTTTTTGTCTCCATAGTCCCCAGAGCCTGGTACAATGCCAGGTACAGCAATTTAAACAAAATGCCAAAAATTCTGCTCTCCCAGTTTACAGATGGGTTAATTCAGCCCCAAGGGAGCTTGGCTCCAGGTAAGACCTAGAGCTGAACCCTGAACCCACAGGTCACTGCCTTCTCCAATCCTCCCTCCTTCCCTAGCTAGGTAATGCAGTGGACAGTGCTAGAGCTGCTGTCAGGAAGACCCGAGTTCAAGTTCAGTCTCAAGAGTTAGTAAGTAACTGTGACCGTGGGCAAGTCACGTAACTTCTGTTTGCCTCAGTTTCCTCAACTATAAAATGGTGGTAACAATATCACCTTCCTCAGAGAAGTGTTGTAAGAATAAAATGAGAGAATATTTGCACATACTAAGTAGGTGCTTGATCAATGTTTATTCCCTTCCCATTCCATCACCAATGCTATATGCAGCTTTCCCATAATGTCAAGTCAGAAGAAACATACTGACTTCCTAGAGCAAAACTCTTAGTTTGGACCCATCTTGCCTCTGGGGAGCCATTTGGCTGCTTGCCCAGGGAGCCAGTTACCACCCAGGGGACCTTGCTTGGATCCCCTCTCTTTTTTGGGTCTCAGTGTCCTCCTCTGCAAAGAAAATTGGAGATCATGTCCTAAGGGGCCCTACAGCTTAACCTCTAAGATAGCTGTTTGGGGATGGAGGGATGGACCAGGGAATTCTCTGGCCAGCAGGGGTCTGCACCTCGTGGGTCCCAGACCTCTCACTTGCTCCTCAGCGAGTAGGGCAAAGCAGTCTCTGAGTTTCACGAGCCCCTGTATCTCCACACCAGTCATAAAAACCTGGCTCACACCTGAGCAAGACCTCAGGTGACCCCATCTGTACTCATTAAGCAAGCTAACTCATTAAACAAACCTGTGGGGAGACAGAGCCGGAAATCAACTCTGCTCTTGGCTCAGTTACCCATTAACCTGTGTTGGCCCAGACAGAGAGAGGTAAAGTGGAGACAAGAGACTCTGGGGCCCCTGGCCTTTGCCTGGCCTGGCCTTAGATGCACCCAGAAGTCATGGCTTAGTGGTGTCCCTCACTGAGGCCCTGTCCTCAGGGGTGTCCCCTAGGGAGCATGTGGTGCCTCTGGAGTCACAAGACCTGGGTTCCAGTACTGCCTCAGATACCAACTAGGACAAGTCATATGACTCCCTGGGCCTCAGTTTCTCTCTCTCTAAAATCAGAGGGCTGCACTGGATGACTTCTCCATTATTTGTGATCCCAGGAAAATCAGGCTTTGTGATCAGCAGCCATAAATTCTGGATCCTACTTTTACAGATCAGGAAACTATGGCTCAGAGATTCAATGGGTAGGATTTGAACCCAGGACCCAAATCCATTCCTCTTTGGACTAGACTCCATCCTTTTCAACCCTTCCAAGGCTGCCTACATAATTAACACTTTTAGAGGTCAGGTTAAGGTTTAGACAATGCTTCATGTTTATCCTTCTAGGGACCCTGGCTACCCCAGTGTTGGGACCTTTTCATCTTCTCCCTCTTGCACTTTGGAAGACATGCTCCCAAAGTTGATAACCATGATAATAACAACTGACTTTTTAATAGTGCTTAGGAAAGAGTGCTAGATGTGCAGGGCAGCTAGGTGATGCAGTGAACACAGCACCTGTCCTGGAGTCAGGAGGACCTAAGTTCAAATCCAACCTCAGACACTTGACACACTTACTAGCTGTGTGACCTTGGGCAAGTCGCTTAACCCCAACTGCCTTACCTTCCCCCCCTCCAAAAAAAAAGTGCTAGATGTGGAGTCAGGTTTTGTGGTCTTCAGCTGGTTCAGTCATGTCTAGCTCTCTGTGACCCCATTTGGGGTTTCCTTGGTTAAGATACTGTAGTGGTTTGCCATTTCCTTCTCTAGCTCATTTTATAGATGAGGAAATAAAGTCAAACAGGATTAAGTCATGTCTAGCTCTCCGTGACCCCATTTGGAGTTTTCTTGGCAAAGATACTGGAGTGGTTTGTTATTTTCTTCTCCAGCTCATTTTACACATGAGGAAACTGAGGCAAACATGGTTAAGTGACTTGCCCAGGGTCACACAGCTAGTAAGAGTCTAAGGTCAAGTCCTCCTGATCCCAGGCCCACCACTCCATCCATTGCATCCAGTCAGCTGTCCATCATATTTACTATCCCCATTTCAAACTCAGGTTCATAGACAGATTACAAGTCCTCAAGGCAGGATTTGAAGCTGGATTTTCCTCATTTCAAGGTTAATGCACAATGCTTAATGCTGCCTCTATCTTACAAATCTGGGCCCAGGTTTGGAGGAGGAGGCGAAGGAGGCTCTCTCCTCAAGGGACCAATCCCTCTAGGGAGACCACAAGTCAATTCTGCTTTTAGCACCTGCTTTAAATGGAAATGGAAACACACCACAGAACAAATTGAAAATGGAACTGGCTCCAAAGAATAGAACTAAGAGAGAAATAAATGCTCCCCACCCAAACCTTCCCAGAGGCAGAAGATGGGCCATGGATGCACAACACTGCAGAGATTTTTTTCAATGCATAAGATTATGAACTATTTTCTCCTTTTTGCTGCTAAAAAACCCTCTAGCAATACTAACAATAATTAACACCAACACACAGCACTTTAAGGTTTGCAAACTGCTTTGCAAACATATCATTTTATCCTAACAATTCTGAGAGGAAGGTGCTACTTATCTCCATTTTACAGCTGAGGAAACTGAGGCAGGAGGTGAAATGACTTGCCCAGGGTCACACAGCTAGCTAGTGTCTGAGGTCACATTTGAACTCAAGTCTCCTTGATTCCAGGCCCGGTGCTTTATCCACTGGGCCAACTGCAGGTGTTTAATAAATGCTTGTTGACACTGAAAGGTGATTTTAAGCAATGTAAAACCAAAAGATGTAAACAAGAACTTTTTCTTGCATGGAGCTTGTCATTGGAGCAGTGAGTTCCCCAATGGCATCCACAGGCCCTGCCTATGTCCTAGGACAGAACTCATCCCTCTCAGCCAGGTCTCTGGGCACTCACCAATCTTCACTCGGATGTTGTTGGGGTTGGATTTTCGACCTCCAGAGTAGGACAAAAGGATATTCTGGGGCTTCAGGTCCCGGTGGATGATGCCTTTGCTGTGCAGCATCTTCATGGCGCCTGCGATCTGTTGGAGGAAGAGCCGGATGGTGTCCTCACTCAGGGTCCGCATGGCTGGGAGAAGAGAGGAGAAAAAGAAAAAAAAAAGCTCATCAATCCATCAATGGTTGTGAAGTGCCTACCACAGTCCCGTTTGTTTCTGGGGCTCACCTGTCATGACAATATCCCACCTCTCCAAAATGACTAAGCCCACAAAAAAGCCCCAACTTCCTGAGACCAAACAATTTTCTAACCTCCCTCCCCCAACTTAGAAAGTTCTGTATACTTCCCAAAGCCCCCTCTTCCCTGCCCCCAGCCATTAGAAGGAGACTGAGGCCTAAAGGAAAGGCACATCAAGTGTCCAGGATCACTGAGTTAAGTTACAGAACAAAGGATAAACTCATACAAAGGCCTCCATTACCTAACCCAGAGGTGGGGAACCTGCTGCCTCAAGGTTACACGCAGCCTTCTATGTCCTCACATATGGCCCTTTGACCAAATCTAAACTTCATGTGGCCTCAAGGCCCCATGTTCTGCACTTCTGACCTAAACTCTCACTCTGGTGTTCCTTCTATAGAATTAGAAGGCAGGATGGGAGGACTTCATAGGGTATAGGGGGTAAAAATCTGCTTCCTACACATGTCTTGGGATTAGGAGCAAAGCTCAGTCTGGGGCCAGGCTCAGGGGATTTGGGGGAAATGCCCTCCAAAGTCCCCTATCTTAGCCCTCAGCAATCTGACCATCACAACAAAGTCCAAACAAAGGCTCCTTCCTTCTTACCTGTTCCTGGACATATACTATGTGTTTTATCTTCAGCAGAACATCTGGAAAGACCAGATGTTTGCATCAAAATCAGCTCCTGAGCACTCCTAAACAAATCATCCCAAGGGGATATAAAGAAATAAGGGCTGGTGGAGGGCTCTCTGGCTATCCTAGATGCTCCTTTCTGAGGGATGTGTAGGGAAAGGGGGTGGGGGACAGCTTCATTTAGGAAAAAAAATACAAATACATGTGTGCAGGTACATACACACAGAACAAATTTCTGGAAAACTATAGGAATGAAACCTGGTCAATGTACATTTTCTAAAAACAATTTCCTAGTTTCATATACAGTCCCCTTTAGTTCTTTGATTTAATGAAATGCTTCAATGATTTGACTTCAATAACAAAAAAAAATTAAAATATAAGGACTAAGAAATGTGTTTAAAAATGTCCTCTTTTATGAACGGGCAGTTTTCAGAGGAAGAAATTAAAACTCTGTTATAGTCATATGGAAAAATGCTCTAAATCACCATTGATTAGAGATGCAAATCAAAGCAACTCTGAGGTACTACATCACACTTATAACAGACTGGTTAACATGGCAAAACAGGAAAATGATAAATGCTGGAGAGGATGTGGGAAAATTGGAACACTAATGCATTGCTGGTAGGGCTGTGAGCTGATCCAACCATTCTGAAGAGCAATTTGGAACTATGCCCAAAGGGCTATAAAAATGTGCATGCCCTTTGACCCAGCTTCTGGGGCTGTATCCCAAAGAGATCATACAAATGGGAAAAGAACCCACATGTACAAAAGTATTTATAGCAGCTCTTTTTGTGGTGGCCAATAACTGGAAATCAAGGGAATGCCCATCAATTAAGGAATGGCTAAACAAGTTGTGATATATGAATGTAATAGAATATTATTGTGCTATAAGAAAAGATGAACCTGCAGACTTCAGAAAAACCTGGAAAGACTTATATGAACTGATGCTGAGTGAGGGGAGTAGAACCAGGAAAACACTATCCACAGTGTGCAATGATGGACTTTGATAGACTTAGCTCTTCTCAGCAATGCAAGGAACTGAAACAATTCCAAAGGACTCATGATGAAAAATGCCGTCTACATCCAGAAAAAGAACTATGGAGTTGGAATGCAGAATGAAGCAGACTATTTTCTTTTTTGTTTTATTTTTTTTTCTTTCTCACAGTTTCTTCCATTCATAATAATTCTTCTATGCAACATGACTAATGTGAAAATGTGTTTAATAGGAATGTATGTGTCGAGTCCCTATTAGATTGCAAGCTGTCTTGGGGAGGGAGGGGGAAGGGAGAAAGAAAAAATTTAAACTTATGGAAGTGATGTTAAAAACTAATTTAATTTAAAAAAATTTTTAAAATATCCTCCTGCATACAAGACCCTTTCCCCCTGCCACACCTCCCACTCAAGTCCATGGGTGCAGGAACACAGCAGATAACATCAGATTTTTTTTTCTGTGTGGATTGATTTTGGCTAAATTTCAATTTTTCTAGTATTCAGTCATAGGGTTGAGAGTCAATTCTCACAATTCCTCCTCCCTCCAGAGTAACCTGGAACTTTTGGGACGCAGGAGCAAAAACAGAACAGACATGTGAGTATGTCTGTCTCTCCATGGCCTTCCCTTCCCAGTTCCCATGGTCACCAGCTTGTTTCCCTGTGAAAAAGGTCCTGGTATCACAGGGCCCATGGCTCTAATGCTTACTAGCTGTGAGACCTTACGGTAGAATCACTTAACCAGTCTGGGACTCAGTTTACTCATATGTAAAAAGAGGGAGGTGAATAGATGACCCCTAAGTCTCTCCTGGATTTCAATCTATGGTCCTTAAGACTCTGCTGAAGATGCCTCAAGGGCAGAGGAACAAAACTGGGTCAGCTGCCCTCCCCACCCCTCAAAGGCCAGACACCTGGAACAAATCTTTCCTGGTTAGGCATGGTCCCCATCATTGGGGGGGGGGGGGGCCTTAGCCAGCAGTGAGGGGAGGGCAACACCAAAGTATCCTTCCACCTGCCTCTCCTCTAGGCTCTCTTATAACCAGAACAGAAACAGGGGGCTTAAGCTGGAGTTTGGAAACATGCAAAAGCTAAGTGGATTATGGAGGAATTGAACCCAGACCCTGCACTAGCTAGTTGCTAAACTTGGCCCCTCCTCCTGTTCCCTTCAAGGAGTTCTTGCATATCAGCTCCGGGGGCGGGATTCCTACCCTGATTTTACAGATGAGAACACTGGAATACCCAAGGCTGGGGAGGAGGAAGTGATCTGCCCATGGTGCACAGGCAGTACCAGAGGCAGACTGGCAGGTGGATGCATGCATGGACACACACAGCTGAGCCGTGCACCCAGGCCTACATGGCACATCACCAGACCACAACCCGTGCTCAGAGTTGTAATAATCTGAGTCCTTCCATCACACCCCACAAAGAACAAACAATGGCTCAGGCATAGATCAATCAGAAAGGGCCTCCTAGACGGGCCTCCTGGGCACTTGGCTGGACATTGTGGACAGCTCATCAGATGCCAGCCCTGTAGTGGACCCTGACAACACAAGCTTATCAGCACACCAAAGGTCATGGTGCTGAGCTCAGACAGGCCATCCAGACAGTTGTCAAAGAGAAGAGTAAACAGAGCAGGGAGTTGGGTCTAGGGCTGATGTACCCCCCGGCCAGGTGGCGGCCACACCAGTCCTGCCTTCAATCAACCCAAATGTTTACAGACTGCCTACTGCTCACGTAGGTGTGTATGTACATGGGAGGAGGCATAGCCCTAGTGAGTCCTTGGCCCCTCTGTGGGCTACAGTCAATGTTCAGCCCTGCTAAATATACCAAGGACCCAGGACTAGGAATGGAGAGCCTCTAACTGTCTCAGCCACTAACTGGATGGATGGCCTCGGGGTAAGTCACTTACTTGCCTCATCTGAGGACTCAGAGGTCCCTCTTCCAGCTACACTCCCCAACACAACTCACATTTCTAGAGCATCCTGATCTAAGATGAACGGTTTTGTCCCGTTCTTCCAACAAATGAGCCCTTGAGTTTGGAGTACAACACTTTTCATCCCCCCTATATGAGGGAAACAAGCTTGGACACCATGGCCTGCTTCAACCCAAGAACAAAGAACTCAGATGTAAACACCCAGAAGGTCTCTCCAGACCCAGCACTCCTTCCAGCAAGTCCTGCTCCCTTCTCCCAGCATCCCAAACCCCTGGTTCTAGGCTTGCTTTCTGGAAGCTCCCACAGGCCTCCCCCTCTCCTGGTAGCTACCCTACTAATACTCACTGTCATGCCCAGGAACAAGAAAACACAAGGCCCCATCTCTCTCTCCCCAACCAGGGTTATAAAGGCAAAAGTAATCCAAATACCTCTTCTAAGGAGCCCCGCAACCTTGGGACAGATGCCTTCCTGCTTTAGTTAGGGTCCCCAAAGAAGATCTGGAGGGCAGGCCGAAAACCTCAGGGCCACTGACCAGACTGGGTCAAGAGAAGTGACCTTGGGACTCTCAGTGTCTTAACTGTGGGCTGGTCCACCCCTCATCTCTCCCCACTCCAAACCACCTGCCCCAAGCTCCAGACCCCAATGTACTCCCTTCCCCCTCTCTCCTTGGCCATAACATCTGCTCTGGTCAGAAATTAACTTATTAATAATTTATTCTCTCTACCTGTGGTTGGCCTCCTTGGCTGATAATAAAAAAGCAAAGAAAGAAAAGCCAAACTAATGAAAACAGCTGGCATCTCTATCACACTAAGATTTGCTAAAGCACTTTACTTAAGATAATAATCATAGCTAACAATTATACAGTGCTTACTATGGGCCAGTGTTTTATAATTATCTCCCCCCATCCTCACAACCACCCTGGAAAGTAAGTGATATTATCTCCATTTTACAGATTAGGAAACTGAAGCCGAGGCTAAAGGACTTGTCCAGGGTCACACAGCACAGAGGACAGATCCCCTGCTTTCTCACTGATACCCACAACAATGCCGTTGAGAAGAAAACAAAGCACAGACAGGCTGAACCACTCATGCAGGGTCACAAGTACTTGAGGAATCTGAATTCAGCTCTTACTGACTTTTGGTCCCTTGATACCAGTTTACCAGGTAAATCCAACCCAGTGGCTGGGCAATCCTCAGCAAGCCACACTCTACATATCCCTCCCCAGCGTGTAGGCATGCTCCCTACTCCCTCATCATGAGTGGGTGAGTTACTCACAGTGCAGATAGTCAGCAAGGTCGCCCCCATTGCAGTACTGAAAGAGAAAAGTCAACATTAGACCGTCACGACAGTTTCCCATCTGTAAAACCTCCAAAACCCCCAAGCTCTGACATCCTGCATTCTAAGTGTGTTCTAAGGACCCTCCTGCTCTGATATCCTGGGTTCTAAGGGCCCTTCCAGCTGACATCCTCTGTTCTAAGGCCCCTCCCAGCTCTGACATCCTGTGTTCTAAGGACCCTCCCAGCCCTGACATTCTGTGTTCTATGGACCCTCCCAGCCCTGCCATCCTGGGTTCCAAGGCCCCCCCCCCCCAGCTCTGACATCCTGTGTTCTAAGGGCCCCCTCAGCTCTGACATTCTGTCTTTTAAAGGCCCTCTAAGGTGACCTTTCTGTGTACTGAGGGTCCTTTCAGTTCTGATATTCTGGGCTCTAAAGCTCTTCCCTTAGACTCTAACACTACATTCCCAGGGCCCTCCCAGATCTGAGCTAATGCCATCCAGACAGCTCCTCCTAATCTCCAAAGGGAGGAAGGAGAAAGAGGCCCAGCTTCACTCAGTCCTCTTTTCTCCCACTGTGACTGTACCAGGACCAGAGAGCTCACCTCCATAACCAGGTACACAGAGCTGGCCACCTCCTGAAAGACACAAAATAACTGGTGGTCAATGGATGAGGATTTTGGAAAAGTCAGACCCCCAGGGTCAAAGAGAAGGAGCATGCTATGAGTGCTAAAGTCAGGAGTGTTAAGGGAGACCCCCAGCCAAGGACTGCCAGCTGGGGCTGCTCCCCAGCCAATGGAAGGGAGAGCCCCGGTCTCTCTGGAGATCTAGGCAACCTCTCTGGGTTTGTGGGAACAGCCCATGTCAATGCTTCCTTAATGTAAGACGCCAGGAAAATTATAGGTCAGTGCCACACTGAGGGTGAGTCAGGTCCCTGGGACCATGGCAGCAGTGGGCGGGCTCTGAGCCTGTACCAGCCTCGGATTCCAGTCAGGCATTCTAATGACATCTCTGCCCCACCCCCTTTTATTTAAATGGTTCCTCCCAGGCCATAGGTGTCAGGTAGGCCCCACCTCCAGCAGGACTTGGGCCTCCCTCCTTAAGCTCTTGGAATCCTTCTTCAGTTCCAAATGTAAAAATATACAGATGCTACGTGCTTACAGTCATGTGTGGACAGAAGCAGAGAGATGGCACCCTGGTCCTGTACAAAGGCCAATGAATCTGCATCTGGGCTAGAAGCCAGCTCTGTCTCTTACTACCAAGAGGACCCTGAACCAAGGTCCTTAAACTATCTGTCCTCAGTCTCCCCATATGTGAAAATGAGGGGCTTGGATTAAAATGACTTGAGTCCTTTCCAGCTCTAAGTGGCCTATTTTGATTCCAGGGGACTAATGATGAAGATAGCTGCCCACCTCCTGACAGAAGTGGGGGGGGGGGTGTGGGCAAATGACATATACATTTTTGGACATGGCCAATTGTATTTGTGACTATGCATATCTGTTACATGGATTTGTTTGTTTGGGAGGGGGTGGGGGGAGTGGAAGGAAGCAAAAAAAATAAAAGCTTGTTAACTGATGTTTTTTAAAAATCTCATGATTGATGATTGGGGGTCTGCATTTCAGACAAAGGGGACCAAAAAAATAACCTCATGACTTTGCATATAACTACCGACATGCTTAAAGGTAAGAACACGCAGACATATACATACATAGGGTCACATGCAAAATAATCTGCTAAACTAAGCCTTGGGAATCTTTTTCTTACTTTCCTGCTAAGCAGGGTCAGGCCAGGGAACCTGGGAGAGTCCCACACATTCCCAGGCAGTTAATAGTGAATGTTTTAGGGAAACTGAACCCTGAAGGTACAGGAGCCCCCTATCATCCTGCCTGATCTGGGGGGGATCCTGGTAGCTCCCCTAGCCCCGATCAGATCCCTCCAGTAAGGCATGGATGACCATGAATGATACTTCTAACATTGGTGGGGGAAGCTCCCCAGGTCTCATTGGCTTCAGGGTGGTAGGGGTACAGCAGGTCAGGAGTTGAGAGAACTGAGGATACACAAGCTGGTTCTGTGGCTATCATTGTGCCAAATCTACAGCATCACTGTGCCAAAGGGTGGAGCTGGGAGTACAGTGGAAAGTCTGGGATGAGGATGCCTATGACCACACAAAGCCTTCCCCACTTTGTCCAAGGGTCAACCTGCTGTCCCCAGGTCTTTCTCGTGCCCCCTGGCTTTCTCAGTGATAAACGAATCATCTCGAGGGCAGAAACTATTTCATTCATGTCTTTTGCATCCTTAATACCTGGCACACAGCCATTTGTTGACTAAGGACCCTTGGTCCCCCTCCCGAGATGTTCTCTGCTTGGCCTAGGTCTACTTCCCCAAAGGAACAGCTGTAGAACAAGCCCTGGGCTGCCCTTGCACCCTGAAAAACATTGGCCCCCAATACTCACTCAAATAGCCTTTCCCTGAATCGACCATGCTGTTGCTTAATCCCAATTCAACCATCATTTATTAGGTAACCTATGATGTGTCAAGATGCAAGGGATCACCCGACCACAGATCTAGGACCAACAGGGACCTCAGCCCCAGTTTACAGAAGAGAAAATGGGCCCAAGTTGGTTAAGTGACATGACCAAGCTTATAAAGACAATAAATGGCAGAGTCAGGATATAAATCCTGATCACTGGCCCCACACTGAGAACCTTCTCCACCACAGTGACTACTCCAGAAAGAACTCCCTTCCCCTTCCCCCCCAGAAGGAAAAGTCTTCACCTACAAGAAGTTAACATTTTATTGGACTCACATCCAATACCATTCATAACACATTTGATCTCACTTGCTACAGATCAAAAGCCCTGAAGAAACATGGTTGGGGGAAAAGTGTCTTAAGAACTGGGGTCATAGTTCTAGATCATCAGTACCCCTCGAGACCTGCCCCACCGAAAACGACCCAAGAATGCAGGTGGCCCCTACAGGATGAGTTGTGACACTAGTCCTAGAAATATCTTAGCTGGCCAGCTCTTAGCTGCTGCGAACACACTCCTCTTCCCCAGACCAGCAGAGAGGTGGGGTTATTAATCAGGCCATCCAAGTTACTCCTCCCTTTCCCCCAGAACAAATCGCTCATTCAGCAGGAGACAGGGCATGGGGATATCTTTGGGGCTAAGGAGGAAACCTGGGCTGATGTGGTTACTAGTCCTGACCACAGTCTCATCCCCACCCATGGAAATGATGAAATGGGTAATCTTTCTTTCTTCCTTCCTCCCCAATAGAAACCAAGCCCTGCTTGTATCCTTAACAGACTGCTAATGTCCAGGAGGTAGACTAGAAGCTCCTAGGGGGCAGGCAATGCTTTTCTTTTCTGTGTATCTCTCCCAAACATTCAGCACAGTAAATCCTGGCTGGATAGTCACAGATTCTTAGAGATAAAGATACCAAAACGGGCCATCGAATCCAAATCATACCTAAAAGCAAGAACCTTCTCCAGCATACCTGACAAGTGGGCATCCAGCCTTTGACTAGGGGAAGGGCGGGGTGAGGGGGTAGAAACAGAAATCTAATCCTGAAGCAAGGTTGTTTTTTCTTTAAACAAAATACTCCAGAAAGAGGTCTCTTTCTTATTCCATCAGCTGGGGGGATGCTCAGGTTAGTCAATGAATTAGCAAGCTTTTATTAAGCAGCTATAATGTACATTATGAACCAGATCTTATGACTAGAAATGCAGCCTCCCAAGTCTCTTGGGGTCTCCCACTCCAGCTGCTATTCCAACCCTCTTCTGTTCAAATGTGCACCATACCCCCTCACTACTTTTTTTTCTTGTTACTCCTGCAAGATGGACAGCTTGGGGACTCAGTGGATGGAGCACTGGGCTCCCCTGGAGTCAGGAGGACCTGAGTTCAAATCTGACCTCACACTACCTGTGTGATCCAGGGCAAGTCACTTAACCATGTTTGCCTCAGTTTCCTCATCTGTCAAATGAGCTGGAGAAGGAAATGTCAAACCACTCCAGTATCTATCTCTGCCAGGAAAACCCCAATGTGGTCACAAAGAGTCAGACATGACTGAAATAAATGAACAACAAACAAAATCCCATCTATTTGAAATTCCTTCCACTGGTTCAGATAGCAATCCCTCCATGCCTGACTATCTTACATGACTCTTGTCCAAACCAACTGAGAGTCCCCCAATATGTTGGAAAGTTTCCCTTCTAAAATGCTGAGGACTCCAGGGCAGAACTCAGGCTGGTCCCTGTCTTTTTCGGTTCTTGCTACACAAGCAACTTATCTTCTCTTCCTACTCTTCACTCCTAACCCCAGTTCTCCCTACTGAGCCCCCATTTCAGCTCTCTGGAGGCAGATGTTTCTGATATACAGCACCTCCCATTCATGTCATGTCATCCACAGGACATTCAATTCATTCTCATACTTGAACCCAGGCCTCACCTCCTCTAGTAAACACTCTCTCATCCTCATGGTGTGAACAATCCTAGTGGCCCTGAACTTTATCTACAGCCTTCGCAAAACTGTGGCAAGCAGCACTGAAAAAACGGGGCTGGATGAGCACAGAAAGCTCTATCTCTATTCCTCTCTCAATGGAACCCAAGGTTTTGGGGGCTTCCCTATCACATTACTAATTCAGTTCCTAGTACCTTGTTTGGGGTGGTGGCAAAGGATAAGCCACACTCAGCATCTGCCTACGGGACACCCATCCTAGAAGATGGGTGTGTCCTAAATCCTCGGAGAAAATCTGAATTCACAGAACAGATTATTGAGTGGGGAGGAGAAAGGGGACGCCAAGAAAGCGGGGAAAGTTCCTTCTCCTTGAACAAAGTACAATAGCTCAGTAGTTCTTATTTCTAGGACTAACAATTTTACAGAGATCTTTGTTTACTAGCAACCCAAAGCTAGATTTCATCCCTATTTCACAACTCATGGGATCACAGGAAAAACCATGAAAGAATCTTAGAGATCCCTAGCAATTAGAATCTTAGAGATCCTATGCAATTGTTTCACAGATAAGTAAACTGAAGCCTAGGGAGCCAATGTATTTTAAGTGACTTGCTCAGGATGACATAATCATCAATCATATAAGGCAGGACTCAAACCCAGCTCTGTATACTTTGTACCAGTTGCCCCCAAATACTAACATATAACTTTTCAAGAATATCTTCTATGAAAATCTCCACCACCACCCCCAAGTTGCCCTATTTCAATCACCAGCCCGCCCAGACACTCAAGTTCCAGCTCATCCTTGAAACCCACCCCGCCCCCTTCTTTTCCCTCCAAGATATAATCTCAACAAAATCTCTAGCCCCTTCTCTGTATTCACACAGCCAACAACCTTGGTTCAAGGCCTCCATAACCTCGTTTTCCCTTCTTACCTGGAAGCTCAAGAACCAGTTAAATCTTTGCAGCCAGCTTCTCTGACCAACATCTCATTTCCAAGATATAGGAACAGATTCAAATTAATGAGAATGAGAGCCACTCCCCAATTTGACAGATGGTCAAAGAATATGAACAGGCACTTTTCAAAGGAAGAATTACAACGTTATGGAAAAATGCAACAAATCACTAATAACTGGAAAAATGCAAATTAAAGCAACTCTGAGGTTGATTTCTCACCGACTAGATTGACCAAAAAAGGGGGGGGAAAGGACAAAATTCCTCTATGAAGCTTTTCCTGATCCCTCTTCCTTATAATAAATTTATTCTGTATGTGTACATATTGTGCCCCCCCATTGGAATGTAAGCTCCTTGAGGGCAGGAACAATTTACTCTTGTCTCTGTATCAAGTATCTAGTAGGCACTTAACAAATGCTTTATTTCAACAGCCTCCTCATTGATCTCTCAGCTTCCAGTTCCCTTCCCTTCTCAGATCCTATCTTCCATAAAATTGTTCAACAGGGAGCACAGGCCTCTTTGCTCCCAAGGATACAATTTCAAACTGGTTTGAGGCCCTCCACAAGCTGAAGTCAAGTCTTCCAGGTTCATTTCATGCTACTTTCTTTCAAATACTCTCCAGTCCTGATAAACTAGGCCATTTGCCATCCCCTGAACTGGACCCTGAGGCCCTGGAACACTGGGCAGGAACCTCTACGCACTTTTTCAGTCCTGTTCCACTCTTTGTGACCCTTTTTGGGGTTTTCTTAGCAAAGATACTGGAGTGGTTCTCTACTATGCACATACAAGCTGCCCCAAATATGGATCAAAAGAGTCAGGTGCTTTGAAACCTTTTCAGGCATGATATAAATTATGATAGCTCCTGCCAACACCATCTCCCTCCCCCAGAAAGGCCTCCTTTCTCATTCCTAGGTATTTAATAAAGGCTTGTTTACAAACCCCTGAGACCCTCATCCAGGCTGAGAGTATGACATTGTAAGGAGAGAAGTTACCTGTACTCCTGAATGGAATGATTCCCTAACTCTGAGGGAAATGAGCCTTTTTTAAATATTTCCTTCAGAATCTTAAGGGTTTATTTAGGCTGCAGGGGAGATCACCTCTCCTCACCTTCCAAGGAGGGTAACCCAAGTCCTTGACCCTTCTAAGGTCTGAGTACAGAAAAATGACTAGGAACAAAAAATGATTAGGTCTTCCCAGAACTCAGAACTGTCTCAGAGAAACTCCCTGAATTGAAACCTGGGCTGGAAAGGGAGAGATATGCTGAACTGGCTCTGTGACCTGTGACCTACGCTCACTGGGCTAGGGGTGCTCTACAAAATGAGGGGGGTTGGGCTAGCTGATCCCTGGGATTCCTTCCAACCATGAGTGCTGTCATTCTAAGACATGAGATATGACCCTGCCTTTACGATCTGATGGCAGACACTGTAGGGCCCTGTCCTTGGGGAGAGGCAACCTCATTGCCCTCACTGAAGGTCCTGTCATCAGGTCCCATGCAGATCCAGTGAGCAGCTCCTCCCTCTCCCTAGCAACAACAGAGGCCCTCCCCTTCTGCTGCCCCAGTCCCTCTTAATTAAGCCCAGCCTCCCCCATCCTGCAGGGGCCAGCTGCTGCAGAGAGATAGCAGGGAGGTAGATACTGGCCATCTGCTCTCACTGGGAGGGTCCCCAAACACAGGGCCAGAGACACACAGGGCAGATCAATCACACAGATACCACTCAGTTCCCTGTTGCTCAGAGAAGAAGGTCTGTGCCCATGCTAGAAGGCAGAGGGCCAGATGGGCAAACAAACTTGTAGGGGTCAGTAATTCTGAAGATAGGAACCTGCCTGGGATAGTGGGGGAGCCAGGCCTAGCTCTGATCCCAACCCTCCATCCTACTGCTTCCCCCCACCAAAGCTGGGGGCCCAGGGGCAGATTTTCCTGGCATGTAGCAAGTGCTTAATAAATGTTTGCTGATTAAATGCTAACTAGTAGGCCCTGCCCTCAGATTCTTAGCTCCTCAGCCCCACAACCCCCACTTGGCCTCTCCAGCCTCAACATAACGCCTTCTGGCAAGACAGGTCTCCACAGGCTTGGTTTGATCCCCGTCTCTACTCATAGGGTCTAATTCAATTAAACTGCTGGACTCCTTCCAGACCCACGGCTGGCCCACATCCCCACAGTTGTCTAAGCATTGCTCTCAAAGGCTACTCATTGGGCCAGGCCCTACTTTATCTACAACGTACCCCCTGACCTGGGCAAGGGACCAAATCCTAACCACCACTACCATGGCTACCACTTCTCCTCCCTTACTCACTAGTAATGGAAGTGTGGACCTGACAATATCAGCCACAGGCCCCAACATCTACCCAAGAATTCACCATGATTCACATGGGGAGTGGGGAGGGAAAGTGTTTGGGACCATCCTGAAGCCAGGGCAGGGCCTAGCAAGTGCCCAAAGTCTCCTACAGAGACTGGGAGGGCAGGTCCTAGGGAGACTGAACTAGCGAGAGGAATAAGCGTGTGAGACCCAAACCCCTCCCAATCCCGGGGGTCAGGCAGTCAGCAAACCGCATTCCCAGGCTCTCAGTTGGGGGGACCAGGAAAAGAATGGAATTCACATGTCTCAGGGCCCAGGCCTCATTAACTCCCCCTCCTTCTACCCTATATTTCACACCTCGTACTAACTAGAAGAAGCCCTTCTATTTAATTCCTTAGGGCATCTCCAATAGCTGTTGGTACCTATCTAATCCCCCTTCTCCCCACCGGAGACAACCCAGTATGGCCCACCAGAAGCTACTCCTCTCCTATGTCCTGCCCAAGGCTCTCAGGCTCTCAACGCATGGGCCTCCTCTCAGGCTAGAAGGGGTCATCTGGCAGAGGAAGAGCTCAGTGGTCTGAGCTGGCCTGCCCAGGGCCAGAGCATCAAGTTCCAAAATATCCTGCTAAATTTGGTTTTAACAACTGCCCCCAGGGAGGCAACAGGTGTTGCCTTGGCCCTAGCCCTGGGGATGGGCATGGCTTGGACCACCACAAATCTTCAGTCTTACCACTCACTCCTTTATTTATTAAGGTCCAAATTAACGCTGGGACCCCTGGAAACTTTAAAAACAACAAAAAAGAAATCCCAAATTCTATCCATTCTTAATGAGACTACATTCTAATCAAACTCACCTACTTGCTGTCTCTTGTCAAGGACATTCTATCTGCCATCTTCTCCCTCTGGAAAACCCTCTTTCCCTCTACCTCACCTCCTGCATGGCTACCATGCCACACTGGGTCTCCTCCTCCCTCCCACACCTTATCCCTCACACATCAAAATCACTTGGTCTATATTTTATTCATATTTATCGGTATATATGGAGAAGATAAAGCTCCCTGAAGGCAGGATGGTCTAGTTTCTATATCTCCACTGGCTAGCACAGAAAGACCTTTAATAAGAGACAACTCAGTGAAGTCACTCAGAATGGCCAGGAAATCTGGGTTCAAGTCCTGGCCCCCACATTTAGAAGCTTAAATTTGATCCTGGCCTACATAAGATCAGAGGCAGAGCTAGAAGTGATAAAAAAAAAAAAACATCTCTAGTCCCAAACTTGTCATTTAACAGAAAAGGAAACTGAGACCCAAAGTCACAGGGTGGTAAACCTCACAAGCAACAAAGATTCCAACCAAGGTCCCCTAGACTCCAGAGATGCACCACAGAGCCTGTCTCTTTGTAAATTATTTGTTGGAAGTCATTTCTCTTTTGGTCACAATTTCTCCAATCCCTTCATTTCACTGATGGGGAAACTGAGGCCCGAGAGTTTAAATGACTGGACTAGAAGTGGCAGAGCTGAGATTCAAACCCAACTATCAGTCCAGACCCCAAATCTTCATGTTGAAATGAAAAGGGTTAATAATTTGAACGATCAGAAACTCTTGTCATTTCTTGTGTGTGTATAATAAAAAATTTATATATATAAATTTATATATTTACATTGGAAAAAATTATTTCCAAAGACAGGATCACAGATTCAGGGCTGGAAGAGACCTCACAGGCTATAGAATCCCATGCTCTTATTTTATAGATAAGGAAAGTGAGGCACAAGCTAGCAGTTAGTGTTTGAGGCAGGATTTGAACCCAGGCCCCCCCCCCCTCAAGACCACTACCCCTAGCTATCACACCACACCTGCCTCTTTACAATAATCCTGGAAGGTAAACAGCACCCAAGGATTCTGATCTCCATTTTACAGAGGGTAACTAAGGACCAGAGAAAAACAACTCGCCCCAGGAAATATGACCTCCATTGACAAAAAGGAGAGGTTACATAACCCCAAAGGGGAATAAGCCCACAATCACTTATACCTGACTTTCCCAAACTTTTCCAGATCAATCTATACTAGTGAGGTAAGACTATCTGTGTGCTCCCATGACACAGAGACCCCATAGCTACCACTAGGCTGGCAGCAAACCTAGATAATTGAGAGGGGGTTAATTTTAAAGAGGGATCCAGCCCCTCAAACCACACACTACTAAAAACACTAAGCCTGTCAACCCCACCCCCCTTTTTCTTTCTGGGAGACTTAAGTCTCTTTGCCTAATAGGATCTCCCAGCCCAGCAGCCAAGGCCAGGTCTGGTGATCGAAGGCCTGAGAGAGCATCTGACCTACTTAACTCCTTCCTTACTGGAGGCCTGACTCAGGGAGAAACCACAGGCTGGAGCGGTCTAACCCTCAGGAACCCAGACCATGGTACTCTGACCCCATCTCAGCCAGGCTTTAAACAAGAAACTGTAGCCATTTCCCCCTAGAAAGCACAGCCTCAGTCCCAAGGGTAGCTCTGATTCACTTGTTTTCTAAAAGGACCCTACTTTCACACCCCCAATTCTGAGGGCCCCTGCCAACCTCTCTCCCCTACACCAGAAAAAAATCAGCCTTAGTCTCTCCTCTCAGGGAGCTCTCACCAGCCCTTGGCCCCTATCAGTCTAAGGCCTACATACAGACCCACAACACATGCAAATGTACAGGTCCCATCATGGGGACAGTGGCCTGGCTATGGGATTCCATCCACTCCAGACAGGTCTATGTAACTATAGCCTATGTTACTATAGATCAAATATGAACTACTACTTGGAATTTAAGGGTAGCTAGGTGGTTCAGTGGATGGAGCACTGAGCCTAGAATCAGGAAGACTGGGGTTCAGATTTGTCCTCAAGATAGCTCCTAGCCGTGTGACCCTGGGCAAGTCACTTTGCTCTGTTTGCCTCAGTTTCCTCATCTGTAAAATGGGTTGGAGAAGGAAATGGCAAATCACTCCAGGGTCTTTGCTAAGAAATCCCCAAATGGGGTTACCAAGAGTCAGACATGACTGAAAAACTGAACAACAACAAAGAGTGGTCTATTGGAAATTGATGTAACAACTTGGAATTTAAAAATCTTTCCTAACCAGGCACCAACCTCCTCAGCCTTACTGTCTCTCACCCCCTTCCTGTGAAAAATCATGTTAATAACCATAATGATGGCAGCTCATGTTTCTAAAGCTCTTCAGGGTCTCCACATTACTTATTTTTCCTCCTCACAAGAGCCCTGTGAGGTAGATTCTGAGGTTAAGTGATTTGCTCAAGGTCACAAAGTGTCTGAAGCATAATCTGAACTAGGGTCTTCCTGATTCCCAGGCATACTTTAACCACTCTGTCTTCCAAAACAAGGATTATAGGTCAAGAGAGCTGCCAAAAGGGATCTCTGGAAGGTCACCTGGTCCAACCAGCTCACTCCATATTGTAACATGCCCCAAGGTCACAAAGATGGGAGGTGGAATTTTAAACCCGGGTCCTCTGACTCTACTGTTCCATAATTGGGGGAAAGGCAAGGTAGGGGAGAGTTGTGGTAGAGAGGATGTGGAGGGATTACTTTCAACCCCTCCTCCCTAAAGGGAAAGACAAAAGATGGGGAGGGGGGGAATAGTCAGATAAATGCTGCCCTCTAGCCCCCAGATTCCACCTCATCTCACAAGTCACCAACCTACAGGCCCCCAAGGCATATTTCCCATCACCCTCAGGCTTCCCGTGTCTAGCCTCAAGCCAGGCCCTTCCTCAGGGCTACCACCTGCCTGCCAGAACAACCCTCCAACAGTCCTGGGGCTATTCAAACAACCAGAGATCAGGAAAAAGCCTCTGCAAACCTAACCCAATATGGGATTGGAAGGCACTTAGAGCCCCCCCCTCTACAATATTCTGGCTTTGATATCAGTCTATGAGTTATTTTTTTCTTTCTTTTAAACACAGGAAGAGGAAAATGGGGTTAGGAGGAGCTCACACTCTTTCTCCTCCAGCCTTCAAAAGAAAAGCAAAAGCAAAAAAACTAAAATCCCCAAGTCAGGTCTGTACATACATGTGAGTACACACACACAAAAACAACTCCCTCCTGTGTATGCAGCAAAAAAGGCTTCTGAGTCACTGCAATTGTGAAGAATTCCCAGGGTTCTGGAAGAACAGGTTAGGCAGGCACGGTGTCCTTGCGAAGGGTTAGCCCACTGCAAGCCTATTCCCTCCACCCACCCCACCCTGTCCTGTCCTCAAGGTGTCAGAGCTGGGGATCCCCCAGCTGAGGAGGAAGCTATTCCCTGCCCAGGTACCAAAGGTGGAAGCAGGGAGAGACATGAGCAGAGCTATGAATCAGAGAATCCCCCAGGAGCCAGGCCACACCACACCCACTATGCACCCAATGCCTGGCCAGGGCACCACCTCTCCTCCAGACTGCCCACACAGAGGGTACTGATGGGTCTCACCCCCTCAATCAGTCTTTTTTTTTTTCCTCAAACAAGAAATAATGGAGAACACTGCATTTGGGAAGAGTCAGGGAGTTCAAACCCTAACACACTCATGCTAACTAGCTAGCTCTGAGGAATCCAAGCCAATTCACCTTAACCTCTCAGCCTAATAATCAAAGTCATAATCACCAACCTCTCAGGGTTTTGTTTTGTTTTTTGGGTGGGGAGGATGAAAGCGCTTTGGAAACCTTAAAGAGTCATAAATTACTTCTATTATAATAGATCAACCTATTTCCCAGAGGAGGCCCAGAAATGGGGGCAGACAACCCAGTCAGTAAAGAGAGGCAGTCCTCAGAGAGGGTGAGAGACAGAGAGAGAGAAAGAGAGAGGGGGGGAGAGAGAGGAGTGTATGTGTGTGTAGCGGTCCTGGTTAACCAGTGGCTAGCCTATGCTGGGGGGGTGGGGTGGTGGAAACAACAAACAGGAACAAACATCTGGTCTGTTTCTCTAAGTGCTTCACCAGGCTCAGAGGAATCAAGGGGGCTGGTGTCTTGTGTAGAGGTGTGATAGTCACAAGGCTGGAGGTGGGACAAGAATGGATTTAAAATCCAAAACACATACTACCTCCCTGACCTTGAGCCAAAAGGAATAGTGATGAACACTCCCACTCTCTGGGCAGTTAGGTAGTACAACTCTGATATAGCTCTGGAGCTGGAATCAGGGAGACCAGATTTCAAATCTGACCCTCAGACACTAGCTGGGTGACCCTGGGCAAGTCATTTAACCCTGTTTGCCTCAGTTTCCTCATCTGTAAAATGAGCTGGAGAAGAAAGGAAAACCATTCCAGCATCTCTGCCAAAAAAAAACTCAAAAGGGGTCACAGAGAGTCAAGACATTACAGAAACTGAACAACAAACCCTCTATAAAACCCCTTCCATCTCTATATCCTATGAAAAGTTGCCAGGCTGACCCCAGAGAGAGGATTCTGGACCCCCCTCCTTGCTACTACCAGGGGAGTGGGAAGCTTTGGAGAAGCAGGAATGATAAATAATGGACATTTACCTAGCATTTTCTCATGTGGGCCTTAAAATAACCTGTGGAAGCAGGTAGTTAAAGGTAATCTCCCCATTTTACAGACAGGGAAACTGAGGACCAGAGTGGAAATGACTTGCCCACAATCTCAAAATTAGTTCAGTGTCTGAACTGGGAATTTAAACCAAGCCTTTCCAACTCCGGGTCCAGCTAGGTGACAGGAAATGTAGATGTTTTGTTTTCATTTTTCATTTGTCTAATAGTCTGGTCACCTCAAAAGTAACCAAAGTCAGTGATTCTACTACAGGGGACAATTTTCCCTAAAACCCAATCATCCTGGGCCTACCAAAGCCAGAAACAGGAAGTTTATCACATGCCACCTGTATGACCTGGACCAAAAAAATATCTCTCTGGGCCTCAGTTTTCCCATCAGTAAAATGAGCAGGTGGAACTACATAGCCTCTAAGTTCTAAGTCTTATGATTCTACTGAGTGGCCCAGGTACAAGACAAACTCTTCCTTTCCCTTCAAAGGAAAAAAGGGAAGGAAGCAAAGGTTAAGGTAGAACCTTCCTTCCCCTCCCCCCATCTGACTTGTGTTGTTATGCACCTGTTATGGGATGCCTGCACCACCCCAGCCCCCTACCCAAGAGCAAACAGGAGCTGGGCACAGGGCAGAGGGAGGAAGTCCCTCCCTGTCTCTGAGGCTGCCTGGGACACAGTGTCTTCTGTCCCCAGTTTTCCAGGTATCTGCAAGGCCCATGACCCCAAGCCGTTCTCTAAAGCTCCACCCAGTCATATCCGACAGATCTTCAGCAGGGCTGCCCCTATCAGTCAAGCGGCACAAAGGGAGGCAGCCTCCTCCTCCTCCTCCCAGCCCCCGGGCCCCCTCCCATACTACCCCCCACAGCCCAGTCCAACCTGGGGCACCGGAAACTTCCCATCCTCAGTAAACATGTTTCAAAACCATTAGTCAGCAAGACCAGCTGTCACTGACACAAACACCAAAGCCTCCAATCCCCTCTCTGGGATCCCTAGCCTGGGTACCAACAACTCTCACAACAGGATTCAAATCCCCTCTCATCCCCAGTGGGCCCCCCCCTTCCCCACGAAAGCATGTTCAAGGTTCCTGAGCTGCCAAGCCTAAGAAAAAACCACAGGGCCTGGCCACAGAGGGCCCTTGCCCTCCCTCTATATCCCCCTTGGTCCTTGGGTGAGGGGCACCGTGGGAAAAGTAGTCTGGCCTCTGGAGCCCTGGAGATGACACTGGGGTGGGAGGAGCAGAGCCCCTGATCCTGGCACGCCTGGCCATAAAGGAATCTCGCTTTAGACTCTGACGCAAAGAGGCGGCTGGATCCCTGCCAGCCTCCAGGAGCAATGTCAACAAACAGTAGAAAGAGCCCAGCTGAGGCTCTCTTAAAGGCTCCCCCTTAGTCGCGGCCCCTCAAGCCTCAAAGACCCAGGAGAAACAGTCCAGGTGGGCCTATAGAAGCTCCTCTCAGCATCCTCCCCCAGGAAGTTTGGAGAAAAGCCCCATTCAGGGCCTTCTCTATCTGAGGGCCCCCAGCCAGGCCCCTGAAGAGCAGGAGAGGGGCCAGACATACACCCAGGAAGTGTGTGCCCAGTCTCTGGAAGACCTCAAGAGCCCCCAGGCACTAATGTGCCAGGGAACAGCTGCCCACAGCAGCTGAAGGCTCCAGGAAGGCCAAGTGGGCACCAAAACATCCTGTGGAGTCAGCAGAGACCAGCTCAGGCCTGGACCTGGCCCCCTCCCACCTCCTTAGGGTAGGATATGTGGCCCAAGAGGTTTCTCTCCCCCACCCCCCAACCCCAAAAAACAAAATATTAGCCACAGAATCAAAATCAGTACCTGGAAATCGTACAAGGCCACGATATTTTCATGTTTCAATTCCTAGAAAAGGAGAAGAGGTTAAAAATAGAGATTACACGGATGATAATAAATAGATGTCTATAGCACAATTAAGGTATGCAAAAGTGCTTAACTTTAGATTAAGGCATCTGAGGGACAGGAAAACTCACCAGTCAGTCAAGATAGGAGACTATCAGATTGTTTATTGACAGCCTGAAAAACCCTGCACAGAAAGCTCTGGGGGCACTTTACAGATGAAGGCTCAGAAGTTCAGTGACTTGCCTGAGGACAAACAGGCAGGCAGTGGTAGGAATCTGAACTTCTTTTGGGTCACAATGGAGAACAGAACTTGGGACCAGGGCCCTGACCACCCCCCCCCATATACATGATACACACATATCCCCACAAACTAAACCACCAAACTCCCCAAGCCCCTCCATTCACCTTCAGGATCTTGATTTCCTTCCCCAACAGGGTCTGAGACTTGGCCAGGTTTTTCTTGTTAATGCACTTGACGGCCACCTCCAGATCATGTTTCTGAAACCCAAAGACCCATGTTTTCAGGGAGCCCAGACTCAGGAGGGCCTACCCCATTCCTGGAAAACCAGGCCCCAACCACAGAAAGCCACATTTCTAAGCTTGGTCCAGGGCCCATCGAGGCAGGTGCCCAGACTTGTCAGGACATGATCCCACTGGCCCAGGTCTCCTGTACCCAAACCCCACCCTCCCCCCCAAAAAAGCCAATCTGCAAAGAATTTCTTTTTTTTAATGTATTTTTTTTGGGGGGGGGAGAACTTCTTAAACGAGTTCTCCACTGTCTGGAAAGAGGAAGACAGTCAATGCCCTGTCCCAAGGGGCTTGGAGTTGGGGAATGGATGGTAAACCCTTGAGGAAAGGCTAGCTCTCACTCTCTGGGGCTGTGCCCTCCCCCACAACCTAAGGGTAACCAACACAATGTCAAAGCCCTCTCTCCTCTGGCTTCTTTCTAAACCCTTATGGGGGAGGAGGGATGCTAGGGGGAGGTTGACTGTGGCCAAGCAGACTCCAGGGGAAATGTGCTGACTCGGCATCTCTGGATACAACCACAGGATCCCCTGCCGGCTGGGGTGCAGAAGGCTGAAAACCGGGAAGGGGGAGGGGACCAAAGCAAACCCACCCCCCACGCCCTTTCTCACCTCTTTGTGCCTCCCTTTAAAGACCACGGCGAAGGCCCCGTGGCCAATAAGGTCCTTCCTGCTGAACTCAAACTTCCCCACTGTCTCCATCCCCTTGGGCGGGCGTCCGGCACGCAGCTGGTGGGGGGTCCGAGAAAGAGAAGGCTGTAGACGTGGGCTGGACGCAGTAGAAGGTGGCGGGCGCCAGGGGCCGGATTCCAGAGCGGGGCAGGCTCACGAATGAGCTCGGGGCTGGCCAGGCCCACGGAGGGTTCCCACGAACTCGGGGTCGCTGGGCCTGTGGCTCCTTTCCCCCACTCCCCGGTCCATGGGCTGCTCTCCCCTTAAGTACAAATGGGTGGGGGGCATTGTTGGCAGCTGGATGGGATGGGGGGTGGGGGGTTGGGGTCCGTCCTCCTGCTCCCGGTCTTCTCTCTCGGTGGCCGCTTAACTCCGAGCACCCCGAGGGTCAAGCCCCGAGGAGGGATAGGGTTAAAGTCCTCCCGGTCCGACCCCAACGCCAGAATCCTGAGGGTGTCTGATGCAAGAGGGGTGTAAGATGAAAAAGAGGGGGGAGAAAGGGGAAAAGGACCACCCCCCACCGCCCCAGCACAGGCGCCAGTCCACCTTAAGCAGTCAACTCCACCTTAAGAGGCGCCGGCCCCCGCGGTCCTTGTTTGTACACAGCTCCGGGCGGAGCGGCGAAGTCCGGCAGGGGCGGCCGCAGTCAGAGCCCCTCGGCCCGGCCCGGGCCTCCTCTTGTCCGCGGGTCCTGCACCCGCACAGCCCTCCCGGAGCCCCGGACCCTCCCCCGAGCCCCACAAACGCTGCTTTGCCCCTCGCTGGGCCTGGGCCTCCTCCTCCTCCTCTTCTGCCCGGCTGACGCGGGGCCGAGCCGAGGCTGCTGCTGCTGCGGCCGCCGCCGCTGGGCGGGGCTCCGCGGATCCAGATGTGTAGCAGCTGGGGGCCCCCCCCAGACTGCGCTCCAAGCCTGTCTGCGCGGCCGCTGCTGCTCCTGCTCCCGCCGCCGCTGATCCTGCTCCGCTCGCTGCCTCTCCGGCTCTGAGACAAAGAGTCGCGGCCCGCCCGGGCCCCCGAGCCTGGGCCGTCCCAGCGCAGCCGCACTAAGGACAGACGGCAGCCAGCCACGGCCCAGACGGACGGACGGGCCAGCGGAGGCTGCGGGGAGGGCGGGGCCTGGAGAGGGGGCGGGGCCGCGCTGCCCGCGGGGCGGAGCCTGAGGAAGCGCCGGGGGCGGGGCGGCAATTACACCCACTCCGCCCCCACCCTCCCTTGGAGTCTCACTCCGCCCTCCGCCCGCCCCCCCACGGCTGGCCGAGCACCTTCTCGTTCCTCCCCCCAGACTAAGCTTTAGCCCTTGAGCACAGAAGCTGATGTCATTTAAAAAATACATACATATGCAATTCTTAGAATGTAAACCTCAAATAATTGTGATTATATATTTGTGATTATATACATGCATAAATAACCAACATAAAAAACTAATATGAATATTAATATATAATTTTGAAATACTCAAGAATGCAATTCTTAAGTATACAGATATGATGGATAATTTTATTATATTATGAACATAATAAAGTAACTAATAATGTGACTGTAATAGATAAGTATGAAATACACAATTCTTAGAACACATGTACAATTTTATTATTATAATAAAAAATAATGTGAATCTAAAATAAATATGAAATACACAAACGTACAATTCTTAGAATATACACATACATTTTATATACATATAATGTATATATAACTCTATTATAAATATATGAACTTGATAAAATGAATGCTATGAATTTAATATGTAATGTTGACATACTCAAGTATACAATTCTTAGAATATAATATAATTTTATGTTATAATGCAAATATATAAATATAATAGAACACTTAATGCAAATACATAATATATAATTCTGAAATTATAATTTTTAGAATGCACGCAAAATATGATTTTATTATATGTTATAATGTGAACATAAGATAACTAATAATGTGAATGTGTAATATTGAAATATAGCAGCATACAATCTTAGAATAAAATATAATATATAATTTTGTTATATATTATAAATATGTAAACCTGATAATAAAAATATATAACAATTTTGAAATGCACAGAAGTATACAATTTCTAGAATACATATAATCTTGTAATATACAATAAAATAACATGATACTAATATATAATATGTAGCTTTGAAATAAATATAGGCATAGCATACATAAATATATAATTTTGATAATAATAATAACTAACATTTATTTAGTACTTACTATGTGCCAAGCACTGGTAAGTACTTTACAAATGTTATTTCTTCTGATCCTTACAACAACCCTTAGAGGTAGATGCTATTGTTATCCCCATTTTATAGATTAGGAAACTGAGGCAGACAAAAATTAAATCACTTGTCCAGGATCACACAACTAATAAATATGCCTGAAGCTGGATTTGAAGCATCAGGTGTTCTAGCCACTATAACATCCAGCAGCCCCACAAACACATAAACATATAATCTTTAAAAATATAGTTTTTAAAATATGTAGAATTTCTTTATTAATCTGTCTCTCCCTCTGCCCCTCCATTAACCAAATTTTAAAACCCCTCAAAATAAAGCCCTCAAGCAATAATCCATCAATAAATATTTATTAAGCTCCTATTGTTAAGGGGATCCCTTAGCATTCCTTAACACTGCTATGGTAAACACTGGGGATTCAAAGAGGCATTTGACAGTCCCTGTCCTGAAGAGGCTTAAGAAGTACTAGAGGAGATAAATAACATACAAACAAGTTACAGGCAGGATACATTGCTGTGAAGATTATTTTGATATCCCTACTCAATTTAATCTGTATTTACTCTGTTCATTGTGATTTATGGGGATCAGTGATTGTGGTAGCCAGTCAAGTTTGATAAAATTAAGTTTGATTTGGAGTTATGTGGGTTAGAATTCATTAACCCACTATGTACTGATGATTATATTACTTATATTTGGGTTAGGGGTTAGATTTAATTCTTTATGGATTTATACTCGGTTAGTTAGGCCTGTCTTAACTTTTAGTAGAGCTAGGGACAGATATCTTCTGTGTGACTGCCAACCTCAACCCCACCTCCTGTGAGTGTACAATGAGCACAGTGCTTGAAAAACCACAGTTGACTTGTCATGAATGTGAATTTTACACCTTTGCCCTAGACCTGGAACATTGTTGACAAGTGGAAGGCCCAAGGCCTTATGACCTTTGGAAAGCCCCTGAATACTGCCCACATGAAGGTCTGTGCTGACTGGGAGTGGGTGGCCTGTAGTACCTGACCTGTATTTGATGACCTGTTCAAGCCTGCTGAAAAAGACCCAGAGGCTGATGGCCCTTAGCCAAGAATAAGAGTCCCCACTCCTCATTATCTACTCATAGGTATTACCCCGATTCTGGAGAGACCTCCCTAGGATTTGAGACCTCCCCAAGACTTCCTGAGATCTATAAAAACCTTGAACCCCTCCCTGAACACAGGGATCCTTGGGCCATGAGGAAGGTCTTAGATCCAATTGCTAATGAACCATGGGTCTCCCTAGTAAATTGATACCTGACTCAGTTGCCTTTTGTGACTGATTGAATTTTTGGGACCCACATAGAAAATAGTTTATAGAGGGAAGGCTCTAAAATTAAGAGGGTTTGGGGAAGACCTCCTGTGGAAGAAGGGATTTTAGTTGGGTCTTTAAGGAAACCAAGGTCTGTAGGGGAAGGGGAGGAGGGAGAGTGTTCTAGGCATGGGGAACAGCTGAGAGAATATCTGGAGGGGAGAGATGGAGGGTCTTGTTCATGGAACAACCAGACTAAAGAGTATGTGTCAGGGAGTAAGACTGGAGAGGGAAGAGGGGACTAGGTTATGAAGGGCTTTGAATGCCAAACAGAGCATTTTTAAAATTTGATCCTTGGAGGTGATAGGGGCCACTGGAATTTATTAATCAAATAAGGAAGATTACTTTAGTGTCTGAAAGGGGAATGGATTTGGGAGGGGGGAGGGCCTTAAGGAAGGCAGACCCATCAGCAACTATTGAAAGGATTCAGGCGATGAGGTGATGAGGTCCTAGAACCAGGAGAGAAAGGGACATATTGGAGAGATGCCAAAGAAGTGAGACTGATCAGCCTCAGTGGCAGCTCAGATGTGGGGGGGTGAGAGACAATGGCAGAGGGAGGGTCCAGGAGGAAGGCCAAGTTGCCACCTTGAGGGTCTGGGAGAACCCTTAATCCATTGCTGAATTGCCCACATTGAAATAAATAAAAAGGCTAGCATTTACATAGCACCCACTATGTCCCAGACATTTTGCTAAGCTTTTTATAAATATCTCATTTGATTTTCACAATGACCCTGGGAAATAGGTGCTATTATTGTTGTCGGTCATTTTTCAATTGTGTCTGATTCTCCCTTTTGGTGTCTCCTTGGCAGAGATTCTGAAGAGGTAACCAGAAAAATGAAGAGGTATGGGGTTAAGGGGTGCTTGAGACCCCAAAATACCAACACGCCAGGTCCTGCCAAATGAATTTGACTCAAGTCTTCTCTCAGCCAAAGAAAAGTAAAGTTTTTAAAAGTTTGCCATATTGGGTAGACTCTTAAGGAGCCTCGATATCTATAAGGATTGTATTGGAAAATTCTATGGCACTCACACCACTTGGAGGCAAGATGGGGTCTTATATACAGAAAGGTTGTGGAAGGAATCTAGGGGTGGTCTAAAGGAGGAGTTTGGGGAGGGTCTTCAGGAGAAGTCAGATGAGGTCAGACTCCAGTAATGAGTTTTGGGAGGGTGGGAAGTTGCTGGAGGCTACCTGGAGATGACAGACAATGGTGGGCTAGGCCAGTTCAAGGATCAAGGGTGGGGGCTGACTGGATAATGGAGGGCCAAGACAGTAACAAAGGATTGGGCAGAGCCACAGTGAAAGGCTAATGACCTCATGCAAATGCCTCATCAAATGGGAAGATTCAATCAGAATTCAAAGGGGTTCCCAGAGCCTGTACCTCATCAATTCTGGAGTGGTTTGCTGTTTCCATCTCTCTCGTTTTATAGATGAGGAAACTGAAGCAAACAAGGTTAAGTGACCTGCTCAGGGTCACACAGCTAGTAAGTGTCTGTAGCTAGATTTGAACTAAGGTCTTCCTGACTCTAAGCCTAGTATACTTCTCACTTTCTCCTTCATCTAGATTTCCTCCCAAAAACCCCATAATAATCTATTGGGGTGGGCAAAAAGCAGACAAATATGTACAAAATAAGCTATACACAGGATAAATGGGATATAATAACACAGGGAAGGCACCAGAATTAAAAGAGATTGAGGTCCATCCTCCCAGTTACTCAGGATTTTCAACCTGGGTATCATCTTCAACTCATTCTCTCTCACCTCCCATATCCAATCTGTTGCTAAGGACCATCCACATTATCTAGGGCATATGCCCTTTCTTTGTATGTCTAGCCCTTAGTACAATGTTTATGGAATGACTGACAGCTCATGTCTCGGCACTGAAGGATGTCTAAGAATATGAGAGAGGGATGGGTGGCGGTGGGCTAGGTAGGTTTTGAAGGGATGAGAATTTAGTATTTCATCCTGGAGGTGATAAGGAATCTTTGGACTTGACTGAGTGAGAAGTGGGGTGGGTGAGGAGGTGATTTAGTAGGAGCTGTGCTTTAGGAAATTCATTTTGTCCGATGAATGGAGGATAGGCCAGAGTGTACAGACTTGTACCAGGATCATAATTAGCTGGTCACTGCAAATGTGCAGGTGTGAGGTGATGAAGGTCTGCACCTGGGAGGTGGCAGGATTATAAAAGGGAAGGTTCTCTCAAAGGACTTGCAATTTATAGGTGGTGTAAATAGAGAGATAACAAAAAGAGAGATAACTTGGAGATAATCCAGACTTTTATTTCTATTTCCAAGGGATATCTTTATTCCCCTGAATGGGAGATTATTTGAAGCAAGTAAGAAAAGCAGGCCTCCCTTTCACGTGTGTATTGCAGGTGTGGCTTTGTAGTAGACTAGGGGAGGGGCTGGGAACCTTTGTTTTCTCCGCCTGGAATTTTTCCCTAGCCTAGACCAACCTGAGGGGGAGGTGGGGAGGGCTTGCCTTCTCTGGGAAAGCTGGATTTAACTGCTGAAAGAAATCATTATTATTGCAAAGATGGGTGGCCCCAAGGGGTGGAGAAAGTGGATGGATGCTGCTCCTTATAACTATGGGACTCATGTGTATTTGTGTGTGTGTGAGAGACTGGCCAGAGTCTGGTCCAAGGTCAGGGATAAGGGCATAAAGGCTCCCTTTTGGCACAAGGTCAGATCTTATTCTGGGCCCACTATCAGGGCTCTTTTGTAGGGGCCTAGCTGGACACTGAGCCTGTAGCTAGGGGGAGAGCTCAGTCTAGGAGGGAGATGGAGCTGTTTCCCTCTTACCACTAGGATCAAATATAAATGCCTCTGTTTCCCATTTAGAGCTCTGCACATCCTGGCCCTTCCTTAGCTTTCCAGTCTTCTACTTCCCCCCATCCATGGACTTTAGGGTCCAGCCACACTGGACTACTTCTCGTTCTCCATCTCCCTTCTCTGTGTCCTTACACTGACTGACAGCTTTCCGATGTCTCTTAGAACCCCTGTTTTTTTTTTTCCAAGATTTGGCTCACAAGCCTTCTGTAGGAGACCCTTCTGATTCCCCTTCAGGTACTTTCCCTTCCAAGAGTGTCTTGTATGTTTGATATATACACTTGTCCTCTCTCCTGTGAGAAAGTAAGCTTTCTGAGGGCTAGAATTATTATCTTAATATTGATATCATTAAACATTGTCGGCATTAAGCCAAGTATTGGGGATACGGAAAGAGGCAAAAGACAGTTCCTATGTTGAAGGAGCTTCCTATCTAATAGAAGAGCTGTGGGCTGGAATTATTTTTGCTTTTTCTTTGTAATTCTATAGCTTACCACAATGCTTAATACACTTAACAAATGTTTATTGACTGATTGCTTGGGCCTAGATTCAGTCATCTAGGGGATTCAGTCATCTGTGGGAGGCATGTGTGCAGTGTGGATCAAATTCAAATAGGTTGGGTGGCCATTAAGCCATATAGAAGAATCCTGTGGGAAGCATATTGATGTAGAAAATCATGTTAATATCATCTGTTTTATTGTGTTTTTTTAATTCATTTTGTTAAATATTTTTCAATTATATTTTAATCTGGTTACTATCTCACTAGGGATTGTTGTGGGCCAAGTTTTGACTCCTCTGTGGTAGATACAGTGAACTTTATCCTCTAGGTCATAGGTTCCCAAAGTGATCCATATGCCCTCTGGGGATCACTGGAAGGATGGGGGAGGGGTTGTAGCCTCCTGTGCAATTGGGGTACACTGAATAAAAATTTCAGGGAGCAGAGGAAGATAAGGAAATAAGAGAAGAAAATTTTGAAAAACTATTTGTACATGTTTCATTCGTTGTGTAACAGAGTTCAAGTACTAGTGATTACATTATTTGCCAAATAAACACACAAAATGCAAGTTATAACCAATTAGTGTGCATGTCCACCCACAGGTCTTAACAAGCAAGTGTTGGCAGATGAGTGTGTCCCACATTGTTGGGAAATCAGCAGGAATAAGTTCGTGTAATGACTTGTTTACAATATCATACTATATGGTTACAAGAAGCAAAATTTCAATGCAGGAAAAACCCTCAAATTTATAATAAATTTAAAAAAAAAAACTTAAAGGGTTAAAGAAATTAGATTTCCAGGGGGAGTGGTGAGTAATTTTTTTTTTTGCTTTTTTTTTTGGAGGAGCAATTGGGGTTAAGTGACTCCCTAGGTCACATGGCTAGTAAGTGTCTAAGGTTGGATTTGAACTCAGGTCCTCCTGACTCCAGGGCTATTGCTCTATTCACTGTACCACCTAGCCACCCGGGGTAGTTTGGGAACCTCTGATTTAGGCAAAGGGACCTTTAGTCAGCCAGCCAATTAGCATTTATTAAGCTTTAAGTGTCAGACACAGTGGTAAGTGCTGGAGATGTAAACAAGAAAAAGAAAGACTGTGCCTGACCTCAAGGAACTTATAATTTAATAAGGGAAATTAATGAACACTAGAAAGCTGAAAGAAGGGACAAGGAAAAAAGAAAGGAATGTAGCCAGAAACACCTTCCTTAAATGGAGGTTTTGGAAGGAGCTCTCTACTCTAAGCTAGGTGTTGCAGTGGATAGAGTGATGGGCCTGGAATCAAGAAAACCTAAGTTCAAATCCAGCATTTATTATATTTTACATTATATATTACACACTGTATATATATTATATATTATACACTGTATAAGCACTTACTAGCTGTGTGACCCTGGGCAAGTCATTTAACCCTGTTTGCCTCCGTTTCCTCATCTGTAAAATGAGCTGAAGAAGGAAATGACAAACCACTCCAGTGTCTTTACCCAGGAATCCCCAAATGGGGTCACAAAGAGTCAGACACCACTGAAACTATTGAGCAAGTAGATTGAAGCAGTGTGTTGTGGTGGAAAGAAAGCTGAATTTGGAGAGATATCGAACAACAACTCTCCTCTGCATTCCAGATAAGTATAAGGGGGCAAAGAGGGTATTGATGAATTATGAGTACCAAGATTTTTGTGATTTTTCGGGGGGAAGGCAATTGGTATTAAGGGACTTGCCCAGGGACACATAGCTAATAAGTATCTGAGGTGAAATTTGAACTCAGATCCTTCTGAGTCCAAGAATGGTACTCTATCCTCTGTTCCACTTAGTTGCCCCAGTTTTTTTGATCTTGGGGAATTTTGCAATTCCTGGTTACATGATAGAGCCATCCAAAGGGGTAAAGGCAGGGAGGCCCTAAAGTGTATTCCTTTCCCACCTCCATGCCTTTGCATAGGTTCTCCCCAGGCCTATAAATGCTCTCTCTCCTCACCTCTGCTGTCTTGAAATGTCTAGGTCTCTGAGGCTCAGGTTAAATCCCACCTACTTCAAAAGACCTTTTCTAGATTTTCTAGAATTCTAGATTTTCCCAGTTACTAGTGACTACCCATCACTGTGGGTATTTTTGCACATACACAACCTGTATTATCAGTGAGACAGTTCTTGCCCTCAAGAACTTTATATTCTACAAGAGAGACCCTACCTCGTGCCAGGTACTGGTACAAATATACCCACTAGACAACCTATCTCCCCACCATCTGCTTAGATGCTATACTTGGAGCGTAGTAGGGTGCCCATCTCAGGATCCTAGCACCACCAGGACTCAGTCAGTCCTCCAAGAAGTCTCTCCTAATCTCAGAGGGCCCAGCTTCTGCTTAAAAAACTGGGGGTGAAGGGGAAAGTGAGAAGTATGACATATGCTTTAGCTCTTGGTGGGGGACAGTTAGGGTGGCAAAGGGCCTTGGTGGGGAGGGCAGAGCTCTCTGCCCCTTTAAAGAGAAAAGAGGCCAGGACTAAACGATGATGGATAGATTGTTTGCTTGTTATCTCCAAGGACACAGTTAAGTTGTTGTTCTTTCATGTCCTTCCTTTTGGAACAGGCCCAATGACATCATGGAGGTGACGTCTTGACTTGCTTGTGAATTGGATTTAAATGAGGCAGAGCTGAGCAAAGTCCCCAGCCTCACTCTCTCTTCCAGAGTCATCAAAGTCCAGTGGCAGGACAAAGATCGAGATGACTGGTCCCTGGCCTGGGATTCAGTGGGTAACCTTGGCCTTTCTAAATTAAGTTGTTTCTCAGGTCTCAGTTTGTCCGAGGCTCAGCCCATTTGAGACTAAGGGCTAGGTAAGAATGGGGACAAAAAACAGCCTAATTTACCACCGAAAAAATATCAGTCTGGGAGGGGAAGACCCTTGGAATTTCTGATCTCAGTACAAAACAATTTCTATTTACACTCACTTAGCCATAAAAATCTTATGGATGAGCAACCGAGCCTGGGCATGGGGACTAGTATTGGCCATTCAATGAAAGCCAAACTAAAGTGGAATTAAGATGAGGGTAGACTAAGGAAGGCTCACTAGAGCCTGTGTCCTGGAACACTACAACTATGCAAAAATAACTATCTATGATTTGCTACGTGCTTTACAATTTGACTTGCATGACAGAAGAGAAGTATAGCTTTCCAGGAATTAGGTGATAAGGTAAAGAGTCCTGAACCTTCTATCCTTGTCAACTCACATCTGAAGTGCTCTGTTCAGTTCTAGACTGCAGAGTTGAGCAAGAATGTTGATAAGATACAGGAAGTAGAGGGGAGGACAGTTAGGGTGGCAAAGGGCCTTGAATTCATGTTATATAAGGGTTGGTTGAAGTGGGGATGTTTAGGCAGGAGAAAAGAGACAGAGTTAGGAATGCCTGTGTTTCAATGTTGGCCTTAAACTCTTATAAGCAGTATGACCCTGGGCAAGTCACAACCCATCTGGGCTTTAGTTTTCCGATCTGTAAAATGAGCAGGTTGAATCAGTGATCTCTGACTTCCCTTCCAGTTCTTTTGTTTCCCCAAATTTTAAAAACATCTTTATTTAAAGATTTGAGTTCCAAATTATATTCCTTCCTCCCTCCTATCCCCCATCCCTGAGATTATAAGCAATCAGATATAGATATAGCAATCAGATATGTGCAATTATGTAAAACATTTCAATATTAGGCATTTTGTACAAGAAGGTATGAATAAAAGAAAAAAAATGAAAGAAAGAGTGAAAAATAGCATGCTTCAGTCTGTATTCAGTCAATATCAGTTCTTTTTCTGGAGGTGGATAGTGTGCATTAATAGTGTTTTGGGATTGTCTTGGATCATTGTATTGCTGAGAATAGCTAAGTCTATCATAGTTGATCATTATACAATGTTGCTGTTACTGTGTACAATGTTCTTGTTCTGTTCACTTCACTATACATCAGCTCATGTAAGTCTTAACAGGTTTTTCTGAAATCATCCTGCTTGTCATCTCATATTACAATACTATGCCATTACAATTATATACCACAGCTTGTTTAGCCATTCCTCAATTGACAGGCATCCCTTTGATTTCCAATTCTTAGCCACCATAAAAAGAGCTGCTATAAAAAATTTTTTGTACAAATAGGTCCTTTTCCCTTTTGTGTGTGTGTGTGTGTGTGTGTGTGTGTGTCTTTGGGATATAGACCTAGCAGTGGTATTACTATATCAAAGAGTATGCACAGTTTTATAGCTCTTTGGGCATAGCTCCAAATTGCTCTCCAGAATGGTTGGATCAATTCACAACTCCACCAACAATGCATTAGTGTCCCAATTTTCCCACATCCCCTCCAACATTCAACATTTTTTTGGTCATATTAGCCTCTCTGATAAGTGTGAGGTGGTACCTCAGAGTTGTTTTTATTTGCATTTCTCTGATCAATAGTGATTTAGAGCATTTATTCATATGACTATAGATAGCTTTGATTTCTTTGCCTGAAAACTGCCTGTTCATATCCTTTGACCATTGATCAACTGGGGAATGACTTGTATTTTTATAAATTTCACTCAGTTCTCTATACATTTGAGAAATGAGACCTTAATCAGAGATACTTGTTGCAAATTTTTTCCCCCAGTTTTCTGCTTTCCTTATGATTTGGGTAGTATTGGTTTTTTGGTTTTTTTGGTGCAAAGTAATGCTCTCTGAAGAGTGTACCCACTAAGAGGGTTAGGGTTGCTCTGGAGACCCCAAAATACCAATACCCTGGGTCATGCCGAATGAATTTGACTCGAGTCTTCTCAGCCAAAGATGTTGGTCTATACCTAGTTTCTTCCATACTGTTTTCCAGTTTTCCCAGCAGTTTTTGTCAAATGACAAGAGTTTTTGTTCCAAAAGTTTGGGTCTTTGGGTTCATCATATACAGGATTGTGGTCATTTACTCTTCCAGTTCTAAATCTGCATAAAGACTGGAGGCAGGATTACTTTTCCTCTTGTGGCTTAGAAGGGCCATCAGGAGCCGAGAGATTAGTCTCTTTCATTTGGTGAACACAGGGCACAATGAGGAACAATGGGTGAAAGTGTGTGAAGAGGCAGTTTTAAGTTTGACTTCAGGAAAGATTTCCTAATAGAATTGTCCCAAACTTCACTCGGCTGCCTGGGGGAGATCACTGAGGGTCTTCAAGCAAAGGTCGGGGGGAGTGACCACTTAGCAGGTCTGTCAAAATCGAAACTCCTTTTGGGTTAGTCCTCTTGGCCACCAAGATAGCATTCAACTCAAGTGGCCAGGTGGCTCAGCGAGTAAGAGCACCGGCCCCAGTGTCTGGATGACCTGGATCAAATCCGGACTCAGATACTCAGCACCACACCCAGAAATAATAACTGGCCGTGTAACCTTGAGCAAGTTACTTAACCCCGATTGCTTTAAAAAAAAAAGATGTCATTCAACTCTGAGATTATGTGATTTTGTTGCAGTAGATACAAGGCAGACAGAGGAAAAGAAGAAGAGGAGAAGAAGAGGAAGAAGGGGAGGAGGAGAGAAGACAGAGAAAAGAGAGAGTGATGTGGATGGGATCTGAACCCCTAAAAGGGTTCATGTCTTTGAAAGAAACCCAGTTCCTGAATTTTCCCATACATGTCAGTACCCCAGATCCCTGGTGTCTCCATCCAAGGCATAGGTTCCACTTCTGCCTACCTTGATTACTTAATTAGCTTCCTTAATTAACTTAATTAACTCCTTAATCCCATCCAGACCCTTTCTCCTTGCTTCCAGACCATCCCAGGCTACTTGCCATTCCTTGATCCCATCCAGATTTTGTCTTTTTCTGTATAATTGTACCAATCTTACCTGCGTTAAATTGTGCAGATTCATTAGGAATCTTGCACACTTGTATTGGTATCATAAAAGAGGGTCAGGGAATCACAAAAATGAAGAGGTATGGGAAGCATAGAATGTTGAGGTACAGGGTTAGGGGGCGCTCAAGACCCCAGAATACCAACACACCAGGTCCTGCTGAATGAATTCGACTCAAGTCTTCTCTCAGTCAAAGAAAAGCAAAGTTTATTAAAGGTTTGCCATATTGGGTAGATTCTTTAGGAGCCTCGGTATCTGTGATGCTTGCATTGGGCAAGTGGGCCAGAATCATCTAACACAGAGTAAGTCAGTGCTAGGTCATTCTCCAGCCTTCCTCCTTTCATGGAGGCCAGATGGGTCTGATATACAGAAAGGTTGTGGGAGGAATCTAGGGGTGGTCTAGAAGAGGAGTTTGGGGAGGGTCTTCAGACTTCAGTAACGAGTGTCGATCAAGGGTGGGGAGTTGCTGGAGGCTACCAGGAGACTACAGACAATGGTGGGCTAGGCTAGTCAGGGGTGTAACAGATTTGGGTATAGATATTTTGGGAGGATCGAGGGTGGAAAGTTGCTGGACAAAGGAGGGCTAAAGATTTGGGCAGAGTCTCAATGAAAGGCTTATGGCCTCAGGCAAATGACTCAGTGGGTAAAGTCAAAGAGAGCTCAAGGGGGATCCCAGAGGCTGTACCTCATCTTCACAAATACTGCAGATTCTTAGAATCTCACCCATTTAATGGGTGTTATAACAAAATTTCACTATTCTGACTGAAAGGAGGCTTGGTTGGTCGAATTCTTTCAAGGCAGACCTGCCCTGTACTCTTGAATTTCAGGGTTCCTAGCACCAGTAGACTGCATGGAGAGGAGGGGAGGGGGAGAGGACAATATGTATGCCAAGATGTTAGTAAGGAGACTCAGGGACATCCCAGTGCCTCTGTTTTTTCCCCTTTATTTCCCCATACAGACCTCCAGAATTACTGGAGGCGGGGGGGGGGGGGTGGTCTCCTTGTTCCTAAGCCCTTTCCCTGTCACACTTATGGTTGAAGAAATTCTTACTCCAAGTAAATATCTGTCATTTCACTAGAAGTCAGCTGTGGGAAGAAGGTGTGTGTGGGTGAGGGAGGAAGAGGGGTTCAGGGATCATAAATGGTGAATCTCAGGACCATAGGATTTATGGCTGAGAGATCATTAATGCAACACTATTAACCTAGAGAGGTGGGAAGGGAAGGGCCTTGCCCAAGGTCACAGATTCAAATCCAGCTCTTGCATATTCTTTCTGACTCCATAGGCAGCTGTGTCCTTAGCCCTGGACACTGGGCACACCAACCTCATCTGCCCTGCCTCTCCCTATTTCTGAAGCTTGGACCTGGAATCAGAAAAGACTCTAAGAGCAAGAATTAGTGCCAATGATGGGGTACTTTGAATCTTTCTAGGCCCAAATCTCTGTTACCCTTAACCTAGCCTAGACCTCCATTGTCTGTTATCTCCAGGTAGCCTTCTGCTATCTCCCACCCTCAATCCCATTCCTGGAGTCTGACCTCAGTTCCTCAAGATCCTCCCGAAACCCCTCCTCTAGACCACCCCTAAATCTTCCCACAATCTTTCTGTATAGAAGATCCATTTTGCCTCCATGAAGGGGCCAAAAGACTCAGTCTGTGTCAGATTATTCTGGCCTGCTTGTCAATACAAGCTTCACAGATTCTTAGGCTCCTTAAGAGTCTACCTATTATGGCGAATCTTTAATAAACTTTTTTTTACTTTGGCTGAGAGAAGACGAGTTGAATTCATTTGGCAGGCAACGTGTTGGCATTTTGGGGTCTCAAGCACCCCTAACCCTAAACCTCAACACCAAGAGGGAGCACAGAGAAAATCCAGTCCCAAGGGGGAAAGTAAGGCAATAATGACTCAGGGAATGACTGAGCTGGAACTCAATGATTCCAAATCCAGAACTTTTATTCTTGAGGCAGTTGGGGTTAGGGTTAAGTGACTTGTCCAGGGTCACACAGCTAGTATCTGAGGCTACATTTGAACTCAGGTCCTCCAGACTCCAAGAACAGTGCTTGCTCTATCTACTATATCTAGCTGTCCCTTGGGAAATCTAACACTTTCTTCTGTGTCTTGGATAGAGGTTCCTTGTGGGTCTCAGGGGCCCCCTGATGGTATATAGGGATTGGCCTCTCTTTGCTGAAAACTCCCACCTCTATACCTCCAACTACCTCCCAGATATTTCCAGCTGGATGTCCCAGAGACATTTTAAACTTAGGATGTCTATAATGGAGCTGAGTATTCTTCCCACCTATGGAGCACTTAAAGAGAAAGAAAGGAAACAGGCATTTATTTATAGCACCTACTTTTCACAAAGTGCTTTCTTGTTCAGTCAAAGACGAAGTCTTCTAGACCCCTTATGAGATTTCCTTGGTAAGGATACTGGGGTGGTTTGTTATTTCCTTCTCTAATGGATTAAGGCAAACAGAGGTTAAATGACTTGTCCAAGATCACACAGCTAGTCCCTGTCTGAGGACAAATTTGAACTCTGGTCTTCCTGACTCCAAGTCTAATGCCCTTAGCAAAGGGTCGTTGAACTGGCTTTTACTGTCAGGCTCTAGGCTATTATTCTAAGCTGATTACCTCTTATTACCCTCACTAATTCTACATTCCAGCCAAACCTCCCTGCTAGCTGTTCCCACTTCACAGCATTCCACCACCAGCCTCATGCCTCCACACAAACTCGTCTTCCATGCTGCAAATTCTCAACCATCTCCCCTCAGTCTCTGAGAACCTGTAACCCCTTTCAAAATGGAATCTGAAAATGTTAGGGTTAGGGTCCTGCCTAATGAATTCGATTCAAGTCTTCTCTCAACCAAAGAAAAGCAAAGTTTATTAAAAGTTTGCTTGTACTGGACACAGACAAGATGGGATCTTATATAAAGAAGGTTGTGGGAGGAATCTAGGGGTGGTCTAGAGGAGGAGTTTGGGGAGGGTCTTCAGGAGGAGTTAATGAGGTCAATGAGTGATTAATCGTGGGAAGCCACCTGGAGACCACAAACAGTGGTGGGCTAGGCCACTTCAAGGGTGGGAAGTCTAGTAACAGACTTGCCTCAGGACTAAAGGAGAGCTCAAGGGGGCTCCCAGAACCCATACCTCATCAAAAAGTAAGGCAAAAATATGGTCCTGGCCCTCAAAGAGCACATGTTCTAGTGGGGAGATAGCACAAAATACCCTGTGGCAGATAGACCCGTTTTACAGATTATTGGGTCAATCAGACAACCAGCCTGCTATGTGCTGGGAATACAAACAGAATAAAACAAAAATCCATATACTCTCCAGAAGTTTATCTTCTAACCAGGGAGACAAAAAGCATCCATAGAAATATATGTAGATGTAGATGTATAGAGTATTAACTTCTGTCTGCCTTGGTTTCCTCAACTGTAAAATGGGGATAATAGGGACATCTCCCTCCCAGGGATGTTGTGAGGATCAAATGGGATAATAATGGTAAATCACTTAGTGCCTGACACATAGTAGGTGCTAAATAAAAGCTGTTCCGTTCCACAGGGCTATTGCTTGCAAGCACCTACTTGTAGGATTTATACTGTATAGAAAGAAGGTAATTTCAGAGGAAAGGCCCTGAGAGGATGGTTTGGGGAGATGCCTTGGAAAGGACCTTTAGAGACCATGGCCTTTGATTGAAATCTTGAAGGAAGGTGGTGGAGGTAAGGAGTAAGAGAGTTCCAGTGTGGGAGTAGCCAGAGGAAAGAGAGTCAGGAGCAAATGGGCCAGGGTCATTAGATCATGGAATCTGGGGAAGATTGTCATTCCCCCCCAAGACATTTTACATTTATTTTGGGTATATGTGGTATTTGCTTATCTGTGAACATTTTGTATAGAAGGTCCTTGAGCTCTGGGATTCTGCGAGTGATTGATTTAATGAATGAGTGAACAAAGGAATGAGAAGACATTTATTAAACCCTTTCTGTATACCAGGCACTATGCTAATCACTCAGAATACTAATATAAGCAAGCAAGACAGCCCCTGCTCTTAAGGAGCTGCAATCTAATGGAAGATGAAGACATGAAAGAAAAGTGACTGTGGAGGTCTGGTCCCAGACAAGATGGAACTTCCTGGGGGAGGAGATGAAGATCACAGACTACATTTCCCGTTGAATTCAATGTAATTCAACAAACATTTATTGATTTATTTATATTCAACAAACATTCAGTCATTTTTCAGTTGTGCCTGATTCTTTGTGACCCAATTTGGGGTTTTCTTGGCAAAACTATTGGAGTAGTTTTACCATTTCCTTCTCCAGGTCATTTGACAGATGAGGAAACTGAGCAAACGGTAAAATGACTTGCCCAGGGTCACACAGCTAGCAAGTATCTGAGGCCGAATTTTAACTCAGGTCTTTCTGATTCCAGTCCCAGTGCTCTATCCACTTTGCCACCCAGCTCCTCATATTAATGTACTAGGTATGTTTTAATTCCCATCCCTAGGCATGTGACCATCTCCCCTCAGTCTCTGACAACCTGTAACCCCTTTCGGAAGGGAATCTGAAGAGGTTAGGGTTAGGGTGTGTTAGGGATACAAAACAATATGAGTAGCCTTTTGTCTTCATTCCACTGGGTAGAAACTGTACATACTCAGATAAATGGAAAATGCATACAAAATAAAGGCCTAGGAAGTTAGGGATGGGGAACATTCACTAATGGAGGGAGGGGTCAGCCTCCCTACAAATAATTATCCAGCATTAAATGCCTAGTAAAAGGCCTTGTGGTAAGTGGATATCAAGTAGGTAGGCTCTGGAGTCTGTCTAATCTGGATTCAAATCCTGCCCCATCAGGACTTCCAGCCATGGTGACTTTGGGCAAGTCAATTAACTCTCTCTGGGTCTCCAGCAATTATCTAAGATCTTTAAAGGGGGGGGGGGGAAGGGAAGTGTTCATACTGGGAATTTCATAATGAAAGGAAAAAAAGGTTCTTGAATTGAGGCTGGAGATTGGGGGAAAGGGTCAGGAATACTTGGTATTGGTATAACCTTGCCTTCCTTTGCTTCTTCCCCAGCCAAAGGCCTGACCCTAGGCTGTTCTGAGACCTCCACTGTGATAATTCTCGCTTCCCAGGAAAACTCTTCCCCCTTCCCCCTTCCTTCCTTCCCTGTCTTCTTCCCCTGTAGGCTGTGATCTGAGGCCAGGGCAGTGGCCCTACTCCCCATCTTGGCTGCAAACTTAACACTGAGTTTGGCATGATTCCCATAGCTGGCCCAACTGGTTACTCTGAAATCATCAGCATAATCCGAATCTGAGCCATCCTTCTCATGGCCTGTACCTTCCCTTCTATTCCTGGGTGACTCAGCCTGAGGCTGACAAGAGACTGGCCTCCAGCTGATGGGGCTGTCTGGCTACTGTCACAAGGCCTGGTTGGGCATCCAGATGGCATGCAGTGTACCAGAAAACTCAGGGCCCTCACCACTAGGGAATGTCAAAGTTGCTTAGGCTGTGAGTCACACCAGTGGCCAGTCCTTGGGGATGCCCCCTCCTGGATTCTCAGCATCCTAAAAGAGGAGTTTGTCATCTCTCATTAAATTCATCTGAACAAGCACTCCACTTTCATGGTTTAAGGGATCACCCTTGAAAAGCCCTTGACTCTGAGGCTAAAAGACATCTGGGACTGAGAAACTGCTCTTGGAGAAAGCTGTGTTCTCTGCCTGATCTTTCTCCTTCTTGGAAAAGAAACCAGTGATCCAAGTTCCCATCTGGAGCATGTTCTCACCTCTTCTGTTCCTCCCCCCTCCCCCACCCAGCAGTACCACCTGGGCTCTGGTTACAGGTGTGCCAGGCCCTTATTCTCCTCACCTGTTCAGAGAGCAGGAAATTAAAGATGAAAGCCTGCAGTGCTTCATGACAACTTTATCCTTTGACCCTTCCTCCCTCCCTTTTCATCCTCTTGTTATCACTAACTCCCCTCTCCACACCCTCTCTCTGCCTCCCACAGCCTCCTCCCCCCCATAGGTCCTTGTTCTTAGCTAGCTATCTACTAATCTTGGCTACTAAACACTTAGGTAATGACCAAGTGAGGTCTCACTGGCTCCCAGGGGTGCTTGTATTTTAAGAGGGAAATCAAGACCACCCAAAACCTTCTAGGTGGGATGCATTGTCCCATCTGGAGCTGGTGCTGGACCCTGAGGATGATGATTTGTGATTCGGAACAGCAATGAAGAGGTCTTGGCAATGAGGGTGGCTTATGCCCAGTGCTTGGGCACCCAGTACTACCGCTATATAAAAGCCTTTTCTGATTACCGGTCCCTCCTGCTTCCACTCCTGAGTCTCTCAAAGTTTCTCTATTTCCTCAGCCTCCTAACCACAGAAATTTGGCTAACTTTGCTGAGCCCTTATCTCTGAATGGCAAGTTCCCTGACATTCACGATCATTTCTACCCTGGCTCCACTCCTGAGGTGGTCCTGACTTTTCCATCTTCCCCTCCCCAAGTTTCCCTTTTTATGACTCCCCCCTCCCCCCCATTAGAGGTTAAGACTGCCTTTCTTTGCTTGTATTTGTATTCTTAGTTAATAAAGATTTTCTCTTTCTCCTTTCTGTCTTACCTTCTCTCTCTCTTTCACTCGTTTCTCTTTTCTCTCCTCTTTCTGGCTCTGTCTTTTTCTCTCTCTCCCTTTTTCTATGTATCTCTGTCTCCTGCCTGTCTCTGTCTCTCTCTGTTTCTCCCTCTCCTCTCACTCTGTTTCTTTGTCTCCCGTCTTTCTCCTTCTCTCTCTCTCTCTTCCTCTCTCTCTCTGTCTCTCTCTCTCTCCTCTCTGCCTCTGTCTCTATCTTTCTCATTAGCAGTGCCCCCTCCCCAGTCAGTATTTCTTTTATATATAACCTGTATTTACTTATCTATGAAAATGTCACAGTAGAACATCATTCACTACTTAGCACAGTGACTGGCTAGTACATATTTAATAAGTGCTTATTGACTGACTGATCAGCATGTGAGTTTCTTTAAGAGGTCTGGGACTGGTTCACTTCGGTCTTTGAAAGGCACCTGTTGTTGATTGACTGAAGGCAGCAGCACCAGCAGCCTTGGCAGGCTCTTGGACCCTTCTTGGGTACTCCTCTAGCCCAGGCAGTTCTGTTCCCTCTCCCTTATCCCTGAAAAATATTTAAATATTTCTCCTTCACATTTGCATAGTGTACCTTACTTCTGTAGGTAAGTAAAAATCACCAACATTATAGGATTTGATTCTTCCCATAGCCCTGCCAGGTAGGTCACAAAAGTCTTATGTCCATTTTAGAGATGGGCAAACAGAGATGCAGAGGGGGACAGTAACTTGCCCAAGGTTACTGGGCTAATAAATACTAGAGACAAAACCCAATTCAAGGTCTTTCCACTGGATTGTAAACCCCATATGAACAAGAGGTGTTCTAGGAGGACCAGAGCCTCAGGTGTGAGGGCTTGCTGAGCCCTTTTCAAGGCTTTTCACCCCGCCTTTGGAGTCCACCTGTCCCCCAGCTCTCACCTGCCGCTCCAAGAAGCTGGAGCATATGCAGAGGCCACATCCTAGTAAACTGTCTTGGCAGATGGGCTAACCCAGGTCAAGGGTAACTGACAGGCCTCAGATCCGTTGGTGAGTTAGGGGGGTGTCTACCGCAAGCATGTGAAGACTTCCCTCTGCGGAAAGGGCATTGCCACACCTAGACCACCTAGGTCTCTGCCTCCTGGCTCCCTTCACTCCAGCTAAAACCCCCTCTTCTACATGAAGCCTTTCTCCGATCCTCCTCTCTGCTGATCACCTTCCAGTTATCAGTTCTAGACCTTGTCTGCCCATAGCTATCTGCTTATTATCTCCTCCATTAGACTCTGAGCTCCTTGAAAGCAGGCTTTGTCTTTTGCCTTTATTTGTATCCCCGTGTATTATTTCGTACCAGTGCCTGGAACATAGAAAGTTACATAATAAACCCTTATTGACTGACTCACTGATAGGGTGTGGGTCCTTTGGGAAGGGGCAACTTGAACGTTGCTCAGATTGGTTTAGTAACAACCTGCTCTGGTGACACAGATAGCAGGACCAAAGGGGTCAGATGTAAACCAACGACACCACGTCAGAGTCATAACTAGAAAACTTGACTCCTGTTATGTTCTTCAGCTTTTTTTTTTTTTTAAGATATTTACTTAGCCATAACAGGAGAAATATATTCAACAATGGTAAGCTTTGATGACAGATCACCTCAACTTCCAAAGAATTAATGTGAAGGGATGGAAGAAATTTTGGAGAACAATGATTCTGCCCTGAAATCATTCCAAGTGGCTAGGCCAGGGCTTCACCAAGGTTGTGGTCCCTGGGGGGAAGAAGCTGGCCAAACTGGTGACTCGCTATTTGAGTTATTTTTGCTAATGATTTGAGTTATTCTTGCTAATTTGGTGTTAAACTTACTTAGTTGTTTCTATGCTGTGGAAGGACTACAAGTGCTGTCAATATGTCTACACCCTTTAAATTTTAGTGCCCTGGGGCAAAACTCAGTTCAATTGCCCTAGTTCCAGCTCTGTCCCCGGTATAGACCCCACCCTAACAGGCCTGGCCAGTAACGACCTGAGAGCTAAGATGAGTGTATCTGGCTGTGAAGGACTGAGACCCACTGCTTTTGTTGGACAATTTCTTTACTCTTAATTCCCTTCTACCTTCTGGCAGGCCTAACTATTTAGTCTCCTCTAAGGGGACACTTGGGTGGGAGAAGCTGAAATGTTGAAGTTGGCAGGATGGAACTGAGAAGAGAACCATTTCTACCTCCCGCACTGGATTGGGGTCAGTGTTTTCTTATTAGGCAGGAAAAGCCCACCTCCCTCCCCCCAGTTTAGAGTCTAAATTTGATGGTTAGGAATCGCTGCTCACTGCTGGGTTTCTGGGGGGAGTTGTGCCCATCTAGCCCTATTGATAATGAAGAGCTGGGTATTCTCTGACCAATCCCTAATTAGCTATTTAAATCACTCTTCAAGGAGACTACCTTCTCAGCCCTGGCTGTGCTGTGCTCTCCTCTCCACCAGACTTGGGCTCTGACACTTGATAGATGATACCCGATAACAGGTATAGGGTCATATTGACCTGTGGGGGAAGGGTACAGAGTAGGGGAAGAGAGGGGGAAAAAAGTCTAGGAAGATTCTAATTGGATCCCAGTTGCTGGGAGCTCAGGGGGTGACAGAAGAGTGATGGTTTGATTACTAGGTCCTACTTCCCAGGAAAACAGGCTGGGAGTGTGTCTAGACTCAGCTGTGGGCATCCTGCCTGGGGCCTTGAAGGTCAGATGGCATATTTGCCTCGGATCTCAGATTTCGCTGGGAGCTGCTTCTGATGTCAGGCAAAGGGAGCCTGTTGAGGTTATTGGGAGGTCAGAAATTCCCAGGGGGATGATTGGTCAGAGTTTGGTAGCCTGGGAGGGGTTAGTCATGGATAGGGCACCCTAATACTGCCCAAGGATGTCCAGGAGGTGAGTGGAGGAGATGCCACCTGAGGAATAGATGTTCCTGAACCAGTCGAGGGGACTGACTAAGTTTCCTCTCAAGCAAATGCCATTCTTCTGAAATGGCCCTTCGGAATGCACTCAAATGTGTCATCCCATAAATATGGAATCTCTGACTAAGCCTACTTTAGTCCATCACTTTCCATCTCTTTCCTCCCAGCTTCTTGGAGTTCATAGTGCCTTCCTCCAGCAGGGCACTTTTCTAAGCCAGCTGCTGACATGATAGTCCCCAAGTCTGACCATTACTCCTCTGCTCAAGAAGATGCTGCTGCTCCCTATTACCTCTAGGAAAAACTACAAATTCCTCTGTCTTATTTAAAGCACTTGAGAATCCTTCTCTTTACACACTCTGTCTCTAGTCATACAGCCTATTTCCTATTCCTTGTACAGGACATTGTACTTCTCACCTCTTTTGGAGTTTCTATCTCCATTCATGGCTCAGCTAAATGGAGGCCTTTGCTACTCCCTCCAAGTGTTGATCTTAGCATTCTAGCTAGTCCCTCAGTGCCCTCTATTACTTTGTGTGTGTATGTATGCATTACTTTGTAAAGTACATGTGTAATATTTATAAACATATATAAATCACATGTGCCATATATATTACTTCACATATATGTTTTTTAAAATTAATTTTTGTTCATATGTTGTTAATCTGTGAGTGTAAACTCCCTGAGGGCAGGCACCGATTTTCATTTTTGTCTTTCTATCCTCAGTATGCTGCTGGCACATTGTAGGCACTTAATACATTTTCATAGGATTATAGATTTAGGGCTAGAAGAAACCTAAGAGAACATTGAGTTCAAATGACCTCATTTTACAGATAATGACACGGAATCCTAGTGAGGTTAAATGACTTGCCCAAGGTCATACCGCTAGAAAATTTTTGAGGTAGGATTCAAACCCATATCTTCTGATGAAACCATTTGCTGTACCACAGTAATTGTTGAATGGAATGGGATTGAGTTATCACGGCCCCAGAGGTTTTAGGACCAATAAATTCCTGAAGGCCGAGTAGGCCTCCCTAAACCCTTTACTCCTTTCTAATTCCCCAGTTGCTATAAGATGGATATAGCACCTTTTGGACCAGATATGACAGTTCCTACTCAAGGGAGATTTTGTGGTGTTCTCTTACTCACTCACTCACTGGGTCATCAGGCCATTCCTCAGTAAACATTTAACGAGCAACTCCAAGATGCAAGGATTTGCTACTCAACCCTGCCCTCAGTGAGTTCACATTCTAGCAAGGCAGATTTTTGAATGTGAGTTATAAAATCTCAAAGCCAGAAAGGGAACCTAGCAGCCAGCTAATCCAACGTGGAGATTTGGTGGGAGGAGGCCAATCAATAGAAAGAGAGAGCTAAGAAAGAGTAGGCTTAATTCCTTGTAGTTCATTCGTAGGATTGACTTATCCTTTAAGCTAAGGCCACAGGCGGTACAGTGGTGAGAGTATCAGATGTGGAGTCAGAGTCCTTCGTCTGAGTCTTGGCTCAAATATTTACAAACTGTGTGACCTTGGGCAAGTAATTTATTCTCTGTGGGTCTCATTTTCCACCTCTTTAAAATGAGAGACTTGTGGGCAGCTTGGTGGCTCAGTGGATAGAGCACTGGCCCTAGAGTCAGGAGGACCTGAGTTCAAATCCGGCCTTAGACACTTAACTAGCTTGTGAACTTGGACCAGTCACATAACCCTAATTGACTCCCCCTCAAAATAAGATAAAATGAGAGGTTTAGGTTATGTGGTCTCTGAGGTTCCTTCCAGTTTCTAATTTCTCATCTCTGGTTCATTGGATTTGGATTCCATTTCTAGCTCTGCTCCTTACCATCTTTATGACCGTGAGCAAATTTCTTAGACTCTTTTGGCCTCAGTTTCCTCATCTCTAAAATAATGCACTTGGACTTTATCATAGAATCACAGGACATCTCTCTCAGCTTCAGATCTGGGATCCCATAATTCCATCTACCTATAAACTTTACCCTTTTTAGATATTATTGTGGGCTGCCCCCAACTGGAATCTTGAAGCTTCCACTGGAAGACCTCAAATGAATGGGAACCTGCCATTTCTCAAAACAGCTCAGTTTGCTTTTAGAGAGCTCTAATTGTTAGGAAGCATAAATTTGTCTTTCTGAAACTTCCAGGACAGGCAATATGGTGCAGGCAATAGAGAGCTAGACCTGGACTCTGGATGACCAAGGTTCAAATCCCAAATAGGCAAGTTACCTTGGGCTTTAGTTCCTCATCTATAAAATGAGGTTAGACTAGATGGTCTCTCTAAGATTCCTGCTAAGTTTAAATCTACGATTTTGTCCTAGCCCTCTCTTTCCTTCTTCTTCCCCAAACCCCTCGGAGTATGCTCAGCCAGAATTTTAAACAAAAGTATGGAAGTGTGGAATGGGATTCCCCCCCACACATTTGTGAGGGAGGAGACCTTCCCCCTATTTCAGAGTACCTGTAATATTCCTTGCTTAATTTCAACCAACCCATGGAATTGGCGAGTCCTCCTTTGACCATGAGTGGGGTCATGAAGTCTTCTGCTTGGCTGAAGATTTGGACGGATTGGTGGTACAAGAAAGGGTGAGCTGGAGCTAAGTATGCTTACAAAAGTTTTGAGCAGAGGAGTTTAAAACTACTTTTCTCTTCCCTGATGGCTTTCAAAGAAAGAAGACCGCTCTGAATTATCGGGTGGTGGAGGGGTAGTAGCAAACTGAATTCCTCTAACGTGGTTGCCACACATTTATGAAAGCACAGCATCTCCCATCAGCGAATGGGGTCATAACCGTATGTTGAGCTTGGTGGGGACACTGTGAAGAGAGAAGGATACCCAAGGCAAAGGGTCATTTAGTATGTTTCAGCTTCATATGTTTTCACATATGTGCCTTGCCACCTCTGTGTTTTAAGTATGCACTCACTTTCCTCAGGCACTGTGTATGTGTGTAGAGTATGCCTTGTTTTGAAGGACAATTTGTAATTTTTGTTCTTGCCATTCTCTCTCAGTAAATTCTCTTTTGTAAAAGCTAATTGATATCATCTGTTTGATCAGTATTGGGGAGCATACCAGGTGGGGGCTTGTGAGAGATTGTATTAGAACCTCAGCCCCCCCAGGATTATACCCTAAAGTCCTTGGGGGAGAAGTAGTTAGTTGTCCTCTAAGAACCCAAACTGCCTGATTAATTAATTAAAATTAATTAAATAATATATTATTTTAAATAAATTTAAAATAATTAAAATAAAATTAATTAATTAAAATAACTATGAGATGTTACTTCATACTTATTAGATTGGTTAACATGACAGAAAAGGAAAATGATAAATGCTGGAGGGGATGTGGAAAAATTGGGACACTTATGCACATTTGGTGGAGTTATGAACTACCCCAACCATCCTGGAGAACAATTTGGGACTATATCCAATGGGCTATAAAACTGTTTCATACTCTTTGGCCCAACAATACCACTACTAGGCTTTATCCCAAAGAGATCAAAGAAAAGGAAAAAGAATCTATTTGTACAAAAACAGGGGTGGCTAGGTGGTGCAGTGAATAGAGCACCGGCCCTAGAGTCAGGAGTACCTGAGTTCAAATTCAGCCTCAGACACTTAACATAAAAACTAGCCGTGTGACCTTGGGCAAGTCACTTCACCCCAATTGTCCTACCTTCCCCCCTCCAAAAAAAAAAAAAAAGAAAAAAATTTATAGCAGTTTTTTTTTTTTTGCTTTTTGGAGGGCAATTGGGGCTGTTCTCAGGAGAACCATCGTACATAGTTGTTGTTGTTAATACTTCTTTTTCTAAAAGGCCTAATGATATTATGAAGGAGATGTCTTGATTTGTGTGTGATTTGCATTTAAGTGAGGCAGAGCTGCACAAAACCATAAGCCTTACTTTTTGTCCAGAGTCATTGAAGGTCAGCGGCAAAACAAAAGTCAAGACCACTGGCGATGGTCCGGGCTCTGTACACGGTAACAGTAAAATTGTAAGGATGACCAACTGTGAAAGACTTAGCCACTATGGTTAAGACAATGATCCAAAACAACAATGAAAAATGCCAGATACCTCCAAAGAGAGACATGGTGGAGTCTGAATGCAAATCGAAGCATACTTTTCCAACTTTATTTATTCTCATTTTACTTTTTGTCTGTATTTTCTTTTATAATATAGCTAATGTGGAAATATGTTTTGCATGACTGCACATGTCTAATCAATATCAACTTCCTTAACTTTTCAAGAAGGGGGAAGGGAGAGGAGTGGCAGGGGGGCAGAGAACTTGAAACTAAAATTAAAAAAAATGAATGTTAGACATTATTTTTACATATAATTGGGAAATATTTAATGAAATCAATAAAAATATATTTAAAAAAAGAACCCAAACTACCAGTGGGAGTGGAGGTTGGAAGGGAGAGCCCATAAGGGGTGCTACCTTATGATTCTATTTATTCTGTCAAACTGAATAAGCCTAATCTCTCTTCAACATGGCAGCTCCTCAAAATCCTGAAGACAGTTATCATGTCCATCTCCCTCCAAGTCTTCTCTTCTCCAGGTTAAACATTCCCTATTTCTTCTCTCCTTTTATGCCTTGGTCTTTGGTCCTGGTAGGAAGCAGACTGTAGAAAGTACTGAGGGAGAAATCAAGAAGGGTCTTCAGTTTGGTAGTTAGAGGGGGATTTCCCACACAGCTGGGGGCATCAAAGGAGGCTGCCTGGAAGAGGTGGCATCATTTCACTATGGTGGAAGCCACTCACTAAATCTCCCTCATAGCTAGTTCACTCCTGGCCATACAGAAGGAGGTTCCCCCCCCCCAATCCTTGTTAATTAACCCACTTATTGATGGATATCTAAAGTAGCTAGTCAACCAAGCTTGGGGAATATTTACCATAATAATATCTGACATTTAATTAATGCTTTAAGATTTGTGAAACACTTTCTAGCTCTTCACAGTCTGGTTCCAACCTACCTTTCTAGCATCATTGTACGTAACTCCTCTTCCAGAACTTGGTTCAGCCAATCTGGTCTTGTCTCTGTTTCTTCTACAGGACAATCCATTTTCCAGCTCCTTGACTTTGCACTGGCTGAATTCCATGCTTGGAATGATCCCCCTCCTCACTTCTACTTCCAGGATGACTTTCTACAGAAGTATTCCTGATCCCTTGAATTTATTTTTTTATACATACACATATAATGCATATTTATACACATATATATGTAGGTATGTGTGTGCTGGTCAGTCATGTCTAGCTCTTTGTGATCCTACTTGGGGTTTTCTTGGCAAAGATACTGGAGTGGTTTGTCATTTCCTTCTCCAGCTCATTTTACAGATAAGGGAACAGAGATAAACAGGGTGAAGTGACTTTCCATGGTCATACAACTAGTAAGTAGCTGAGGCTGGATTTGAACTCAGGTCTTTTCAACTCAAAGCCAAGTTCTTTATCTACTACACAACCTGGTTGCTCCATGTATATATATGCATAGCTATATGTACATATATGTATGTTTCATATCTATCACACATTTTCTCTCTCTCTTCTCTTTATAGAATTTAAGTATTTTGAGAGCAGAGACCATTTTTGTCTTTGGCATGGCACCTGATATGGTGCCTAATATACACACAGTATGTGTTTCATAAATGCTTAGTGATTATCTCTACCTGAGGAGGAGAGATCAGTGGGAGGGAAGGGCTTTCCTGATGGCCTTCTGTAAAAGGAAGGAAAACATTCCTAGTGGAAAGGGCATTGGATTTAGAGGCTAGAAATAAGGGATGGTGCTTAGTCTCTGGTACTAGCTGTGTCCTTGGGTTCTTTTTTTGTTCTTTTTTGGAGGCAATCGGGGTTAAGTGACTTGACCAGGGTCACACAGCTACTAAGTGTCTGAAGTTGAATTTGAACTCAGGTCCTCCTGATTTTCAGGCTGGTACTCTATCATGGGTTCTTTGCTCTTCAGTTTCCTATTCTTTAAAATGGGGGTGATGATACTTATGCCACATAACTCAGGGTTGGGAGGACACCATTCAGTAGGACTTATTTGAACATTGCTATTCTCTCTGGGTTAAAGTCCCAGGTAGGCTTTCTACTAAAAACTCCATTGAGGATCCAGACCTTGTTGGAGATGAGTATGGAGAGGATTAGGGGAGTGGGATTATATTAGCTAATAATAATCACTAATATTTTTATATAGTGCTTACTATGTTCCAGACACTGAACTGAGTGCTTTACAATTATTATCTCATGAATCCTCACAACTGTGGGAGGTACCCATTTTACAGATGAAGAAACTGAGGCAGACAGGTGAAGTGACTTGCCCAGGGTCACACAGCTCATAAGTGTCTGAGGCTGGATTTGAACTCAGGACTTTTTTACTCTATGCCCGGTGCTCTCTCTATCCTCTTTGAATCAATCTAGATTCCCACCCCTCTCAGGCTTCTCATATTGAAAGAACAAATCCTTTTATTTCAAGAGTGAGGGCTGTCTTGAATTCCCTTGACTTCTCAGTCCCCAATTTTGCCCTTGTTTTTTTCATTAATGCAATCTCTAAAGAGGGGGTTCTTAACCTGGGTAAAGAACCTGGGTCTGTGAACTTGTTTTTGGTTTTAATATTCCGATAGTTATTTCAATAGACAATTTCCCTTGGAATCCAATGCATTTTATCGGATCCATTTAAAAACCTGGTTCTAAGAAGGGGTCTAGAGGTTTCTTCAGAAGGCCAGAGGGGTCCATGCCACAGAAAAGATTAAGAACCCTAAGCTAAAGATTGATAGCCCTTCCACCCCTTGTCTTGGTTGGTGTTAGTGACTGGGCAGGTGGAAAAACGTCTCCCAGAGTGTCTGGCCTGGCCCCAAGGGGGAGGACCTTGGCTCTTGGCCAGGCCAGAGAAAATGGGTTTTCCCCTTCTCTGTACTTCTTTGTGTTCAGACGAAGACCAGGTGTGGGCCCTCTGATAAAGGCTTGTTCCCGATGAGTGTCCAGAGGAGAGAATGAGCCAAGACTTCGGAGTTGCATATTAACCAGGCAGACAGAGGAGGCTCCAGGAGGAGGGGCAGAGATACACACAACCAGACAAAACCATCTCCCCTCATCCCCCTCCTAACGCCCCCAAAAGGAGCAGAGGAGGGCTGTGGTATTCTTGGACTTAGGGCCCGGTTGGTTTTCTCCCTCCCTTTCTTTGTCTATACTGATCTATTGAGAACCCCAGAAACAGTCCGCAGTCCTATGAAAAGCCAAGCAAGCCCAGGGCTAGTCAGTTGCTGTACTGCCCATTCCTTCAGGGTAGTCCTGATTTCCCCTAGCTAGGCTGGCTAAAGGGAGGAAATTATGGAAGGTAACCAGAAACCTTGGTGGCACCACGTGCCTATCCTGAGGACCCTGACCACCCTGCCCACCCACCTACAATGAATCAAGCAACAAGCATTTGTTATTAAACACCTGCTATGCACTAGGTACTCTACCAGATGTTGGAGAATATAAAGATAAAGGAGAGAGACACTGGTCCCCACACACAGTAAGGGTGGCTTGGGGGGGCCATGTTTGGTATCCCAGAAGCCTTTGGTTGCTTGGATTCTCAGTAGGCCCTTTGTTAGATTCTCACCCGGAAACTCCACATACCTGGAATCTCAGATTCTTGAATCCTCCTTCTCCTCCTCCCAGGCTGTAGCTCTCACAATTGGTTTGCTTTGAAAGTTGCTTAAATATTTGGTGCAGTAGATAGAACGAGAGATCTGGGTCTGGAGGCCCTGAATTCAAATCTACCCTCAGACACTACTGTGTGGCCCTTGGGCAAGCCACTTAAGCCCTGTCTTCTTCAGCTTCCTCATCTGTAAAATGGGCATAAAAAATTGCCCTATCTATCCACCGTACAAGTTTGTAACAGCCCTTGGAAAGTCTTTAAATGTAGAAATGTGAGATATTGTTATTAACATAATAACATTATTGAGAAGCAGCATGACACATAATCATTGAATTGGAAGGAACCCTCTATGTCTTCTAACCCTATCCTCTCATTTTACAGTTAGAGAAACCGAGGCCCAGAAAGTTGAAGTGATTTGTCCATAAATAGCTGGCCTCAGAAAGTCCAGGTGTAAGTCTGGTCTCTGACCCATGTGTGACCCTGGACTAGTCACCTTACTTTTCAACACCCTAGGCATCTCTTTAAGACTGTAAACTGTCTGGGATGGCTAGGTGGCACAGTGAATAGAGCACCAGACCTGGAGTCAGGAGGACCTGAATTCAAATCTGGCCTCAGACACTTAACACTTACTAGCTGTGTGACCTTGGACAGTCACTTAACCCCAATTGCCCTGCCTTCCCCCCTCCAAAAAGCAACAAAATAAAAAAAAAGACTATAAATCGTCCATCTGCCTTGGTACAGGAATGCCTTCACAAGGAAATCTGGGACCACTGAAATAAAAGGCCCAGTACAAAAAAGGAAAAATAAACAAGAATAAGAGAGCATGCAATCAGCAAAGACATGAGATCCATTGAAGGAAGGAAAACTGTTTAGCTTAGAAAAGGGAAGCCTCAGGCGGGAATGAGATGGCTGTTCTGGGGATACTTAACAGTCTGTGTTCTAGAAGGGGGATTACACTTGTTCTGATTAATAATGATAATCATCAGAATTTATGTAACTCCTTATGTTTTACAAAAAACGTTACAAAATATTTGCTCATTTGATCTTCACAACAACCTTGGGACATCCGTGCTATTATTATCCCCATTTTCCTTATGAGCAAACTAAAGCATATAGAGGTTAAGTGACTTGCCCAGGGTCACATAGCTAGCAAGTATCTCAGGAATTTGAACTCAGGCCTTGCTTGATTCTATGTGCAACACTCTATGGACAGGTTTTTTTTTTCTGAGTATTAAAAAAATTAGGAATAATTAGAACTGTCCCAAGGCAGAATGGTCTACCTCAGGATGGAGTCAAACTCCTTTCATTAAAGGCCTTCAAGCAGAGGTCAGATACCTCATTGTCAATTCTAATTTTCAAGGAGTTTTTTCCTTAGCGGGGCTTTGTGCCTTTTTCCAAATGATTAATTCTCTTTTCATATCTTTCTCCCATATCTCTCATTTGATTTTTGAGATCTTTTTTTAGCTCCTTGAAAAAACTCTTTCTTTAAATCTTCAAGTTCTCTGAGGCTTTACCTGTAGTTTTTTTTGAGTCATTCTCTTTGGTATTTGTGTCTTTAGCTTGCCTGTCACCAAAGTAGGTTTTTTATGTTTAGGTTCTTTTTTTTTTTTTTCATTTGCTCATTTTTTTCAAGCCTGTTTCTTGACTTTGGATGTGATACTGTGTTAGGTTCTGTGTACTTCTGGTGGGAGAGGAAGGGCCAGCCTGAGCGCCTGTCCTCTTTAGTGCCTTTATTGCTTTTGTAGCTCAGTCTGGGGGTCTGAAAGCTTTCACTGCTCCCCAGGATCAGGGGAAGTCTGCTTGCTGGTCTCCTTATCAGATCTCTTAGAATTACCTGACCCAAATTTGGGCTTCCTAGTTTGTTTCTGGTTGGGAGATTCAATAGACTGCTGCTGGGCTATTTTCCTTGCTCAGTCTCTCTAGTGAGGGCCCAAGTTCTGTATCACTCCTCTTGTTTCTCAATCTGGAACTGGGTAATGGATGACAGAGTTGCCCTATGGCATCCATTGCTTGCTAAGGGATCCCCTGGGATATTTTCCTGCCCATCCCTGAGTGATGGAGTGCTTCACACTCACACCCTATCCTTGGGGTCCACATACCTCTCTATCTCTGTAAGCTGCCCTGGGTTGGAAAAATGATGGCTCATTATGATTTTTTTCTTGGTTTTCCAATCAAAATGTGGACTGGTACAATTTCTAAATCTTTGTGGAGAAGGGATTGTTGGGGAGAATCACTTGATCGATTAATTAATCATTCCTTCCTCTCCTTCCCTTTCCCCCCATGACCACTTGTCTGGGATGTCAGAGAGGGGTTCTTATTCTGGGAGGGGTTGGATCAGATGGCTGAAAAGAGATTTTGAGAGCTAGGGGGGGTTTCTTGGGTGACTAACAGAGCCACAGAGTTGGTTCTGTAACAGGGGGAAGAAATTGCATCAGCATTTGAGGTCAGGGTCTTATTTCTTTAGGAAGGGGACTTGGATCTTTCCTGTCCCAGAACCTGACGGATGGCTGATGCAACCTTGGCCCCCTGCCCAGTCACCCAATGAGAGATTCTAAATTCCAGATTCCATAGTCCACTAAAGAACTTGGCTGTCCCAGGATGAGTTGGAATTCTGGGCCTGAGCCATTGAGGGAACCCTTTTATTCTTGGCTCCTATACTGAGCCCCTCATTCTCCTGCTTAAACCAGCTGCTGAGCCTGGGGAAAGAGGATAGGGATGGGATCCACCCAGCTGCTTCTATGTTCCTCCCCCAGAAATCACTTGGTATATATTTTGTACGAATTTTCTGTGTATATGTTGTTTTACATATGTTGTATGTATATGTTGTTTTCCATACAAGACAGTAAAAGACACTTCAGGGCAGGGGGACTGTTTTATCTGTCTTTGTATTCCCAGGGCCTAGTAGTAGGCCTGGCACACTTTTTGTTGTTGTTCAGTCTTTTTCAGTCATGTCTTCCTGACTCTTCCTGACCCCATCTGGTGTTTTCTTGACAAAGATATTGGAGGGCTTTGTTATTTCCTTCTCCAGCTCATTTGAAAGATGAGCAAACAGGGTAAAGTGACTTGCTCAGGGTCACACAGGTTGTGTCTGAGGTCAGATTTGAACTCAGGTCCTCCTGACTGAAGGACTGGTTCCCTAAGCCACCTCCGCCAAAGCCCTCCCGAAGAGAGGCAATAAATAATCTTTCTATCTGCAGGCCAAAGTCAGACTCCAGACCTCAGCCTCTGAAAGTCCCCCCAAAGCTTGACTCTAGACTGACTTTGGAAGGCAGCTTGCTGATTTCTGGAGCCCGGATTTAGAGTCTGATCATTGTCCTTGGCCTGCCACTTCCATGACTCCCAAAACTGATCAGGGTAATTGGGTTCTAATCTTGGCTGTATTATTACTTCCTGTGTCACTTAGGGCAAATCAATTCCCCTGGGGTTGAGGGGGTGGGGCCAGTAGGACTTCAATTTCCTTTTTGGTCAGCAGAAGATTTTGGGCTGGGTGCTTTTCTTTTTCAGCTGTAAAATCTATGCTTTTACAATCCTAACCTCAACTCCCAGACCTGGCAACTCACTCTTCCTCACTCTTGACCTCAGGCCTCAGTCACCAGACCCAGACACTGATTTAGCCCTCCAGGGCTATGGGGTAGGAAATTGCATCTGGTTCAGTGGGAGGGAGAGGCTTGCTGCTTTAGGGTGGGGACTAGGGCCTTTCCTGCTCAGTCTTAGAGATTGTTGGCCTTGTTTTTATGAAAGGGAAGGATATCCTACCTCCTCCTTCCCCTCCCAGGGGCACCTTCATTTCCAATTCACTGGTACTTCTTAGTGTCTAAGTTGTATAGCCAGTTGTCCATTAAAGTGGCCTCTGGGACTACACTGTTGTACAGTATTAAGCAGGTATATTTGTACTTGTGTCCCCAGTGCCTAGCACACCCTTAACAAATGCTTGCTGATTGATTCTTCTCAAAGGTTATTTGAGGAGAGCAGAGGCGCTGGTAGCTCTTGCTGAGTGGGGAGATGTGCCATATGTCATCCAAAGACCATCCTGGTTAAATTCAGAGCAGGAGAGCTACATCAGGAAGGGTCCTCAGGCATCATCTAATCTCACCCCTGAATTTTACAGATGGGGAAACCGAGGCAGAGAAAGCTGAAGTACATTGTGCATGCTCATGCACCACAGGTTGGCTGTAGAATGATGGATGTTTTTAGAAAGTTCTGGAAAGTCTTGAAGACCATCTATCAAAGCACAGAGGTTGTAGGAGCATAGATTCAGACCTCCAAGGGCCCTTAGAGGCCTTGAGTCCAAAAACCAAGACAAAGGATTCTAACTCAGGTCCTGTGAATCTGAATCAAGCTATCTTCTGTGCCTCTGGCCATCCCATGATCTTTGTGGGTGGAAAGAGCCCCCACATCAAATAAATCACAGAGCCTGTGAGGGGCTAATGACTAGATCAGGGGGTGCATGGGGCTGCTCAGTTTCTTGCTATAGGAGGGAGCTGAGAGCTTGAGTTGAAGCTGGGAGACTCAGGAACAGTAGCCAGGGCTGGGGCATCAGTAGGGACGCTCATTCACTGGCTCGTTCTAGTCTTGGGTCAGATGGGGACCCCAGAGACGAACCCAGGGCCCTGAGGCTACTCCAGTGAAGAGTACTGGTTTTGGAATCAGAGAATCTGGGTTCACCACATGCCTCACTTACTGCCAGAGTGAGCTGACAAATCACAGGGCTCTGGGTCTCTCTTTTTTTCCTTTGTAAAATGTGGGGGTTGGGAGTAGAAGGTCTCTGAGGTGCCTTCCAGGTCTGGATTTATGACCCTACAATCCGGAGGCCCTGGCCAATCCATGGGCCTGTGGGCCAAGGATCCCAGTGACCCTTGCGGGAACTACAGGAAATCAGGCTGCAACCACTAAACCAGTCCTGGAACTGAGATCTGAACACCTGGTTCCCAGTTTCTAGGGCCAGTCCTAGATGCTGTCTCTGCTGTCCCCTGGTGGCTAAATGCACAAATCTTTATTGCATTTCTGCAGCCCCTCTGGCCCTATCTTGAACCCTTCTGGGGATTCGACTGACCTTTGGAGGGTAGGGCTTTCTCCAACACAGCACCTCATCACACCACACTTCAGATAAGGAAGGGACAGACTCAGGGGCCACCCTGGGGCACAGGAGATAACTCTCGATCTCCTCCCTCTCCCTGCCAATCTCTGGCCATGACTGCCAAATCCTGGCATGGGAGAAACAGCCCTGGGCTGAGTCAGAGGATGTAGACTCTCCACCTGGCTCAGAAACTGACATGCTCTGTGACCTTAGCTGTCATTAATCCTCTCTAGGTCTCAGCTCCCTCTTTTGTAAAATGGGGGGGGGCAATTGGTTCTCAAACTTTTTGGTCTCAAAAAGTAATGTTTTATTCTCTTAAAAACGACTGAGGATCCCCCTCTACCCAAGAACTTTTGTTTATGTGGGCTATATCTATCAATATTCATTGTATTAGAAATTAAAATTTCAATATTTATTGCAAAAATAGTTTTGACCTTGCAGACCCTCCAGAAAGGCTTTGCACTTTGAGGACCAGAATCATGGACATAAAAATGGAAAGGACCTTAGAAATCATCTTGTACAGCCCCTTCATCTTACAGATGAGGGGACTGAGGCCCAAGAGAAGTGATCTGTCTAGATGAACATACCTAGTAAGTGTTTAATGCTCCCTAGAATCCACCCCCACCCTCCAAGTGGAGATGAGACTTGTCCCAAGGTTACAAACTTGTGAGGGGCAGCGAGGCAGGGCAGAAGATATAGCCCTGGACTTGGTGCCAGGATAGACCTGAGTTCAGAAACACAGACACACCCAGGGCTGACAAATCAAGAAGCAGGATGAGTCTACACAGCAAGAAACTCAGACATCAGAGCTGTATACAAAGCAGGAAGAGATTGTGTTTGATTGAAATACCACACACAGAGACAATGAGGTCCTCACCTCTTGAAGATGTCTAACCGCTCACCCCTGACCTGCCTTCTGGGAAGTTTCTGCTGAAGGTGGAGAGAAGGCCAATTGCAGGGGACATTGTGTTTTGCCTTCCCAGAGAAATGGGCCTCAGAGTGGGAGCAGCCATGGTCAGTAGAGGCCAAACCACTCCTGATCTTCTGTGGGGCTGAGCTGTTCTTGGATCAGTCTTTTAATGGCCATATTCTATCCCATGGAGCCCATGCCTCTAGGGTGAGCAAATTCCAAGGATAGAGCTGTCTTAGAACCATGGGGTACCTTGACAGCAAAGACTTGGATGTTTTCCAATAAAATACGAATGGCAAGCTGTGTTTGTACCCTGTTCTCCCATCTAACTGTGAGGTCAAGATGGTCATTTGGGGAGATGGGATGGACTTACCGATATTTCTTGACACTTAACTGAGGGTGGCAAGTCTTCTTGAGGGGAAAATAGATTACGTTTGCTTTGGGGATCCCCTGTTCTGTGGGCTCTTTCCCTGGGGGAAGGGATGATAGTGGTCAGATGGTCACTTCCCAGGAAGGGGCCCAGACAGCTGGGCCTTTGCTTCAGATATAGGGTTACAGGGCAAAGGCTGCCAAGTGACATTGGTTTTCCTTGTAGAGGCATTTTTCTGGGCCCTGGGGCTTGGAAGAGTGAGTTAGGGATCTCACTCTGTGTTTCTTCCTGTGTCTAACAGCCTTGAAAATTTACTTACTGTCTGGCCAGAGTCTGACCAGCCCCTCTAGGAAGATGGAAGACAACTGTGTTGCTTGCTACTTCCCACCCTCTCTCACCCCCTCCAGTTTCTGTGAAGCCAGGATGGAAGAGCTTTGGACCATGGGCTGATAGAGGCCTCCTCCTTATCTTCAAGATTGAGTTAAAAGAAAAGAGTTGATTGCAACTCCAAACTGCGCCATTTTCTCCTGGAGAATATCTCACCAGCCCTGGGAGGGGGGATCCCTGCCCTTGGGATCTGTGAGTGGGCTGTGAGTGGTCCCTGGGGGATCAACCCCAGCTCTTGCCTCTCCCAGCCCAGCATCAGTGGTATCATAGCACTGTGGCCATCAGGGCTGCTGTCCAGAGGCTGGCCAGAGCCAGCTGGGCCATGAGCAGCTTGGAGATATGCCCCAAAGAAGAAGCATTGGATGTGCAGGAGCAGACCTCATAACCACTGTCTGAGCGGCTCTCATCATGCTGGCCGGGCCTCGAGCGGGCCCCAGTCCTGGCTCCCTCGGCTCTGACTTCATTCTTAGGGCCATCGGCCTGCATGTCGCCACACACCAACCAGTCCTTGGCAGTGGACTGTGGGTAGCCAGGTGCGGCCTCCAGCTCACTGTCCAGTACTTTCCAGTAGTCTTTGCCCCTGAAGAAATACGAGGCCCCTGGGGACGAAGACAAAGACATCCATACATGGGGGGAGGGTGTTGGGATTGAGATCAGACCTTGCTCCCACTATTCCCACCCTTACAGACCATAGCATGCTCTTCTGAGGCCTGGCCAAGGGACCTACCCTGCAGGACGGTAGACTCAGACTAGACAGCAGAAAGGACTGCTCAATGGCACAGATTTTTGGCTAAATGCTGAGGTTGTTAGAAGGAATCTTCTCTGATCAGGGCGTGTGCTCTGTGTGTGTGTGTGTGTGTGTGTGTGTGTGTGTGTGTGTGTGTGGCATAATGCATAGTGTATACATCTGTCTAGGTTTCTGTCACTAAATGTTCATGTGTCTGGGTCTACATGCATATGTATTTCTAATGATGTTTAAGTGTGTACACTTGTCTAAGAGATTTAGTATATATACCATTGAGGGTAGGAGGATCCCCTCTCATAGGAGAACTGCCCCATGGGTAGCTGTCTCCTGGGGTCTCAGGGAACTTCCCTTGTTCTCTGCACCTCACTCTTATTGCATCTTAGGATATACAGATTTAGAGTTGGAAGGGATCTCAGAGGCACCTAGTCCAAAATCCCTCATTTTACAGAAGAAGAAACTGGGACCCAGAGGGGAAGTGACTTGCCCAAGGTCACCCAGGCAGTAGAATAACAGAGGTAAGATTTGTACCCAGTTTCCTTGTCTGTGAACCCAGGTTTTCTGCCTCTAATTCCTTTTCCATAATACCACACTGTCTTGCACTGTTCTCTAAATGTTGTATGTATGAGCTGTGTCTTCTCCCTCCAAGACTGTGAGCTCCCTGAGGGCAGGGCTGTGTCTCCATTTCCTCATGACCAACCACATCTGTTTCTCCTTAGACTGTAAGGTCTCCAGAGCTAGCGACCCTGGGTACCTTTGTAAGCATGTGCATATAGCTACTAGTGACTTCCTTTGGAAGGTTACTTTGTATCTACTTTCTATGTATTTCGCATATATAGCACCTATAATTGTATACATTGTCTCCTTCTTTAGAATGTAACCTCCTTGAGGGCAGGGATTGAGTATGTTGTTGTGGTGGTGGTTTTAGGACTTCTGGGTTCTGGTTCTAAGTGATCTGTAACCAGAACCACTCAATGGGGCCCCACTGAGGATGTGATTAATGTGGCCACAGCCCAACGACACAGGATTTGGGGCTGTGAATTTGGGGTGTGGGTGGGCAACATTTCTGAGCCTTTGATGGGAAACTTCCTGTGCTTGGCAGGGGACTCACCATCAGACCAGCGCATGGCGTCGTCCAGGATGCTGGGGATCCCCTTCCACAGAGGGCTCTCTGCGGGGTACCCGGGGTCCATCCTCCGAGCATGGTCATCATAGCGCCAATACACATGGTCCTTAAAGAAATAAGTCTTGTCATTGTGGGCCCAGGAGAAGGCAGCATCGATGCCACCTGGCGGGAGGCTGAAGTCGGAGATAGGCCGAGGGTATCCTTCCTCAACGTTATTGTCTTTAAAGACCCAGTATCTGTCTCCTGGGGGGAGAGGAAACAGGCATGGAGCAAGAAAATGGCAGCTGTATAGTGGTGGGAGCTTGGGAAAGAAGGGGTGAGGTCAGCAAAAGGTAGTAGCTGGGGGGGGATGGGAAAAGATGGGGACAGTTGGAAATAGAGCTATCCCACGGAGGGATGGAGTGCATCTAAAAAGGCCTAGTGACCCAATCATCCCCTCAAACTCTAAACCCACGTGGTCCAGCAGAAAGAACACTGTACTTGGACTCAGAGCGGTTTGGTTCACATCCCCCGTCCTTGCAAACAAACCTTTGGGATCTTGGGCAAATCATTTGCCATCTCTGGGCCTTATTTTCCTCACTTAAAAAAACGAGAAGGCTGATCTAAATTAGAAGTGACAAATGAGCACATTCCAGCCTCGACAGTGCCGAGTTCAGCCCCAACCAAATTAAAATGTAACTGGAAAAGATCTAACAAAATAAATAAGAAACAATAAAACAGATAATATTATGTTTTAAAACTAAGTTAAACTATGCAGCCAGCAGGCAGTCTTCTGTAGACATCAGTGGCCATTAATTGCCATTTAAATTTGTCGCCACTGACATAGACGATTGCTGAGGTCTGTTCCAACTTGGAATCTAAGACCCTGTAATCTTTCCTTTTACAGCCAAGGAAAGCTCCTTAAACCACTCTCCTGGCCTCTATTCCTCTCGTCTCACTCAGTCCTCAACCCCCTTGCACTTAGGCCTCCAACTTCTTCATTCAGCTGAAAGTGCTCTTTCCGAGGTTGTCAGTGATCTCCAAATGGCCACATCCAATGGCCTCTCCCTTCTCCAGTCTTCCTCCACCCAGACACCAAGCTGATATCCCTAAAACATAAGTCTGACCAGGTAACTCCCCTTCTCAAGAAGCTCCAATGGCTCCCTTTTGCCTTTAGTATAAACTACAAAATCCTTGCTAGATATTTAAAACCCTTTACTGTCTGTCTCTGCCCTACCTTTCCAGGCTTATTTCACATTACTCCCTTTCAATTTAGGTGGTGAAGTGGATAAAATGCTGGGGCTGGAATCAGCAATAGCATGAGTTCAAATCCAGCTCTGGGCAAGTCACTTAACTTCTGTCTACCCCAATTTTCTCATCTGTAAAATGGGGATGTTATTTGGTTGCTCCTTTGTGACCCCATTTTGGGGTTTTCTTGGCAAAGATACTGGAGTGGTTTGTCATTTCCTTCTCTAGCCCATTTTACAGATGAAGAAACCGAGGCAAACAGGCTTAAGTGACTTGCCCAGGGTCACATAACTGGGAAGTATCTAAGGCTGGATTTGAACTCACAGAGAGTCTTCCTGACTCCAGACTCAGGGCTCTATGCACCATGGCGCCACCTAGCTGCCTCCTAGGGTTTTGGTGAAGAACGAATGAGATAATATTTGTAAAGTGCTTAGCACAGTGCCTGGAGACACACACACACACACACACACACACACACACACACAGTGGTTCCAGTCTAATTGGCCTACTTGCAATTCCTTGTATAGGACTCTCCTCCCACTTCCATGCCTTTGCAAAGGTGGTCCCCCAAGTTTGGAATAATCTCCTTTCATCCTTCTTCCCCTTAGAAACATCAGTTTCTTCCAAACTCCATGCAAATATCGCCTTCTGTACAAGGCCTTTGTTGGCCCTTCGGTTGCTAGTGGACACTTTCCCAAAGACATTTTGTATTTATTTTGTGTACACTTTACATTTCTTTATATGACTCCATGTTGTTTCCCTGATTGAATATAAGCTTCTTGAGGGCAGAGACTGTGTTGTTTTTGTCTCCATAGCCCCAGCATCCATACAGACCCTGAATATAGTAGGTGCTTAATAGGAGTTTATTGAATGAATGCAGAGATGCAGAGTAAGAATGCATTTGGGTCCTCTTCTCATTTCTCTTTCTACATTCTCAGTGATCGAATTAGCTCCCATGGGTTCACGTGGGTTCTTTTTTATTTTTTGCTTTTTTGGAGGGGGGAGGGCAGGGCAATTGGGGTTAAGTGATTTGCCCAAGGTCACATGGCTAGTAAGTGTTAAGTGTCTGAGGCCAGAATTGAACTCAGTTCCTCCTGACTCCAGGGCCAGTACTCTATTCGCTGCACCACCTAGCTGCCCCTCACATGAATTCTTGACAAAGATGATTCACAAATCTATACATCAGCCTTGCTATATAGCTGTAGTCCCACATCTCTAATTGCAGGCTGGGGTATCCTCAGCTGGATTTCCCATGGACATCTCAAAAACATTCTGTACACAATGGAATTCATTATCTTACCTTCTAAACCCACACCTCCTCTATTTCTCCATTAGACAGCTAGGTAGATAGAATGATGGGACTTGTAGTCAGGAAGACCTGAGTTCAAATCCAGGCCCAGACATTTACTAGCTAGGAAACTTTGGGTAAGTCACTTAACCTCTTAGCCTTAGTTTCTTAACAGCCTCAGTTTCCTTAATTCTAAAATGAGGATAATAACAGTATTTATCTCTTTGTGAGGATCAAATAAGTTAGTATTTGTAAAGTATTTGGCACAGTGCCTGGAACACAGTAGGCATTAAATGTTTGTTTCTTTCCTTCCTCTATAACTTTTCAGTGCAGTCTAATATTATATTAGTTGTTGTTGGGTTTTTTTTTTTGCTGTTATATCACACTGTTGAGTAGTCTTGAGTGTGATGTCCACTTAAACCCCCAGATCTTTTTCAGATGAGGTACTGTCTAGCCATACATTTTCCTTCTTGTGCCCATGAAGCTTTCTTTAAAAATTTAAGTTTCAGAACTCTCCTAGATCTCTTCCCTAGGTCAGGGTGGGAACCTCTCACCTTTAAAGAAGACAATCTTGTGGTCACTGGTCCTCTCATAGACAGCATCCACACTGTCCAGATGGAGCGGGAGACCCCTCCAGAAGCGGTGGATCTGGGCAGGCTGTAAGGAAACTAGGTGCCTGTCTCGGGTCAGCCTCCAGAAATACTTGCCTGGGAAAGGAGAAAGGACACGGGTGTGGGTGGGCACAGCTCACCACAGGCTGCTCCCCTCCCCCTTATCTTCCCATCTATCTGAAATACTCAAGATGAATTAGACTAATTCACAGTTAGAAGAGACTTTTAGAAAACCTCTAATATAAAACCTTACGATGGTTGGCACAATGGATAGAGTACTGGGCCTGAGTTCCTGAGTTCAAATCCAGCCTCAGACACTCACTAGCTGTGTGACCCTGGGCATATAATCTTATTTGCCTCAGTTTCCTCATCTGTCAAATGAGCTGGAGAAGGAAATGGCAAACCACTCCAGTACCTTTTCCAAGAAAACCCCAAAATGGGGCTTGGAAAAGTCGGATATGATTTAAATGACTCAACAACAGCACGTGTCAGGGACTCTGATAAGCATTAGAGATACAGAGAAAGGCAAAAACAGTCCTCCCTCTTAAGGAGCTCACAGGCTAACGGGAGGGACAAGCAAAAACAACTGTGTACAAATGAGATGTGCTAGGTCTCTAGGTGGCATTCATAGAGCACCAGGCCCGTAGTCAGGAAGACTCATCTTTCCGAGTTAAAATCTGGCCTCAGACACTGTGTGACCCTGGGTATGTCACTTAACCCTGTTTGCCTCTGTTTCCTAATCTGTAAAATGAGCTGGAGAAGGAAATGGCAAAGCACTCCAGGTTCTCTGCCAAGAGAACCCCAAATGGGGTCACAAAGAGCCAGACATGACTGAAATGATCTGCCAGCAAGGATAAATTGGAGACAAATGGGTGTACACGAAGGAGTATTGACACGTATGTCCAAGCCCCCTAGCATGAGTGCTGGAGCCAGGGAAGAGAATAAGAGCATGAATGAGCCAAGCGCTAAACTCCCGAGGAGAGAAGTGGCATGTCCTTGAAGGGGGTGGTCAGGGGCCACCCGAATTTCTCCTCAGACCACATAGCACCTTGTCTCTCCGACATTCAGGCTCCTCATCTACAAAGTGAGGGTGGGTGGGTGGAGCAGATGATTTCCACAGACCCTTCTTGTAGTGTCTTCACTGGCTGTCCCTCATTTTTGGAATATCCTCCATTCTCATTTCCATCTCTGAGTTTCCTTCTGGTTCCAGCTAATGTTCTACCTTCTACAGGAAGCTTCCTGGGCTTCCTTAATTCAAGCGTCTTCCCTCTGTGGACAACCACCGATTTATTCTGTGTGTATCTTGTTTGTACATACCGTGTTTCCCCGATAATAAGACACTGTCTTATTATTTTTTTTTGAAAGAAAAACACCAGAGGGCTTATTTTCAGGGGAGGGCTTATGTTGTCCTGCCTCAGCTCTCCTCCGCGGCACTGCTCTCAATGGCGCCAGCAAGCAAATCACTGGGGAAGAACGGGGGGGGGGGACAGTGCATACAGAGGGTACCGTAATGTAGCGTGTAGCACAGAGGATCACCTTCACTACAGTAGCAATCTCAATAGGGCTTATTTTCAGGGGAGGGCTTATTATAGAGGAATCTTACACAGTAAGGGGAGGGCTTATTTTCGGGATAGGTCTTATTATCGGGGAAACACAGGTAGCTGTTTGCTTGTGGTCTCCCTCATTAGACCGTCCTCTCCTCTAGAGCAGAGACTGTCTTTGTTTTCCCAGCACTTAGCACAGTGTCTATCAAACAGTAGGCACTTAATAAATGCTTGTTGACTTGACGGTTATTATCCTGGTCTTACAGATGGGGAAACTGAGGCACAGAGAGGTGAAGAAGCTAGTGAGCATCTAAGGCAGGATTCAAACCAAGTTCTTCCCAACTCTCAATCCAGTACTCTACCATGCCAGGCTGCCTGGAAAAGGAGGAAGGTACTGGGGGGGAGGGGTCAGTCAAAGCCAGTCCTAGGTAAGTGTATTAAGAGTACGGAAACATTACGCAATCAGTAAACAAGCATTTTTTGACCACTATTATGTGCTAAATGTTGCAGATACAAAATGACAGAGTTAGCCAGGGACAGGAAAAGACAGGACTCTGATGGTAGTGGAGAAGGAACTTGCATGCTCACACATGGACACAGAAATACAGACACCCTTAAAAATCTACACGCCTAACACACATATTCATTGTTCCCCACATAATAATGATAATAATAATAGAAAATTCATATGATATTTCAAGGTTTGCAAAGGATTTTTTGGTTTTGTTTATTTTTTTGGAGGGGGGAAGGCAAGGCAATTGGGGTTAAGTGACTTTCCCAAGGTCACACAGCTAGTAAGTGTGGTGCAAAGCATTTTACAAACATCTCATATGATTTATACAACAACCCTGTGTGGGAGATGCTATTGTCATCCTTATTTTTCAGATGGAGAAACTGAGGCTGAGAGAGAGGAAGTGACTTGACTAGGGTCATACAGCAAGGAAGTATTTGAGGCAGGATTCAAACTCAGGTCTTTCTGACTCCAAGTCCCATGATCTATTCATCATGACACCTAGTTGCCCATGGTACAGAAATACACAGACACTGATGTCGTCACATACATAAGAGTCCATTTACATGCATGATGTTTCACCAACTATCTTCACTAATTCGACTGCTCTGTCTCCCTCAGAAACCTTCTTCCAAGGGTCTGCTCTCCTCCTCACTCCTGTGTGTCCAGCCCCATTCTGGGCTCTGATGGAGGTGAGGATACATGTGTCTACCCTAATCGCCCTGGTCCTCAGTTTCCCCCATCTTCCAAATTGATACCCACTCCCCCTGCTGCTACCTTTGAAGAAGAAGGCTTCCCCTCGGATCTGGGCCACAGCATCAAAGTTAACATTGCATCGATGGGGTATGTCCTTCCTTAGCCTGTGGAGAGATCCCAGCCCCAGTCTGGTCAGATGAGGTCTTTCTCGGAGACACCAGTCCCCTTGCCCTCCTTCCATTATGAATAATTTACAATACCAGATAACCCCCACCCAAATCTGGATAATTTGTAGAAGCATAAGGGATCATTTAGTCCAACCCTGATAAAAAGTAATTACAACTCAAAACTATGAGTAATTTAAAAAACAACAGGGGACAATCTGAAGTGGCAGGGAACTCAACAACAATTTCTCCTAGCCCCTGGGCTACATGATGTGAATTTTCAAAAAGTCTGATTTGCTTTCCTAAATATTTTCGACTCAGTCAATTATTAACATGAACCTGCCTTTTCTGAGCCTATACTCATTGGTTTAAAAAAGCCCCAGCAACCATGGAGAAGTGCTTAGTACAGCGTCTGGCACATGGCAGGCATTTAATACATGTTTATCCATAGAATGGAAGAAGTGTTGAAAGATCGAATGAGGGCAAATGTCTAAATTTTAAAAAGGGGGTGGGGAGATGGGAATGAGATCTACAAAGAATATTATACCAGTGGGCTGGATTTTGATTGTGGTAAAATTCTTGCACATATATATTATTAAAGGGATGGTTACTGAACATCAAGAAAAGGAAGCAGCAGTCACAAAAAGTCAGATTAGTCTTTTTCTTTTCTTTTTTTTCTGGAGGGCAATCGGGGTTGAGTGATTTGCCCAAGGTCACACAGCAAGTTTTCATGTTAAGTGTCTGAAGCCAGATTTGAACTCAGGTACTCCTGACTCCAGGGCTGGTGCTCTATTTACTGTACCACCTAGCCACTCTTTAGTCTGACTTTTTCAAGCAAAATTGTTAGACTAACCTTATTTCCTTTCCTAACAGTTGTTCAACTGGTAGATCAGGGGCATACTTGAGATATGGCTTACTTAGGTTTTAGTTAAACATTTGATAACAGATTTCTTGTCATTTCTGTAGTCATTCATGACAGAATGCCAATTTGGTAGCAGGTCTCCAGTGGAGTGCCCCAGGGATCTGGGGTACAGGGTGGGCCTGTACCATATAAAAGTACAAGGCATCAATCAGTTTGACAAAGACGAATTGTCTGCTCCTCACTTCTGCAGATAACACAAAGTTGGGAGGTGTAGCTAAAATGTTGGATGACAGAGACAGGATCCAAAAACAATTCTGACTTAGCTATAAAATTTGGCTGAATCTAATTAAGATGAAATTTAATAGAGATATATATCTGGGTGCTTGGTTGCAAAGAGTCAACTTCACAGAGATATCGAGTGAGTTCAATGGAAGAACAATGGCTTTGGAGTCAAAGGACCTGGGTTTAAGGCAGTGGATAAAGTACTGGGTCTGGAGTCAGAAAGGTCTGAGTTCAAATACTGCTTCAGAGACTTGCTAGATGTGGAACTCTGGGCAAGTCATTTAACCACTACCTGCCTCAGTTTTCTTAACTATAAAATGGGGATAATAATAGTTCCTATTTCCCAGGGTGGTTGTGAAGATCAAATAAGATCATATTTGTAAAGTGCTTAGTATAGTGCCTGTCTCTCAGCTTACTACATGCTTTTTCTTTTTTAAGTCTTGTTTTGTTAACTGTGTGACCTTGGATAAGTACATCCTTCCTGGGCCTCAGTTTCCTCATTGGTAAATGATTGAACTATGTATCTCTGAGGTCCCTGCCAGCTCTAAATCTATGATTCTATATAAGATGGAGAAATAGTTAAGACAGTAGCTTATCTGAAGAAGATCTGAGGGTTTTAGTGTACTGCAAGCTCAATATGAGTCCATAGTCTGATAAGGCAGTCAAAAAAAACCAGTTCTTTTTTTTAAATTGCAAAGAGACATAGTATCTAGGAAAAGGGACTTCTAGTTCTTCTAGACTTTGCCCTAGTCAGGGATGGGGAACCTGCAGCCTCGAGGCCACATGTGGTCTTCTAGGGTCTCAAGTGTGGCCCTTTGATGAAAACTTCACAGAAGTTTGAATTTGGTCAAAGGTCTGCACTTAAGGATCTAGAGGGTCATATGTGAGCCTGAGGTAGCAGATTCCCCACCCCTGCAGCCAGACCCCAATAGGAATCTTAGGTTCAATCCTGGATGCTGCATTTCAGGAAGGCCATGGTGAGGTGGAGAACATCCAGAAAAGGGCAAAGTAACTAGAATGGCAAAGGGCCTTGAATCCATGTATGACAATCATTTGAAGGATCTGGGATTGTTTAACCTGGAAAAGAGAGGGCTCCTAGGAGACCTACTTGTGATCTTCAAGTATCTGAATGGTTAATTCAGGGGTGGGGAACCTGACTAGACAGCAGTTAAGTAGATGAAATAAAAGCATATGTGTATGCATGTGTATTTACCTATATCCATATCACAGGAGTCAGGAAGACTCATCTTCTGGCCTTCAGACACTTAATAGCTGTGTGACCCTGGGCAGGTCACTTCACCCTGTTTGCCTCAGTTTCCTCATCTGTAAAATGAGTTGGAGAAGGAAACGGCAAACCCTCCGGTATCTTTGCCAAGAAAATCCCAAAGGGGGGTATGAGTGATAAACAACTGACAAACAACAACAACAAAAATAAAGCCCACCTTCTGCAGGAAGCCTCCCTGAATCCTTCTTCATTCCAGTGCTTCCCTTCTTTTAATTATTTCCGATCATCCTCAATATTGCTTGCTTTGTTTGCCTGTTGTCTTCCCCATTAGACTGTAAGCTCCTGAGGACAGGGACTGTCTTTTGCCTCCTTTTATATCCCGAATACTTAGCACAGTGCCTAGCACATAGTAGGTGCTTAACAAAGGGTTACTGAATATATATATACATCTAACATATGGCATGTTGGAAAGCAGGTATTTGGTTACAAGAGATCTTGCTTTCACAGAATCGTTCCTGATATCCAGAAGACGGAAAAATGAGCAGCTAGGAGAGGATGAACACAATAGTATGGAACAGCATGGCAAGGAAAGCGGTTAGGTAAGAAAGAGGGCTGTTTTTAAACAAGCTGCACTGGGGAAAATAGGAAGCCCCCCCCCAAAAAGTTTTGTTGTTGCTCAGTCTTGTCCAACTCTTTGTGACCCCATCTGAGGTATTCTTGGCAAAGAGACTAGGATGGTCTGCCATTTCCTTCTCCAGGTCACTTTACAGGCAAGCAGTAACCCTGTAACTTGCCCAGGGTCACACAGCTAATATCTGGGGCTGGATTTGAACTCAGGTCCTCCTAACTCCAGGCCTGGCACTCTATTCACTGCACCACCTACCTGCCTCCTCCCGCCCCCCAAAGGGATAAGGGACAGATTCGGGTAGATGGGACAATGATATTTGAATCGAGAGAGAAGGCTGAGATGCTCAATTCTGATCTTGCTTTGCTTTTTCAACAAAGAAGAATGACCTTGGCACAGAAAATGATCAAACCAAAGCGGCCAACAAGGAATTGATACTCAGGATAATTAAGGAGATAGTAAGCAGATCTCCTACTGTTTTTGTGGAAAACATGGCAAGCTGGTAGACCAGAAGGTAATACAGTTAAGATTCAGAACTGGTCAGATGGCTAGACTCAAATTGTAATTAATGGCTTGATGTCAATGTGGTTGGAAGTCTCCAGTGGAGTACCCCAAGGATTTGCACTGTGCCCTGTGCTATTAAACATTTTTAATATTGACCTAGAGAAGGGCCTGCTCCTCAAATCTGCAGCTGCCATAAAGCTGGGAGGGACGGATAGCCAAAGCATTGGATAACATTGGGATCTAAAGGGATCTTGATAGTACTGTTAAATCTAATAAAATAAATATTTTAAATATTTATTTAAAAATAAAATAAATGGAAAGACATACTTGAATAAAAAATATCAACCTCACAAATACAGGCTGGGGAGGTGGGAATAGACAGATTTAGCCTTCACAAGTCTTGGGTTTGTATTTTTTTCTTCTTTGTTGAGTAGACTACAACCTCAGTGAGTCAGCAATTGCTGTGGTGGCCAAAAAGCCACTTTGTTCTTGGGCTCATTAAGAAAATGTAGAGCTTCCAGGAATGAGGGGGGCCTTGTCCCACTGTCCTCAGTACTGGATAGCACACACTGGAATATGGAATTGTGTTCTGTTCCAGGCACTATAATTTAAGAAGGACACACCGATGAATGGGAAAGTGTCCAGAGGTGAAGGGCATTGAATCTGTGTCATATGAAGGAGTTGGGGGGTTTTGAATAAAGAAAAGGGAAGACATGGTGAGAGGGAGGAAATTGTTGTCTTCAAAGTGTCTGAGAGGAAGGATTTGACTCGTCCTGTTTGGCCCAAGAGAGCAGAAGAAGGAATGATGAACAGAAATTGCCAGGAGACCAAGCTAAGCTCAGGAAAGACATCCTAGTGATGAACTCTGGCTGCTGTGTCGGAGGGGGAGGTGAGGGGTTGCCCTTCCTCGGAGATCTTCTAGCAGAGGTGCATTGATCACATGCCTGGAATGCTCTCCCTCCCTCATAGAGTTTCTCTCTTCTTTCGACACTAAACTCAGACACTGTCTTTTGCATCTGCTAATGCCCTCCTGCCAAAGTAGTCATTTTATAGCACTCCAAGCTCTGCAAAACACTATACATGGATATGTTGTCTCCCTGATCCTCACAACCACCCTAGGAAGGAAGTGCTGTTATCATCCCTTAGAAAACTAAGGCCCAGAGTTCCTTGTTCAAGGTCACAAAGCTAAATAAGTATCTAAGGCTGGATTTGAACTTAGGTCTTCCTGACTTCAGGTCTGATATTCTATCTACGTTGTGTGTGTGTGCGTGTATACACACATATCTGTATATATGTATACACACACACATATATGTGTGTGTTTTCACTTATCTATCTTTATGCTGTATATGTATTTATTTTTTTTATACTTGTCTTCCCACATAAGGCCCTTGCAAGTAGAGATTGTCTTATCTTTGTCATTGTATTCCTAGTACATACTTGCTCATTGGTTGATTGATAGAGGGGATTCCTTTTGGGTAAGAGTTGGACTAATGTCCCCTTAAGTCCCTTCCAACTCAGATTCTCTGGTTCCGTGCCTCTGGTTGGGTAGGGGTAGTAGAAGGGCACAGGTGTGAACTGGGGGTTGGAACCAACCAACATGATGGAAAACATTCCCTTCCAACACTCCTCAGAGTGGAGAATCTGTATTCAGATGTTGAGATAGTGAAGGAGGGTTTGCTGGGGAAAGACACAGCCTTCTCTGAGGGGAAGTTCTTCTCCCGCTCCCCCCACTTCAGGGTGACTTGGTGGCTTACGGTATGGTGGTGCGGTTGTCCGGGAGCTCTGGGAGAAAGGGGTGATCCTCGCTCTCGGTGACCTCTGGCTTGGCTGTAGGGGAGACTGACTCCCGGACACCTGCGGCGGGAAATAAGGAGAGAAGTGAAAAATTTTGCAGTACCCTCTCGCCAACCTCCATACTCAAGTCTTCTCCCTCACCTCTCCTACTGGTCTTTCCCTCTCTTCCCCAGCCTCCCCGTCCAACTCAGGACCAAAGAAAGTGAAAGAAGGACAAGAAAACTCTTCAGAAACCCCTGCAACGTCGAAAAATGCTAAGTAGGGACAACGCAGTGTAGAGGGCTGGGAGCCAGGACACCACTCACTCATCACTCACTCATTTTAGGAATTTGGACAGGAACTCTAATCCTACTGCAGAGATCTCCAATATCATCTGCTTTGAAAAATCACTATGGTACTTTGAACAACATGATATTTATTCAAAAAAGCCACTCAAAACCACAATTCCTGTTTGAATCTCAGGGTCCTTCTCTGAAAAATAGACTAATACTATCTACCTTACTGGGGGTCGTGATGATGAAGTGAGAGCATCCTTGACAATCCCTCTTTGAAACATCTGTGGAATCCATCCCCACCTTCTCTACCCCAGCTGCAGCTAGCTAGCCCGGGCTCTCATTACCAGCGACCTGGCAGACTACAATTGCTTCCTCCTGAGTCTTCCAACTTTCATTTTCTCCCTCTCCAATCCATCCTCCTTCACATCACTGTCACTAAAAGTCTTTCTTACACATAGATCTGTCTGTTTATCTCTCTTCTCTGTTCAAGGATCTTCAATGTCTCCCTACTACCCATTGAGTAGCCTGGCTATCCACCTCCAGAGAGAGAATTGATCAACTCTGAGAGCAGATTGAAGCATGTTTTTTTTCCCACTTTCTTTATTTTTGTTGTTTTTTTTAAGACACATTTTGTATGACTTCTGTATAATGGGTATTCTATTGCTTGTCTTCTCAATTGATGGGAGAGGGAGAGAATTTGGAACTCAAAAAAATGTTAAAAATTGTTGTTGTTCAGTAGTTTTTCAGGTGTGTCTGACTCTTTGGGACCCCATCTGGAGTTTTCTTGGCAGAGATACTGGAGGGGTTTGCCATTTCCCTCTCCAACTTATTTTACAGATTAGGAAGCTGAGACAAATAGGGTTAAATGACTTGCCCAGGGTCACACAGATACTAAATGTTTTGAGGCTAGGTTTGAACTCAGGAAGGTTAAAAATCAAACAACAGTAAAGAGAATCTAAAAAAAAAGAAAGAAACATTTAGAGAAATAATACCCTTTCCCCCCTCCTCCTAAAAAAATCCTTAGCCTGGTATCTGAGGGGCTCCACCCCTCTCTCCCAACCTTCCAGTCTTACATCATACCTCTTTGTGTACTCCACAGGTAGACCAACCAAACTGCTATTTCTCTATATCTTTACTAGGGTCTATGCTCTCCTGTTTCTGTGCCTTTCGGATCAAGTCATTCCCTGTGCCTGGAAATGACCTCTTATCCATCTCAAATGCCACTTCTAACAGGAAGATTTCCCAGATTTCCTAGGTTGGTAACAATCTTCCTTCTTGGAACTCCTACAACACTTTATCTTGTAATCCTTAGACTCATAGTTTTAGATCCAGAAGGGACCTTAGGGTCAGGACACTGAGGACCAGAGATGTGACTTGCCCAAAGCTACACTTGAATATATTTATATAATAGTGCATATGTTAATTATTTTTTTTCAGTCTCATTCCCTACCTAGACTTCAAGCTCTCTGAGGACAAGGACAGAGTCTTAGCTAAACTTTGTATCATTCAAAGTGATTTATATCACTCAATTTTTTAATCACTCAATTAGCACAGACCTTGGCATCCAATCAGCACTCAGTATGTTTGCTGAATAACTGATCTGTAGAATTAATCATCTAATAAATCTGTGTGGCATGCTCTAGGTTGGCATCATCAGAATTCTCCAGAATTCTCTTGGCTTACACCTCAACCAAGGCTTCCACACTGGTCTAACCACCAATGCCCTGAAAAGGGATTTTTGCTCTTGGATGTCCCTTTTCTGACTGGTGATTATGGTGGCACTGAAAGTCCTGTCCATACTTCACCCTGTCACCTCCTCTCAGGTCACCTTTACCATAAATGACCTCTGGGCAAATGCCCTTTCCTTCCCCCATCACTCCCACCCCCAATCTAGAATCATGGTCAAGTCAGTTCTGCCATTATTCCTGGATGGGATACGTCTGTCTATTTCCCTTTGGCTCAACTCACTATCTCTGTAATTTCCCAGACCAGAATGTCCCTTCTGCTGGCCACTACTCCTTTCTCCCATTAGAATGCTCATTGAAAGCATGGACTGTTTTTGCTTTCATATTAGTATGCTCAGAGTTTAGTATAGTGCTTGGAATGTAGGAGGCTCTTTGGCTTTTAATATAGTATTTTATTTTTTCCCAATTACATGTAAGGATAATTTTTAACATTCATTTACAATGTTTTTCGAGTTTCAAATTTTCTCTCTCCCTCCCTCCCTAAGATGCTAAGCAATTTTATAAAGGTTATATATGTGTAATCCTGTAAAACATATTTCCATATTAGTCACGTTGTGAAAGAAGCAGATGCAAAGGAAAAAAATATGAAAGAAAGTGAAAAATAGTATGCTTTGATCTGCATTTAGATTCCATAAGTTTTCTCTAGAGGCAGATAGTATTTTTAATCAAGAGTCCTTTGGAATTGCTTTGGATCATTGTATTGCTGAGAAGAGCTAAATCCTTCATAGCCGATCATCGTACAATATTGCTATTACTTCATAAATGTTCTCCTGGCTCTGCTCACTTCACTTTGTATCAGTTCATATAAGTTTTTCCACATAGTAGGCTCTTAATAAATGTTTTCCCCTCCCATTTATTCTGAACTGTCTTTGATTCTTTAGAGTTTATATACAAAATCTTACCCTAGTTCACAAGCTCAAACCTGATTTTACCTACCTGTCCTTTGATGCTGGCTGCTGATTATTATCAAGAAATCGAATACAAGTCATTGGGCCCTGCTGACCACTTTTTTTTTTCACTATCAGGCTAGTAGCTTATCTGTAAGGATGAATGATGACCAGAGGGTATGGGTTCTGTCCTGTGTGGAATCCACCTAGCCCCTGAGACAGAACCCTATCATCAGGCTCTGGGCATAGACTAGGGGCAGACGCTGTCTTTGCTCTGGTCCCTGTGCCTTGACCACTGGCTCAACTATTTGCATTTGTTAAGCCACTGGGTCTCCATCCCTCCTTAGCATTCTTTCCCCTGACTTTCCTTTGAGATATGCAGTTTGAATGAAATGAGCTCATTGGGAAGCCTGACCACTCCAATGTGATCAGGTGGTCTCATGTCCTGCCCCCCTCTGACCCCTCCTCCCATCCCAGTGTGAATGCCTACAAAGTCTAAGCTTCAGCCTTGGATAGAAGGTGGGGAGGCTACAGAGAGTCAGGGAGGCCTGAGGTTACTGGGGGTGGGTAGAACATGAGTCAGCAAAAGAGAAGGAAGGGTCAGGGCTGGGTGCCAAGCTCACCATACAGTTGCCAGATGCGGACTTTGTCCTCGTAAGGCAGGTCATATTTCAGGGGATCACCCACGGGACCCTGATAATAGGGTCTCATGATGGACTGTATGGCCGAGATGTGGGTGAGCCCAATGGCGTGGCCAAACTCGTGGACAGCCACAGCAAAGAGATCCGTCCCATGAGCATCTGAGGAAACATGAGAATACCTGTTAGGTCTCAGACCAGGTCAGGATGGGGCTGAGGGGTCCCTGGTAGCCAGCTCAGCTGCTCCAAGCACAGGATTTGGGGTTATTTCTGGGTACACATACAAGCAAGAGCCTCAGAGCTTAGCACAGTGTCTGGCACATAATACACACTTAACAAATTGATTGATTGACTGAAGAGACCCAGGGGACTCCCTGGGATGTACCTTCAATTTCTCCAGTCTGAATCTTGATTATTCAGGACTATAGGACTCTGGTCCTGGAACCCTGGTAAGATTCCTTCTCCCATCAGGCCCACCCCAGACCCTGCCCACTATTGATCCCATCAGTATCTCTACTTCCCACCAGTACATTCTAAGGGGCCCTGTGCCTTTCTGCTGACCCATTCCCTGTACCCTCATAAGGACCACCAGGCCTTTCTATCTGCCCTGCATCTGAAGTCTTCTCTCTGTGTTGTCTCCCCAGTAAGAATGGGAGCTCTTTGAAAAAAGGGATCATTTAACTTTCTATTTATATTTTCTGTGCTCATGTGCTGTGCCTGACACATCTCAAGTGCTTAAAAATATGTTTTTCAATTCCACTCCGTGCCTGTGTGAACATGGATGGGCAGAGGTGTGTGAGAGAACAAGGGCGTATTTTATATTTATAGGTGGATGTGTGCCTGGCAAAAGGCAGGAGGAAGGAAGGGAAGGAAGTTGGATGGGGCCTTTGTGGGCTTCCTTCAGCATGTGGCGTGTGGTCTTCCACACCGGGGGTGTATGGTGCCAGCATGGACTTTCTTAGGCCTTGTGGAGTTAGGGTGGGTCCCTCAGGGCTGGGAGGGATCAGTGTGGACCCCTCAGATGATGTGAGGTTGATTTGGGATCCCTGAGCTATGTAGGGGTTGCTCCCCACCTGAGGATCGGAAAGTCCAGGCCTCATCATCATCAAAGTGGGTGTCTCCAGCAGTGTGGTGGTCTCCAGGAAAGAAGGCATGGGCCACGGTGCCCCCAGGGCCATCAAAGGGGTAGCCATCATTGTGGTCCGCCTTGGAGAAGTCAATCTGGATGTCGGCATTGCTACCTGCTACCTCATGGAAGTTGAGTGGCGTGATGTCACTCCACACCTTTAGGGCATAGTACATGAGTGCCCGGACTGTGTCCCGGCCCAGTGAGGAATCCCGTGGGAATGTGCGAACCCTGTTGGAGAGCAGAGAATGGCAAAGCCTGAGTACACCTGGCCTCTGGCCTGGTCTGAGGCTGTCCCCCCCTTTCACACAAGTCAGAGGGCCTAAATGCTCAGCATAGGGGCCTCATTCCCTTGGGGTGTAACCATTGCCCTCTTCCTGGCTTTGCCTCTCACAGTAGGGACTATGTTGCCTCCTCTCTCTCAATCTCTCCTTCCCCATCAGGAATGGAATGTGGAGAATTCTAACTGTCCCCTCATGGGAAGGGATTGTCCCAGGAGGTGGGCTGTCCCTCACTGGACTCCTTCAAACAAAAATTGGTGTTGAATGACCACTCGTATATATGATAAAGGGAATTAAGAAATGGCAGGGTACATAGAACATTAGACTTGACATCAGGTATCCCTGAATTCAAATCTTTATTCAGATATATACTAGTGACCCTGGGCAAGCCACTTAAAAACAAAACCCCATTGTACCTCAGTTTCCTTACCTGTAAAATGGAGGAAGGAACTGAGCTCGATGGTCTTTGAGATATCTTCTAGCTCTGAAATTTATCAATTATTCATGAATTCTTGTTCAGCTACAGGTTTGAACTAGATGGCTTTTCTGGTCCCTTTCCAATTGTAAGACTGTGACATACTATTTGCCTTTAAATATTTAGAGATGACAGATCTTCTGGGGACAGCCAGGCAGTGCAGTGGATAGAGTACTGGGCCTGGAGTCAGGAAGACCTGAGTTCAAATCTGGCCAGAGACACCTAGCTATGTGACCCTGGGCAAGTCACTTCACCCTGTTGGCCTTAGTTTCCTCATATGTAAAATCAGGTGGAGAAGAAAATGGCAAACCAGTTCAGTATCTCTGCCAAGAAAATGCCCAATGGGGTCATAAAGAGTCAGACACGCCTGAACCACAAAAAAAGATTCAGAGCAAGATGGGACTTTAGATGTCATCTAAAGTCCAAACCCACTTGAGCAAACTGAGACCCAGAGAGGTATGATGACTTGCCCAAAGTCAAATGAGTAGTAACAGGCAGAGGGAAGTTTTGAACTCAGGTCCTGTGACTCCAAATCAAGGGCTATTTCCACTATACCTTGTTGTCTAATGTGGATAAAGAACCAGACTGGTACTCTGGACAGAACTAGGGATAACAGGAAGAAACTTCCAATGTAAGGAAACACTTCCCGACACTTGGGGCTGATCACCAGCAGAGTGGGCTGGAGGAAGTGCATTCCCATTCTCTGGAAGTCTTCCAGCAGAGGCTGGATGACCTCTCCTAAGAGAAGGTTGTGGAAGGGATTCAGATTCAAGTGCTGTTTGTCCTGGGCAGTGGCTGAGGTGCCCTACAGCTCTGAGATGCTGTGATTCTGGGACAGAGAAATATCCGGATGCCATAAACGTCCTGTAAATGCCCCGACAAAGCTTTATTCTCCTCAAGCAGGGCTGAGAGTGTGTGCAAAGAGGTATCAGGGAATAAGACTATGTAGAGGGAGCAGAAGAGGACCCTGGAAAAACTTGGTCAATTAGGTTCACCAGAAAGATGATTTCTTTTGATTTTATACAATCAAAATGATCCATTTTACATTTCCTAATGCTTTCTCTATAGTTTGGTCCTAAATTCTTCATTTACCTACGTTGGATTGTCTCAGGGAGGGGAAAGGGAAGGCATAGAATTTAGAATTCAAAACTTTAAAAAAAAGTTAGAAATTGTCAGCATGTAGTTGGGGGAAAAGATAAAATATCATTTAAGAAATAAAAAAGAGAAAGATGATTTCTAAAGTTTCTTTCATCTGTAATCATCTAGAAATCTGTGAAATCCATATTTCTTATTAATCTGGGCATGAGCACAAGGAGGGATGAGTGGTATCCTGCGTCTGTGACTGAGGTTTCATGGGGTTATTCATTTAGTCTACCTTTCACCCAGGGGCTAAGGGGCAGAGCCAGATTTTACCCCGGTCCTCAGACTCCAAATTCAATATTCTTTCCATTATAAACTTTGCTCTTTGGGCAATGAAGGAGAATCTGTTCCCCCTCTAATGAGGGGAAACTTTAATTCCTGAGGCAGAACATCCCATTGGGTCATATTAATCAGTGACCCAATGACTTCAATTCCTCTGACCTCCTGGTCCAAAACACTCCTCTTTGGCTACCACTCTTCTAAATGTGATGTCTTCTTCTATTAGAATGTAAACTTTCTGAGGGCAGGACTATCTTGTTTGCTTGTATTTGTCTGCTTAGTGCCAAGTACAGCATCTGATACATAATATGTTTAATAAATGCCTATTCATTCATTCTCTTCCTAAGAGGATCATAGGTTTAGAGTTGGAAGGGAGTTTTGATCAGTTCAATACCCCTCATTTTATAGTTGAGGAAACTGAAGGCCAGAGAGGTTAGATGATTCTCCCCAAGTCACACAGGTAGTAAATGGCAGTCAGGATTTGAAGTCAGGTCCAGCTCTCTTTCTACTGAACCAAAGAGGCTGAGTTTCCATGGTCTTAGGCACTGGGAAAGAGCTAATAAGATTTTGGAGCTGGAAGGGACCATGAAGACCATTCCAGTCCAACTCTCCCATTGTATGGATGAAGAAAATAAGGCCAGCATAAAGCAAGGTAGTGGCACAGCTGGGACCTGAGCTCACTTGCGCAGTGCCTATTGCCCCAGGGTCCTTCCACAGAGCAGGCCTCCCTTGATCCATGGATCACTTTCTATCAGAGGCCCCTTCCCCTCTCAGGGGTGGAGTCTCCTCCAGGTGGGAAGGGAATCAGGCCTGGCCTTAATAAGCTGCTTCCTGACACCTTTGGATGATTGCCTGCTCTGTCCTTCCTCTGGCTTTCACTCAAAGTTTTCCATTTCCAGATTAATTTAATGCAGCTACACCTAATGAATGTGTTGGCTTCCAAGGGTCTCAGTCAGGCCTGTGCAGTCATCATTTGGCAGATACCGTGGGAGGGCTGTGGCCTGAGGGAACCTATGCTGGGAAGCCAGGAATCTTCAAAGGTCTGAGGCCTGAGGAGACACTCAGAGGAAAAGGGTCTCAAGGGGCTACTTTGAACTTCAAGACTGGCTGACCCACAAAGGGCTGTGGGATGGCGTGCTGAATCCTAAGGAAGGAGGCAATGGGGTCTAAGTAGTTGAGATTATTTGAGGCCAGGCTGAGCCTCTCTTCTAAGAAAGGGCTGCAGAGGAGGAATGGGGCTGGAGAACATTTAGATTCTTCCTTCCCCTTCCCCTCCCCCTTCTCTCCCCACTTCCCCCAAATGAAACCACATTCACTGATTCAGTATTAGTTTCTTCCTGTCCCAAGTCACCAAGGGAAGAAACTAGGTCCAAATTCTCCAAGGCAAATTTCACCTGCCCCAAATGCCTTTGTAATCAACTACTATAGTCGTAAGGAGCTAGCCCTACACACACACACACACACACACACACACACACACACACACACACACACACACACACACACACACACACAATCATTCAGTCATTCACTCAACCAACCAACAGTTATTAAGCCACCTTATATACAGAGATCACTTTGCAAGATACATTTGGATTGTGGGGGAGATGAAGTTTAGATGAGATGGGATCCTTGCCCAAAGGCAGGAGGTAAGATACAAAAACAGACACAAAATCCTCCAGTCTGAGTGTTGGAAGGGCGATTGATCAATATATATCAATTAGCCTATCACCAAGTATTTATTACAGGCTTGCTCTGGGCCAAGCCCTGTCGCCAGGGGATGGTGATATGAAGGCAAAGGTAAAATAGTCCTTGACCTCAAGAATCTCATCTATATTGTACCCAACATGTATTTATCATTCAGCCTCTGCCTGAAAGCCTCTAGCAATAGTAGGGAGCTAGGTAGTTCACTGGACCTGGATTTAAGAAGACCTGAGTTCAAATCTGGCCTCAGAAACAACCTAGCTGTGTGTCCCTGGGCAAGTCATTTAATTTCTGTCAGCTTTAGTTTTTTCATTTGCAAAATGGGAGTAATAATGGGGGTAAAATGGGGGCGCCTGCCTCTCAGGGTTGTTAACTTCTGTCTCCCTCAGTTTTCTCATTTGCAAAATGGGGGTAATAGCAGCATCGACCTCTCAGGGTAGTTGTGAAGATGAAATATGATATATTTGCACTTTGTTGAGTGGTATCCAACTCTCTGTGACCCCATTTGGGGTTTTCTTGGCAAAGATACCAGAGAGGTTGGCATTTCCTTCTCTGGCTCATTTTACAATTGAGGCCAACAGGGTTAAGTGACTTGCCCAGGGTCACATAGCTAGGTGTCTGTGTCTAAATTTGAACTCAGGTCTTCCTGACTCCAGGCCTGGCTCTCTATCCCCTGAGCCATCTAGCCATCCTTAATATTTGCACAGTGTTGTGTCAACCTTAAAGTGCTATATAAATGCTAGCTATTAATAAGAAGGAGTTCTAAGGCTGTTCATTCCACTGCAGTAGCTCTTAACATTAGGAATAACAGCCATTGAGCCTAAACTTGGCTCTGTGTCCTTTCCCTTCCTCCTGGTTCCTAGTTTTGTCCTCTGAGGTCAAGCGGAGCAGGCCTCAGCCTTCTTCCATCTTTGAAGACAGATGTCAATCCCATTCTCTCCACCCCCACCCCTCTTATGTTTTCAGCAGGCATCATTGAATAATTATAATCCAATCCTATTGAGGACACACTATGAGCCAGGCACAGTAGTAGTAAATAGGGAGATTACAATGTTGGAGTTGAGTCAGTCCCTGCCCTCAAGTAGCTCACATTCTAATAGGGAATAGAGACAGACATTACAAGAAGATCATCCATTCAGAGCTGGAGAAGATTCCAAAGGCCATTGGGTCCAGTCCTCTTATTTTACAGCAAGGGAACTGAGACCCAAGAGAGTCTAATAGGTAGAAGTGGGACCTAGAACCTCAAATTCTAGAATTAGCTTTCTCTCCACTGTACTACAGAAAAGAATCAGGAGAGGATGGTATCTGTAAAGTCAAGGGTGAGAGAATATTGGGTAGGAGTGGGTGGTCAACAGGGGCCCAAACTGCAAAGAGATCAAAGAGGACAAAGACTAAACAAAACAAAACAAAACATTGGAACTGTTGGTTGGGTCATCAGTGAACTTTGAGAGACCGGTTTCAGTTTGCAATGGGTTGAGGAGAAAGTGGGTAGTGAGAAAGAGGAGGCATCAGGTGTAGACAACCTTTCTAAAAGTTTTGTCAGTGAAGGGAATGAAGAGACCTGGGCTGTTAGTTGAATGGGATCAATGGGATTGTTTTTGGAGGAGGGAAGGCAAGGCAATTGGGGTTAAGTGACTTGCCCAAAGTCAAACAGCTAGTAAGTGTGTCAAGTGGCTGAGGTCAGATTTGAACTCAGGTCCTTCTGACTCCAGGGCCAGTGCTCTATTCACTGCACCTCCTGGCTGCCTCAACCCCTCACCCCCCCCTTTTTTTTTTAAGGATTGGAGAAACCTTAGCTTGTTTATAGGCTGAAGGGAAGGAGCCAGTGGAGAGATTGAATATGCCTGAAGGAGAGAAGCTGATTGATGGAGTAGGGTTCTGAAAGAGGAAGGAGGGAGGGAGATTGAAGTTACAAGGCAGAGGGATCAGTCTTGGTGAGAAATGTCTTATTTTGTGACTGGAAAGAAGAAGGAGAGAAGGGTTGATGAAGCCTCGAAGGTCTGACGGATGGAAGGAAAGGGCTGAGGGGGATGCGTGACCTCGGGATGAGGCTGGGACAGCTGTTGTGAGGGCTTGGTGGTGGAGGGTTTGAGGACAGAGATGGCTGGACAGACACACCCAGAGACATGCAGACAGGGACACAGATAAACACATACCCACACCTATGTAAGGCCATGACTAGAAAGATGGACCCCCAGAGACATGCAAGTGGAACGGCACAGATAATGATGATAGATCATAATTAACATTTACATACCATCTACTATGTACCAAGCACTATGATCACCATTTTACAGATATTGTCTTATTTGATCCTTATGGTAACCATGGGAAGTAGGTGCGATTATTATTCCTTAATACAGATGAGGAAACTGAGGCAAAGGTTAAATGACTTGCCCAGGGTCACCAGTGTCTGAAGCTGGATTTGAACTCAGTTGTTCCTGATCCCAGGCCTAGTGCTCTATCCATCACACCTTCTAGTTGCCAGAAGATACATTCCCACAGAGAAATACAGATACCTCCAGCCCCCAGATGGCAGTGGGGCTCATGAAAGACCACACCACCATCCATGTCTCCTGCTGTGGCTTAGACCCCCTTCCTTGGGGAGGGGGCAGCCGAGGAGAAGCCCAGGCTGGCATCAGGATGCACATACCTCCAGGACAGATTTCGCTTGCTCCATTTGGTTAGGGCGGGGGTGTTCCTCTTTCTCCGGGCGCCAGGGATAGCCAGGTCTGGCAGTGAGCAGCGTGGCGTCTTCATCAGCTGTAGAGTGGCCTCATCTATGTGGAAGGTGGTGGGGAGGAGAGCTCAGGGGTCAGGAGCCCAGGAACTTCCTCAGTTCCCCAACTGGCTCTTTCCACCCGTGTGGGCTCAGGGGTTCTTTCCCTATCCTTTTGCTTCATGCAGCCTTTCCCCTCTCCTGAGCACCTTCCCTTCTTCCTGGAGTAGATTCCAACATTCTAGCCCTTACCTTTGCAATCTGGGATTGACGTGTCTATCTGGCCCAGGCGTGCTAAAACAGCCCTGAGGACAGGGGTCTGTTCTGCACCACTGACAGCCCTGTGCTTGGTGCCACAGTGAGTTAGCCTAACCCACCCTTGCAAGCTTCATCAGCCCTGTCTGGTCCGCCTGGGGTAGGAGATGCTCAAGGGACCTTTGGGATCCTCCAGGCCAGTCCTCTCATTTTATAGGAGAGGACAGTGAGGACCTAAAAATGAACTAGCTCAGGGTTGCACAGGCCAGAAGTGGCAGAACTGGAATTTGAACCCTGGTCCTCTGAGTTAAAAAAAAAAAAGAACATTTCTAAAGTGTTTTCAAGTTTGCAAATCGATGGATTCACATCTCTCTGAGAGAAAGGTTCTCTAGGCATTTTAAAGAAGGTGAAACCAGCACCTAAGAGATTAAGTGACTTGCCTGTGGTCACCTAGAAAGTCAGTGTCAGTGGTGGTATTTGAACCCAGATCTTTTTAACCCCAAGGTCAAGCCTTCTATCCTCTCTGTCAAGTTGCCTCCCCTAGACTCAATACCCTTTCCATTCCCACTCTCCAGGAGTAGCTCATGGAAAGCAGGGCCCCCAGCATTGAAGCCTGACTCCCTCTTTGTCCCCACCCCTGTCCCCCCTCTCTCTAGTTCCCTGACCCCTGCTTCCTCTAATCACCCCAGATTTCTGGGGAAGGTCAAAGCCAGACAGAGCTTGGAGTTCACTCTGTGCACTTAGGGCAATCATTTCCTAAAGGTCTATGTTGAGAGAGTATTAACAAAGCCCACTGGAATGCAACTTTTAAAGCAAATTAATTAAAAGATACAATTTACAAGGAGCAGGGTAATGAACTTTTTCCTTCCTCATCTTTGCAAAACCCCAACAGCAAACCAGGAGGCAGTGAACCATGGCTGGGGCTGTTCCTGCAGGAGCTTAGGAGAAGTTTGGAAGGAAAGGATAGAGATTTAATTAGGAATCCGCTGGGCTCCCAGATCCAGGGATTGGATGGGGCCAGGCATCAAAATCTGTGGAGTAGGAACAGAGAAGCCTAGATGTACAGCTAGGAGGGACCTCAAAGACCATGTAGGATAATCCCCTTATTTTACAGAGGGAAACTGAGGCTAATAAAGGTCATAGGATCATAACAGTAAATGGTTAGTATTTATATAGTGCTTTTAGGCTTGCAAAGTATTTTACTAATATAATCTGATTTCATTTTAGCAACAACCCTGGGAAGTAGCTGCTATTATTATCCCCATTTTATAGTTGAGAAAACTAAGGTAGACAGAGGTTAAGTGACTTACCCAGGGTCACAAAACTATGATCTCATTGGATCCTCATAACAGCCATGGGAGGGAGGTGTTATTTTCCCGTTTCACAGATGAGGACATTTAGGCAAACAAAGGTGAAGTGATTTGCCCAGGGTCATACAACTAATTAAGTAAGTGTCTGAGGCTGGATTTGAACGCAGTACATCCTGAGTCTGGGCCCAGAGTGATATTCATTTCACTGCCTGGCTACATTATAGATTTAGAATTGAAAGGGACCTGGGGTCACTGAGTCCAACCCTCCTTATTTATAGAGTGAAACTGAGGATCAAGCCCAGTGGATAAAGTACAGGCCCTAGTCAGGAGGACCTGAGTTCAAATGTGGCCTTAGATACTTACTAGCTGTGTGACCCTGGGCAAGTCACTTAACTCCAAACCCCCTTCCCCCCAAATTCAAGGCTCACAGAGGTCATAGGAGTGAGCATAGATTTAAAGTTGGGAGAGATCTCAGAGGTTATCTAGACCAGTTTCTTCCTTTTTTTAATTAAGTATTTTATTTATGTATTTATTTAGCTTTTTGGAGTGGGGGATGGCAGGGCAATTGGAGTTAAGTGACTTGCCCAAGGTCACATGGCTAGTAAGTGTTAAGTGTCTGAGGTCAGATTTGAACTCAGGTCCTCCCGACTCCAGGGCTGGTGTTCTATTCACTTCTCCATGTGGCTGCCCCTATTTCCCTTTTCTTGATATGAATAATGTGATATTTATAATAAACCACCATTTTAGTCTAGCTAGCCTAGCTGCCCCACTTCCTTTTTCTTTTGTAAAGGAAGACATCAAGGGGAAATGACCTGAACAAGGAATACATGACTAAGGAAGGTGAGCTGGCTTGGGGCTGAGGGGGGAGTGGGACTATCAATGGAATGCAACATAGGCCTTGGACTGGGAGACAAGAACCCTGTCTCTATACTGTCTTTGCTGCTCATCAGAGGCAGTGGGTCAGTCATATAACTTCTCAGACCCTCAATTACCTCCTCTGTCAAATGGATATAATAATACTCAGCATGACCTTTCTCACAGGGATATTTCGAGGAAAAGGGATTTCTCAGACCTTAAGGTAAGCTGTCATTTTTATTTTATTATTTTTACTTCTATGGCTGGCTTCATTATTATTCAAGGATCTGCCTTTTTTCCTGGAGGAAAGCGGACTCAGCATTTACCTAGAGAAATGATTTTGATGGTCCCTCCAGACAAGGAGCCGTTCTGCTATGTGGGCAGGAATTGGTCAGGGGAGCTATTGGCTTGTTGTAAGTGTCTCAATTACAGGCCTCTCTCCCTGCAACCAGCAAATCCAAAGCTTCCTATTGGCAATGTAGGTCAAGAAACTCTGGAGCTGGTGGGTCATCCTTGAAAGGCAGCGAAAATCGTGTTTGTGTGTTGGAGAGACCTGAGTTTGAATCCTGGCTTTGGCATACTTATGAGCTATGTGACCCTAGGCTAGGCACCGGACTTCACATTTACTCATGTATTTCAGCTGTTTATTTTTTCTGTTGTGTCTTTGTGATTCCATTTGGGGTTTTCTTGGCAGAGATACTGGAATGGTTTGCTATTTCCTTCTCCAGCTCATTTTACACATGAGGAAACTAAGGCACAAAAGGTGAAGTGACTTTCCCAGGTTCACACAGCTAGGGACAGTCTGAGGCCAGATTTGAATTTAGGAACACTAGTCTTCCTGACTCCAGGCCCGGCACTTTATCAACTATGGTGCCACCTAACTGCCAATAAAAATAATACCCATAGGACCCACCTCACTTGGCTGTGGCGAAGCCCGGTGAGATGATAATGTATGCACTATATGGGCATCAGCTATTTTTATTCCATCAGTGGATACACTCACTGCCCTCCCAGGAGGGAGGGAAGGAGAAGCCCCAGCCTCAGGAAGAAGCCCCTAGCTTTGGTCTGAAGAGGCCTGAAGCAAAGCCAGTAAAGCTAGTGAGGAAGACAGGCTCTGTATGAAGGAAGACACCTTATTTCAAGCTAATAAAGTTGTCAGAGTCCTGGTGAGCAGAGAGCCTTGGAGAAAATCAATGGATCCCTGAGGACGTTCAGAAGGGAGAGAATATCCCTATTTATAAAGACAGATTTCACCTAGAAGTATATCTCTATATCTGTCGATATTTCTTTACGTAGAGATGAAGAACTCATTGGTAGAATCATAGGATGGATTTATAGAGCCTTTGAGTGGGCAGAGACCTTAAAGGTCATCTAGTCCAATCCTCTCATTTTACAGATGGGGAAACTGAGGACCAAAAAGGGGAAGGGACATCCTTAAGTTCACAGAAAATTGAGTGGTTTGTGTCCCTCCCTTCCTTTCTTCCACATCTTCCTTATGACATCTCTTTAAGTCCTTGAAGGTAGTGCCCCCAACCTTCTCCAGGAACCCAACTCCTTCAGCCAACGCTAGTATGGAATAATCTCCTCTCTAAGAAGGCAGGAATGGCAGAACTATATCAAACTATCAACTTTAAGCTCAGAGGCAAGTAGGTCAAGTAGTGAATAGAGGAGTGGGCTTGGAATCAGGAAGACGTGAGTTCAAATTCTGGGCTCCTGGCTATTCCAAAAACAAGGCACTCCATCTCTTAATTCTGGATATTCTCTCTGCTGCCCCTATGCCTAGATCCTCTCCCTCCTCTGCTCTGCCTACTGACCTCACTGGGTTCCTTTAAGTTCCAACTGAAATCCCACCTTCTACAAGAAAGCTTCCCCAACTTTTCTTAATCATTTCCTACTTACCCTGTATATAACTTGCTTGTATGTATTTGTTTGCGTGTTGTTTCCCCCATTATATTGTAAGCTCCTTGAGGGCAGGGACTGTCTTTTTACTCTTTTTATATCCCCAGTGCTTATCTTAGCACATACACATAATAGGCATTTAATAAATGTTTTTTTGATTGATTGATAATAGCGAGACTGAAAATATTAAGCAATGATATTTTTCTCTAAAACTCTTTCCAGACTCTTGGGAAATGCCTCTTAGAAAGATGTGTGATAAGTCAGGACACAGGGTGGGAAAGACCCTTCATTAGGTGAATAGATAAAGAAAAATAACCAAATTTAACCCTTGTTTGGTTCACACCATGGCCTCCCCATCCACCCAAAGTGCTCAGGGGCACCCTTCTCCACTGAGGAAAGCTTAATACTGGGGGAAGGAAGGAGATCCCTTTGCTTCACTCCAGGATAAGGGGAGTGTTCCAGAACTTGGTTGCTCAATTCAGGAATGTTAACCCATACTGTATTTAAGATATCTTTACCTCATTCAAGATCCTTATAGATGTTACCTGAAATCTTGGGGCAGAGAATATATTATCAGAGGGTATGAGGCACTATGCCAATCTGGACGTGTCTTCTTCCAAGCTCAAAATGACTTGAATATAGATGAATGGTAAATTAAATGAATGAGCTGCTAGATAGATAGAGTGCCAAGCCTGGAGTCAGAAAGACCTGAGCTCAAATCTGGCCTTAGACACTTATTAGCTGTGTGACCCTGGGCAAGTCACTTTACCCTGTTTGTCTCAGTTTCCTCATCTGTAAAATGGGCAGAAGGAAATGGTAAACCACTCCAGCATCTTTGCCAAGAAGACCCCAAATGGGGTCATGAACAGTCAGATACAACAACAAAAAAAGAGAAAACAACACTAAACAAGGAGTGTGATCCAAGAATACATATTTGGTAATGCTTTCCCCTTCTTGTTTACTGTATTTTCCTTAGATTTTACATCTAAATACCACTGTGTGTTTGTTTGCTTTGATTGCAGTGATAGTCTATATATCAATTTAGTGAACTAAGTAATTTTGCTGAGTTTGTTGTTCAGTTGTATCCAACTCTCTGTGACCCCATTTGTGGTTTTCTTGGCAAAGATACTGGAGTGGTTTGCCTTTTCCTCCTCCCACCCATTTTATAGATGAGGAAACTGAGGCAAACAGTGACTTGCCCAGGGTCACACAGCTTGTAAGTGTCTGAGGCTGGATTTGAACTCAGGAAGATAAGTCTTATTGACTCCAGGCTTGGCACTCTCTCCACTTCAATACTGAGCTTCCCGTATTTTGCTAGGGAGCAATAGCCATTGATTTTTCACTAATTGGGACATTTTTATGAAGATAAATTTTTCAGAAACACCCCCATCACAAAGGGGGTAGGTTTATGTTTAATTGTGGGGCAATGGCAACTTTGTGGTTGAATTTCCTTGATTGGACTAGAAATTGCATTGTTATAGAACTAGAAAAATATCTTACGTGTATAAAAATGATAATAGTCTTATGCAAGATAATACTTTAAGTATATGGAGGTGTGATCCTTTGTGATGTTACTTGTATAGAAATAGATTTGCATATGTACATAAATATCTTTTGAAGTATTGAAAAGAATAGTACTTTACAGGCTTTATCATATCACATTTTAAAGGATTGAATATATTCCTGTTTATTTTTTTATGTTCTGTTTTGTAGCCAGAAGTGTTTCAAAAGTATCCAAATATATAAAATTATAGTAAATGCCCTACATGGTGTGATGCTTCATTGTACATAAAGCTGTGTATGTATTAAACTTTGTCTCAGGAAAAAAAAAATTAAAAGTGCCTCATCATGATTCTTAGAAGCTTTGACAATGAGGCACAAGCCCTGGCAGGCCCTTGCAAACCGGAAAGGCTTCCAGCATGGTCTGAGAACCAGTCTGGCTAAGGGCAGAGGGCTCCACACAAGGGCTGCCTGCCAAGAACTGATTTTTTTTTTTTTTGGTGATGGTTGCTTATAAAAAAAATAAGGCCTGGAGAAGTTGGGAGCTTCCCCCACTGGAGGAATCACCTGAATTGCTGAAATCCTTCTTGGGATCCTGGATCTGAAGCTGGAAGGGACCTCTGAGTTTACCTAGGTCAATTCCCTTATTTTACAGATGAGGAAACGGAGGCCTGGAAAGTGAAATATCTTGTCTGATGTCATATGGGCAGTAAGTGACAGAGGCAGGATTTGAATCCAGGTCCTATGACTCCAAAGTCAGTGTCCTTTAGATTATATCAAACTTTCTTGGTGGAGTGTGTGCTTTTGTGGTGTTAAAGAAAAGAGGTGGGTTGTGATATGTTACAGCCAAGGTGTCAATGTGTCTGTAGCTGGAATCTCCATCTCTACTGGCGGCTGCTACAGGGGGGCAGAAGGGAGCACTGAGGCAGGGGCCAGGAGCTTGGAGAGGAGTGGAGTTAAGAGCCCAGGATCTTGCCTCTTTTGTGGTGCACCTGAGGGAAAGGAGGACTCTTTCTTGCTTTCCTGGCTGGGTGTCCAGCTTGCCTCAGTCTAAACTCCAGGCTGGTTGTGGAGGTGTGGAAGGAGAAGGGGGTACCAGGGCAGCAGGAGGTAATGAGCTGCTCAAGAACAGCCTGATTCATCTCCGCTCTCAGAAATAATGACAGTTAACAGTATTCTGGCATGGCAGCATGTCGAAGTGAGCCTTTAATGAGCAGAAGTATCTTTCTCCCTTCCATCCTCTTAATGGGAGGTCATCCTGCTGGGCCATCAGGCCAATGGCTCTACCCTGGGGATTTCTATCCCACAGTTATGTGCAGGTTAGTTAGTCGGTCAACAAGCACTTATTAATTGCTCACTATCTTTGAGGTACTGTGCTAAGTCAACAAACAAACATAAAAGGGCCTACTATGTGCTAGGCACTGGGCTAAGTGCCTTACAGTTATTATCTCATTTCATCCTCACAACAATCCTGGGATGTAGATACCATTATAATTATCCCCCTTTCACAGATGAGACAACTGAGGGAGATGGAGATCAAGTGACTTATACAAGTCATACAGCTAGTAACTATCTATGAGCCTGGGTTTGAACTCAGGTCTTCTTGACTTCAGGTACTGTGTGTGCTAGCTACCTAAGGGTGCCTACATGCAGGGGATGGAGAGAAAGGCAAAATACAGTCCCTGTCCTCATGGGACTCACGTTCTAATAGGTCACACATCAGGGGCAAAGTCAGCTTCTAGGACCTTGAACTGGGTGCACTGTGATTGAGGGGCACAAGACTGGAACCTAGCAGATAAGGAAAGTGACCTGGGTACAGTGGAAAGAATACTGGTTCTTGAATCAGTTGAGTGAGGTTCAAATCTCATTTCTAATACTTACTACTTGTATGTTCTCAGGCCAATTCTTTAAACTTTCTAGGGCTCGGCTTCCTACTGTGTAAAATGGTAGCAATGGACCGAATGGTCTCTGAGGTCCCTTCCGACTCTCTATCTCTGATCATATGGAATCAGGCTTCTGAAAACTCCCCTGAAATAGGAGTTCTAGCCTTTGAGCTGACCCATGCAGGTGGTTACGGGGCTTCCACGATCCAGGCGCTAGGATGTGTCTGGGAAGGACATGTGCGGGGCAGAGAGATCAAGTCAATTTGGGCTGAGTGGTGACTATCTCAGCTGAGCCCAACCTCCCTTTCCCATCTTCTGGCTTCCCCTTCCCAGCCTGTGGCCCTTGACCCAGCCCTGGTGGTACTGACCGAGGACACCGGTGGCCTCCAAGCCCCCAAATCGTTGCATAGCTGCAATGGCCTTGGCCAGCTCCTCCTGGGTCTGCAGCTGCCCTGTCACGGGGTCTGGCGGGGGCAGGTAACCAAACCGACTCAGCCACTCCTGTGGAAGAGGAGAGAGGGTCAGATAAGGAAGGGGCCGGGGTCTGGAAGCTGTCACCTGGCTAACCATGACTGGTCGGTCACCGTCGGTGCTCTGCTGACCTTCATGAATTACCATGCTGACAGCTAATTTCCCAGCCAGCTGCAAAGTGCCCTGGATAATGGGAACAGAGAGGAGGAAATGTTGGATTATGTACTGGAGACCTGCACATTTATCTTCCCTGGGGCTGGCTCCCAGCTGCACTAGTTTCATCATAGGGGCTGACTGGAGCCCCCACTGGGACACAGCCCCCCACACCCTATCCAGAGGAGACTAAAACCCAACAATCTCCATGAGACAAAAGCTCAGACCTTCTTCTTTCTGACTCCTGCCTAGCCCTGAGCGCCCTGGACCTAGTCCTCTGGCCACATCATCCCAGGTCCACTAGGAGCTTCTGGAATCCCTCTCCTGACTGTGGTTTTGATCCCAACCACAGTTCTCTCCTTCCCCATGCTCCTGACCCCAACAGAAACAGGGGTCATTAAATCCTATATAAGGACCCCTGTGAACTGTGTGTTGACTTAGAAAACTCTTATGAACATTAGCTGTATTCTACTGAATTCATTGATTTGGGTAAATACTTCCCAATTACATTTTAATCTGGTTAGGGCCTTTCTCAGGAGTGTTGCTGGTACTATGCTTTGACATCTCTGCTCTAGACCATCCTCCCACATTCTTGATCTTAGCCCCAGCCATACAACAAGAATGATAGCTAGCATTCTCTTAGAACTCAAAGCCAACAAAACACTTTCCATCGATGATTTAATTTGATCCTTACAACAGCAGTAGGAGGCAGGTGCCATCATCATCCCCCTTTTACAAATGAGGAAACTAAGGCTCAGAAAAATTATGCTACTTGAACAGTTATTAAGTGCCTCTCCTATTATATTCCTAAAAAGACCACATGCCCTCATGCTCAGAATAGTCGGCTAAATGGCACACTTGATAAAGTTCTGGATATGGAGTCAGGAAGACCTGAGTTTATGAAGGGTTTAAAAGCCAGAGGATTCTAGATGTAATAAGGAACCACTAGAATTTATTGAATAGAAGGGTGTGTGTGTGTGTGTGTATGTGTGTGAGACATGGTCAGACCTACTTTTTAAAAAATATTTCATTTTTCTCCAATTACCTGTTAAAAAAATTTTTTTAACATTTGTAGCTTTTTTTTTTTTAAAGTTTTGAGTTCCAAATTTTATCCCTCCCCCCAATCTCCTGAGACGGTAAACAATCTGATATAGGTTACACATGTACAATCATGTAAAACATTTCCATATTAGTCAGACCTTCTCTTTAGGATGATCTATTTGACAGTTGAGAGGAGGATGGACTTGAGTGAGGAGAGACCTGAGGCAGGCCAACTCACCCGTAGGCTATTGCAGCAGTCCAGAAGATGACAGTCTACATCAGGGTGGAAGCAGTGTCAGAAGAGCAAAGGGGGCATACTTGAAGGATGCTACAAAGGGAGAATTAGAATTGACAGGTCTTGGCCACAGATTGGCTATGGGGAGGTGGGGTGAGAGGGAGTGAGATGTTGTAGGATTGCATGCCTGGGTGACTAGGGGAATTCTCGACAATAATAGGGAAGTTAGGAAGAAGGAAGGGTTTAAGGAGAAAGATGGTAAGTTCAGTTTTGTACATGCTGAGTTTAAGACATCTATGGGACATCCAGTTTGAGATGTCCAATAGGAAGGAAGGAAGCAAACATTTATTGAGTGATTACTATGCTGGCAATTAAGATATACTAATTTCTTTTTTTTTTTTTTTAAAGCAATCGGAGTTAAGTAACTTGCTCAAGGTTACACAGCCAGTTATTTCTAGGTGTGGTGCTAGGAGTATCTGAGCCCGGATTTGATCCAGGTCATCCCGACACTGGAGCCTTACTCGATGAGCCACCTGGCCGCCCCTTATACTAATTTCTTTATTAAGAAATTACTGTGCTAAGCAACAAGGATACAAACAAAAGTAAAAAACAAGACAATATCTGGCCTCAATGACCTTACATTCTAATGGGAGAATATGGCAGGGAGGAGTGAGAGAAGGAACCTGGAAGCTGGGAACAAGGCCTGGCAGGTGGAGGTGAAAGCCTGGAGTTCAGGAGGGAGGTAGCGCTGGATAAAGAGATATCTAAGTAAGGTGTAAGTAAGCTGAAGACATCACCAAGAGAACTAGTCTAGAGGGAGAAGAGGAGGTGGTCTGGGACGGATTCCTATGGTTTGCGTAAGATATATGCAGAGGAGATACAACGTAACCTTAGAAGAGAATGAATGCAACCTGGAGCCTGAGCCCCACCTCCACACTCCCAATGACAGTGATACATTGATTCTAGACTGGGCCTGTGATTTCATAGGTGTAGAAAGCTCTCAGTGAGGATACTCCCTCTACCAATGCCCTCCCTCTCTGCTGGGCAGCTATGTGGCACCATAGTGCATAGAGTACCTTGCCTGAATTCAGGAACTCATCTTCCTGAGTTCAAATCTGACCTCAGATTCTAGTTGTGTGACCCTGGGCAAATCACTTAACACTATTTGCCTCAGTTTCCTCATCTGTCAAATGAACTAGAGAAGTAAATGGCAAACCAATCTAGTATCTTTGCCAAGAAAACCTCAAAAGGGCTCACAAAGAATCATACATGACTGAAATGACAACAACCAATTTTCTCTTCCACTTGTAGTCATTCAATGAATGGCTTTGGGTACTGAGTCTTGTCCAAGATCAAAAGCCAGTATGTGTCAGTGGTAGGACCTGAACCCGTCTTCCTGCCCCTGAGGTTAGCTCTCTATCTACTACCCACTTGGTTTCTGAGATCACCATCATCACACTTCTCATTTACCAGCATTTGAAGACTGATTTACAAACCACTTTCACTGAATCACAGACCTTCAAAGCTGGAAGGGACCACAGACAGCCATCTAAAGCAAATTGAATTATACCTGAACCTCACCCTGCTCCATCCCCTATAACATCCCTGACAGGTGGTGGTCTGTCCCTGCCTAGAATCTCCTAATAATAGGGACCTACTCACAACCTCTCAAGGCAACCCCGCCGGCTTTGATGCAGCTCTCATCCGCAGGGCAAAACCTGTCTTGGAAATTTATAACAGCTCAAAGTTAATATTTATTTAGCATTTACCATGTGCTAGGCACTGTACTGAGCTCCGAGGACACAAAGAAAGGCAAAAATTGGGGCCATGGCCTCAGGGAGCTTGCAGTTTAATGAGGGGAACACTGTGCAAACAATTATGTACAAACAATATATAGACAGGATAAGCTGGAGATCATCGACAGATCGAAGGTACTTGCATTTAGGCAACAGAAAGGGAGGGGTTATATTTCCTTTTTCTTTCTTCTTTTTTTTGTCTTTTTGGAGGGGGGAAGGCAGGGCAATTGGGGGTAAGTGACTTGCCCAAGGTCACACGGCCAGTAAGTGTTAAGTGTCTGAGGCTGGATTTGAACTCAGATCCTCCTGACTCCAGGACTGGTGCTATATTCACTGCACCACCTGGCTGCCCCTATTTCCCTTTTTTTGATATGAATAATATGATATTTATAATAAACCACCATTTTAGTTTAACTAGCCTCTTTGTTTTGCCTTCCTTTACCCAAGACCATGTGCAAGGACAGCCACCAAGACAAAGGGAGTCTTCCTTTCTCAGACCCACGAGGTTGAAGACAGACTGGCACACTAGGAAGTCTCTATTTCCCCACCCTTGAAATACAACAAACTGCTCCCAAGGTCAGTGGCTGACTAGTTATGAAACCAACACAACCTTGTGTTTTCTCCAAGCTAAAAGTACATGTGGTTCATGTACAGAAGTCCTCAGTTCGTAGAGATACACTCTATATTTGTGCCACCTGACGCTTCTTCCTGCCTTGGCTGGTAACCACAGATGTAATGACATCTTTTTTTGTTGTTGTTCTTTAGTCTTTCAGTAGTGATCGGCTCTTCATGACCCCATTTGGGGTTTTTTTGGCAGAGATACTGGAGTGGTTTGCCATTTCCTTCTTCAGTTCGTTTTACAGATAAGAAAACTGAGGCAAACAGCATTAAATGACTTGCTCAGGGCAACACAGCTAGTAAGTGTCTGAGGTCAGATCTGAAGTCAGATCTTCCTGTCTTCAGGCAAAACGGTCTATCCACTGTGCTACCTAGATGCCCATAAAATCTGTTACCTGTCACATTCTAAATTGTAATGTAGTAGGTGTTCTTTCTGCAACAAGCACCAAATGAAAGTTATTATTATTCACTCCCACCCCACTCAAGTTTTCTCCAGGCCAAATACCCCTAATTCCTTGAAGTAGGCCTATTTTAAGTTTGCTCTCCTCTGGAAACTATGTCCTAGAGGGATTGAGTGATCTCTACAGCTAGCTAGGAAGTATCAGAGCTGAGACTCAGACCTGGGTCTTTTCATCCACTGTCTTTTCCACACCTTCCTTTTTATGCCAACCTTGGATCAGGACATTTGGGCTTATAGGTAAGACACTAACTAAGCATTCTGGCTCTTATGTTTTTCTGACTCTCTGTTCAGAAGTAGATTGGGCTGGAGGCAGGGGCTGCCACGGGAAGGCTGGGATGGGAGGTGGGGTTAGGAGGAAATGTTGAAAATCTGAGGCTCAGGGGAGGGAGGGAAAGTAGGAGAGAGCTGGAGAAAGGCCGAGGGGAAATCGATCCGATCTGGGCCATTACTTTGATTGAACTGGAGAAGGCTGGCTTTAAATCATATAACTAGAATCAGGCCATAGAATTTTTATCCCCCACAACCCCCCTTCTCCCAAGGGAGGGGGGCTCTCTAGGCTTGGAGACAAAGGCCCTTTGAGTCTCCCTGAGCCTGCAAAGCTCTGCTTCAGAGATGGCAAAGGCCCAAGGGGCCTACTTGGGGCTACACTGGTTGGTAGCTGGCCTGCCTAGAGGCTGAGGCATGGACAGGATGACCTCCAGGTCCCTTCCAGATAGAGGACACTAGTATCCTATTTCTTCTCTTCATAGGACCCCCTGCAGAGAATCTTTTAAAGCTAATCCAAGGGTCCCTGTAGAGGGGAGAACAGAATTTCCCTTTCCCATTTCCCTTACCTTCCAAATCCCATTTCCCACAGCTGGCCAAATGTTCAGGGGGTTAAACCACCCTGGCTCTTTCCCATGGGAAAACTGGGAGATTTGGTTCTCTGGGTCTGGGTAACCCGCTTGCCCAGGACCACTCACTGGGATCCTAGTTCTAAGTATGAAAATGGGTTTTGTAAGAGCAGGGAAGGAAGGAACCTTAGAAGCCATCTAGCGCAAACCTTTTATTTTATCCAATGTGGAAACTGAGGCCCAAGACATGTGCCTATGGTTACATAGGCCCAAGTAAGTAGCAAAGCCATGAGATGAACCCAGGTCTTCTGATTCCAAGTTCTCTTCTCTTTCCGCTGCACCACGTGAATAAGATGGAGGTCCTCTCCTTCCTTTCCACTTCGCAAAACAGGTAGGGGCCCCAAGAGTCCTGATAGCATTCATCAGAGGCTCAGGAACAGTGAGCAGACATTGCAAAGAATCCAATTTAGGCTTGTCAGAAAACCAATTTTTGGGGGGGGAGGGCAGGGCAATTGGGGTTAAGTGACTTGCCCAAGGTCACATGGCTAGTGTCTGAGGCCGAATTTGAACTCAGGTCCTCCTGAATCCGGGGCCGGTGCACTATTCACTGAGTCACCTAACTGCCCCAAGAAAACCTTTCTAACAATGAGAGGCGTCCAGTAGTGGAGTGGACTGGCTTGGGAGCTGGGGGCTCTCTCTCTTTGGAGGTCTTGAGGCGAAGGTAGGACCTTGTCTCCCAGCTGTAGCTCCCTGCAGTGGCCAGGGGTTTTTTCTACCCTGGGTGGACTGTCTGAGCCAAAGGGAGAGGTGTGTCTGCACTGGGGAGGAGACCCTAGATCTGCACTCTGGGGGAGGTGGAACCCCTCTGGGGGAGGAGAGAACGACAGAGGGAAGTGCTCAGCAGACATACTTCCCCTGCTCAGCCAGGGATTTTCCAAAAGCAGAGCTAAGACTGTAAAATATTTAGCTTCTCCATCTACCAGTGGTAAAGGCTTGACTATACAAGGTATAAATCATTGTTCATTGTAATAAAAAATTAATGGTGCCCTTGGGTGCTTCTGTGTTTCCCCGGTAAGTCTAGAAGCACAGCCTAGGGGTGTCTGGGAGTAAGAAAAGAGAGGGCAGATGGATGGGTATGGCCTGTTCTGCCCTTTCTCTGAGTCAGCCTCATGGGAGGTGGGTCTGTGTGTATGATAAATCCACGAAGAGCCAAAACTTGAACCCAGGTCTTGGAATCTATTGTTTTTTTCATTGTATGTCCTTTACTCTTCTTTTTTCTTTGAGGGGCACACACCTCAAGGCCAGAGCAACTAAGGGCAGAGCTGCTGCTATGACCCAAAATTGTGCTGGAACAGGACATGTGTTTCCCATCTCCAAGCCTTTGCATCAGCTGTCCCTCACACCTGGAAGGTTCTCACCCTTTCACCTCTGCCTCAACTTCCCTGACTCAGCTCAAATCTCACCTCTTCTAGCAGGCCTTATCTGGTTTTCCCAGCTGCTAATGCCTTCTCCCCTCAGACGGTCTTCCTTCTACTTCCTACACATCTTATGCCTACCAAGTTGTTTATCTGTTGTTAGAATGTAAGTTCCTTGAGGGCAGGGACTTTTGTTTTGCCTTTGGTTATAACCCCAGTGCTTAGATAGGTGCCTGGTACACAACAGTATTTAAATAAAGGCTGGTTGACTTAAGGGAGCTAGGTGACTCAGTGGACAAAGCAATGGGCCTGTAGTCAGGAAGACCTCTGAGTTCAAATCTAGCTTCAGACACTCACTAGCTGTTTGACCCTGGACAAGTCAATTAATTTTCATTTTTAATCCACTGGAGAAGGAAATGGCAAACCACTCCTGCTAAGAAAACCCCATGTCCAGTATTGGAGTGCTGGACCAAAGTCTATGGGATCATGAAGAGTAAGACAGAAGAACAATGATATCCATTTACCATCCAAGCCATCCAAACCTTGTGGGGAGCTGCTGTGCACCTCACAGGCTAGGAGGAGGTAGATGGGTATTGCAAAATTTGTCCTCTTTCTTCTAGGTTAGCATGGGGGGGTTGGCAAGAGAAGTGTAAAAGGTCACCCTTCATTTTATTAAATTAAATTAAATTTTTTTTGGGAGGGGGAAGGGCAGGGCAATTGGGGTTAAGTGACTTGCCTAAGGTCACACAACTAGTAAGTGTTAAGTGTCTGAGACCGGATTTGAACTAAGATCCTTCTAACTCCAGGGCCAGTGCTCTATTCAATGCGACACCTAGCCACCCCAAAGGTCACCCTTCTTGCTGAGGTTAGCCCCTCTGCTTCTTCCCTCTAATCCACTCCATCCCTTCTCATTCAGGAGCCTCCCCCACACCTTCATCATTTTAAATCTCTCCCTCTTTCTTGGTTTCCTTCTGGCTCCTTATAAACATGCTCCATCCTTAAAATACACACACACACATAGTACCTTCACTTGACCCTCATTTCCTCAAGCTAACCTCCGTCTATCTCTCTTTCATTTCACTGACAAACTCCTAGAAAGAGATGTCTACACTTGCAATCATTCTACCACCTCCTCATTTAAATTTTTTTAACTGTTAACTTACAAATCAACAAACAAACATTTTAATAACAAAGAATAAGTTAATATTTATATAACACCTACTACCTACCAGACACCATGCTAAGAACTTTACAGTCATTATCTCATTTGATCCCCACGACAACCCTGGGTGCTATTATTACCCCCATTTTATATTTGAGGAAATTGAGGTAAACAGGGGTTAAGTGATTTTTCCAGGGTCACACAGCTAGTGAGTGTGTCTGAGGCTAGATCTGAACTCAAGTCTTCCTGACTCCATTCTCAGCTCTCAGTCCCCTGAGCCACCAAGCTTCTCTTATATATACTTCACTAATTTTAAAAGAAAAACACGAATTGCACAAGGTAGTAACAAAACTCCTCTATTTGTGTCCCCTTTGGTATTTTTTCTTTGCATTTTTCAAAAATCTTTTATGATGCTTTCCTTTCTCCATGTCTCTCACTACCCACTAACCCATCCCACCTTCAGGAAAACCCTTCCCTTATAACAAATACGCACATTCCATCAAAATGAATTAATCCATTGGCCATCCCTGAAAATTCACGTCTCATCCTGTATTTCTAGTCCATTACCTCTCTGTCACTCATTCCTTAACTCTTTATAATCTGGTTTCTGATCCCATCACTTCACTGAAACTGTTCTCTCAAAGGTCAGCAGTGATCTCTTAACTGCTAATGTCAGCGGTCTTTTTACCTAGGCCTCATCTGACTCGCCCCCTTTGGCCAAGCCTGCCTCTTGGACAATTTCCCTCTCTTGGCTTTTGTGACACTGTTTTCTCTGGCTTCCCCATTTCTTCTTCCATGGCTTTTCTGGATAACCAATGAAAGCTTCCGCCAAAGCTCTGTCATGATGCTTTTCTTTCTCTCCCTAGGTGGTCACGTTGGTGCCCATGGGTTTAATTAATCATCTTCTCTCACCCAAATCTAAACATCCCTAGGTTCTCTCTTGAGCCCCAGCCCGACTGTTCCAACTGCCTGCTGGATATTGCCACTTGGATGTACCATCAAAATCCCAAGCTCAGCACATCCAAAGCAAAACACATGATCTTTTCCCTGAAATCTATCTGTTTTCACTAAGGGCAATGTCATCCTTCCAGGTTAGCAGCCTTGGCATTATCGTCAACCCTTCTCTCTTCCTCATCTACCACCAATCAGTTGCCAAGTTTCATTGATTCTAGGTCCTGATCATCCCTTATGTTCATCTCTAATGCTTAGCAATAGTGCTGGGCACCACAGTAAGCAATGAATACTTGTTGATTAATTGACTGAATTGATCATGTACCCCCTTCTCTAAGGAATTTTGTAAGGTAGATCAAGGGAGCACTGGTGTCTTCTTGGGACCCACAATGTTTTTGAGCCACCACTTCTGTCAGAGGCTTCCCCAAGTAACCTCAGGCTGCCCCAGACCAACGAGAAATGACTGATGAGTAGCCGATGATCCGATAGACAATGGCCAACATTCAGAAATAATAACCAGTGACTGACAATCTATAATTAATAACTACTAATTAATACAGCCAAAGGGGCAGCTCGGTGGCACAGTGGATAGAGTATCAGACCTGGAGTCAGGAAGACTCATCTTCATGAGTTCAAATCTAGACTTAGATACTTACTAGCTGGGTGACCCTGGGCAAGTCACTTAACCCTGTTTGCCTCAGTTTCCTCATCTGTAAAATGAGCTGGAGAACTAAATGGCAAACTACTCTAGTATCTCTGCCAAGAAAACCCCAAATGGGGTCACAAAGAATTAAACACGACTAACAATAACAACGACAAATACAGTCAATGGCCAATCATAAATTACAAATAAATTACATAGCTAGTAAATTCATTCATTGGGACTTGAACTCAGGTCTCTTGACTCTAAGTTCAGTCATGTTTCTACCATGCCAGGCTAATAATTAGTCAAGTACTGTGGCTAATTGGCAATCACCATTTCGTAATAGCTAATGACAATTTGCCAATGTGTCAATAGTAGCCAATAATCAATAATCAATACTTAAGTCATTACTAAAATTCAGAAATTAACAAGTAGTTGGACCAGTGGAGAGGGGAAAAACAGGGAGAAAATTTGTAACTCAAAATCTGGTGGAAACGAATGACGTAAATCAAAAGTTAATAAAGCATTAAAAAAAACACTATATAAAAAAAAAAACAAGTCGTTGGACCAATGATTAATAAATATCAATCAATTATTATTGTTGTTAGTAATCATGATAATTATAATTAAACTAGTATTTATATAGCATCTTAAGGTTTACAAAGCATTTTACAAATATCATCTCACAACAATTCTAGAAGTAGGTTCCCTATTAATTACTCACATTTTACATAATGCTTTAACATTTAGGAAAGGGACTAGACCTGTGATTTTATTTAATAAAAAATGTATTTATTTAGGGTATTCCTAAAAGAGGAAATTCCCTCTACCAGTTCAGGTTGGAACCTTTTCTACAACTTAAGTTACAGAGAGTTAGTTGTCTAGTATATTGAAAGGAAAAATGACTTGTTCAGGGTGACCCAGATAATATGTGTTGGAGATGGAAATGAAAATCAGGTAATTTGGGTCATGCCAAGTTAACTCTTACTGAGTTAGTTCACCTAGTATTAAACCCATTTCACAGAAAAGTCCAACTAAGGCTCTGAGAAAGTAAATGGCTTGCCCATACATAACTTGGAAGTACATGAGTTGGGATTTGAACTCAGGTCTCCTGAGTCTAAATTCAGTCATGATTCCACCATGCCATACTAATAATGAGGTACCATGGCTAATGGGTAATAACCAATTAGTAAGAGCTAATGACAATTTGCCAATGAGTGGTAATAACTGATTATCAATTAGTTATAGCCAATAATCAATAATCAATATTTTAAGTCATTACTAAGACTCAGAAATTAATAATCATTAGCCAATGCTGAAAAGTCTGAGCTTCAGAGTAAACATCCCTCATTTTGTCCTCAACATTCACTCCATTTTTGTTTTGTTTTAGCTTTTTGGAGGGGGGAGGGCAGGGCAATTGGGGTTAAGTGACTTACCCAATGTCCACTGCTAATTTTTTTGTTTGTGTGCGTTAAGTGTCTGAAGCCGGATTTGAACTCAGGTACCCCTGACTCCAGGGCTGGTGCTCTATTCACTTCGTCACCTAGCCACCCCAATTCACTCCATTTTTGGACCAAGAGAAACTCAGTTCCTTAGAACCAAGGACCAGATTTCTCTGGTTTGGAAATAGAGATTCTATGAAAGTTGTCCCAAATGGGACCATTACAACTTGCCTGAGGCTACACGTAGAGCCCTGGCCTTGGTACTAAGTCCTAAAATGAGGAAAACATTCTTTGGGGCAAATGTCACCTGGGCTGAGTCGAGTTTGAGCCAAGAGCAGGTCTCCTTCCCATGTAACCCTTTGCTTAAAGATCTTACCTAAGCCACAGATAACCCTCTCCCACTTCCCCTGCTAGGGGGTGGGGTTCCTCAACTCTAAAAGAAGCCTCCATCTGTGTAAAGCAAACTTCTCTGCATTCTAGGACTTCAGGATATTCCTAAGGACAGGGAAATAATTCAATTTAGCACCTAATGCTTAAGGCCATCTGGAGAAATCAGGAGTCTGATTGAGCTAGACTCAGAATCAGGAAGACCTGAATTCAAATCCTGCCTCAGACACTTCCTAGCTGTGTGACATTGGGTAAGTCACTTCATATTACTCAACTTCAGTCTCCTCATCTGTAAAATGGGGATAATAATAGCACCTCTTTCTCTCTCCCAGGGTTATTGTGAGGAACAAATGAAATAAGGTATGTGTAAAGTAAATAGACCCCACTAGCTTGCCTGGCTGACGTGACATCTTTGTGTGGAGGGTACTAGGGAGCTCGCTTCCCAGATAATTAAATTATGATAACCTTTAAGGGAAGATGGTTGGAGACTGTGGATCCTCTATGGGCATTTTGTAGTTGGCTTCAGTTGGCTAATCGTGTGGTTGGAAGGAGGCTTTTTCCAATTGGCTGCATAGCTGCACCTGTTGGCATTTTCAAAAAGGCCGAGTCAGCTTTGGCTGGAGCTGTTGGCTTCACTTGGTAACTCTTCTGCCCACAGTGACTCGTGAAAGACTGTGGCAAAGGGAAGGTCCTTCAGGCCATTTCCTGCTATGAAAGCATATGGCACACTCCACCCCTACCAAGAAACAGGCCTTGGGCTTTGACCTTTTTGTTTGTGTTTTGAGTCTCGGTGAAGGGAGTGGGGTCTTGGACCTTGGGAGTTTCAAAGGTTCAGAGAACTAGGCCATAGGAAACAAGGATTCAAAATTCCAAGCTGTGTTTTCAGGTTTTGTAACCAACACAGAATCAAATGCTGTGAGGAAAAAGCCATCTTTGGGAGTGGCCTATGGGACTCCAGCCAATGGAAGGACCTACCCAACAGTCAGGCCATGTCTATGTGTGAACTTGATGGGACCAATGTAATTTGTGTTAAGTGGTACAAACACATATTCTCGTGTCATGAGAATATGAGAAAAAACACACCAAGTCCTCAGGGTTACCCCTGGACCCCTAAGGGGCAGATGTAGTAGCCTGGCTTCTGAAGGAAGAGACAGAGAGTACATATTACATATGTAAAGTGCTTTGCAAATCTTAAAGGTTTAAGTTGGCACTGTGGATAGACCATTGGACCTGGAGTCAGGAAGATCTGAATTCAAATCTAGTCTCAGACACTTATTTGCAGTGTGATCCTGGTCAAATCATTTAACCTCTGGCTGCCTCAGTTTCTCCAACTGTAAAATGGGGATAATAATAGCACCTACCTCCCAAGATTGTTGTGAGGATCAAATGAAATATTTGTAAAGTCTTTTGCACAGTGCTTGGCACATAGTAGGCACTTAATACATTATTATTCCCTTCCCTTCCTTATAAAGTACTAGATAAGTACAACTTCTTCTTCTCCTCCTCCTCCTTCTCCTTCTCATGAATTCTCTTCCATAAAACCTATTCAAGCTAACCAATCATGAGAATGCTCTGTTGTTCCAGACCACAGGAAACCTTTGATACCAGTGCCAAGACAAGTCAGATGACTGTCCACACCTGGACCAAGTGAACACCTCTGCTGATATCAATGAACCAGGCTCCTGGTTTCCCCCCTGCTAGCTTCCTGGGGGACCTTGCGTAAGCCATCAGACCCTTTTGGGTCTGTTTCCTCACTTGTGAAATAGGGATCATTCAAACCAAGACATATTTACTGAATGTCTTCTATGCGTGCAGGTACTTTATGAATTAACAGGATGATGTTCTTAATGATTATAATGGCTGGTCTGTGTACAGCCCTTTAAAGGACCAGAAGTGACTTTAAGTACACTGTCTCATTTAATCCTCCCCATATCCCTAAGAGGTGAGTGATGCAGGCACGATTAACCCTATTTTACATATGAGGTAAGAAACATTTACCAAGAGCCTACTATGTGCCAGGTACCATGCTTTACAAATATCGTCTTGTTTGAGCCTCATAACAACCCTGGGAAGTTGGTGCTGTTATTATCCCCATTTTACTGTTGAGGAAACTGAGGCAGACAGGGGTTAAGTGACTTGTTCAGGACTTAGTAAGAGGTCAGATTTGAACTCAGGTCTTTCTGACTCCACACCCAGGGTACTATCTACTTTGTCACCTGGCTCTGGCTCTAAGATAGAGTGACTTCTCTCTCTTTCTTCCCTTTCCCTCTCCCTCTATTCCTCTCATTCTCTCTGTCTCTCTCTCCCTCCCTCCCTCTCTCTGTCTCTCTCTCCCTCTCCCTTTCCCTCTCTCTCTCCCTCTCCCTTCCTCCCGCTGTCCCTCTCTCTCTGTCTCTCCCTCCCTCTTTGTCTCTTTTCTTCTCTCTCTCTCTTTCTCTCTTCCCCTTTCCTCTCCTCCCTTTCTTTCCCTCCCTCTCTCTTCCTCCTTTTCTCTCTCTCCTCTCTCTTTCCTCTCCCTCCCTCTGTCTCTGTCTCTCTCTCTCTCCCCCCCCCACCTCTGTCTCTGTCTCTCTCTTCCCTCCATGTCTGTCAGTCTCTCTCTTGACCTTCAGGGGTCAATGACTCAGGATGTGCGGTTGGAGAAATAAATTCTTTGAAAGGAGTTGAGGAAAACAGACCTAGCAGGATGAATCTGGGGGAGACTCTGTAACCCCTTATTCCAGCTTAGAGACTGTGGACTCTGACTGGAGGGTGGCCAAGTTCCATGTGGTCTTGGTGGGGGTGGGGGGAGACTGAGGGAGGGTAGGGAGCTTCCCTCAAGCCCTGGAATGTCACACTCTCAGGAGGGACAGCTTGGCTGTGCCCCTGAGAGGCCTGAGGCAACAGGCCCAGGGTCCCTGCAGGCTGACCTCATGACCAGAGGCTGGGGCAGAGGAGGGGCAGCTTGCATCTTGGAGGTCAGTCATCCAGCTCTAACACTTTCTGGGCAACTTACTCCCCTTATTCTGAAGCTGTATTTCCTCATCTATCAAATGGGCCTGACACTTTCTTCATGGACTGCCTCGTGGGACTCTTGAGAGGAAACACCAAAATGCTGCTGAAATGTGGCTTGTAACTGTCTGGCAGCATCAGAACCACTTTCACAGGGCCTGGGACTCCCAGGGGATCCCACTCTGTGAGTTCTTCCTCAGCAGGAGGGATGGATGACTAGGGGAGAAGCCCAAAACCAAGTCTAGGAGAGGCGTCCACTTTCTTATGGTGGGAAGGAAGGAGACTCTCTGCTTAGGCACAGTCGAGTATACCAAGGGCAGAAATGAGTGCAACCTTGTCTGCCTCACAGAATTTTTACTTCATTAGAAGCAGCTAGGTGATGCAGTGGACCTAGAATCAGGAAGACTTGAGTTCAAATCCAGTCTTAGACACTTACTAGCTGTGTTGCCCTGGGCAAATCACTTACCCTCTGTTTGCCTTGGTTTCCTTCACCTATAAAGTGGGGATAATAATAGCACTTTCTTCTCAAGGTTATTGTGACGATCAAATGAGATCATATTTATAAAAATCCTTTAGCACACAGTAGATACTTATTTCCCCTTCTCCCATGATCTCATTGGAAGTAAGCACATATATAGTATGTGCCACCCATGTCATACTCTGAGCACAACTACACCTTGGATGTCAGTGCCCTCTCATTGCCCTGCCCCTATTACTGGGATAAACTGGGGTTCCACAACCTCATGAACATAGACTTATTAGACATTACATGATCATACATCTGCCATTGGAAGGTAAGAAAACTAAGGCTGAGAGATTTTGAACATGTTTCCACTGGTCATACAAGTGAATCTGGCAAACTTAATCTCCCTGGGTCTCAGTTTCCACATCTGTAAAATAAAGGGTTTGCTGAGGTTCCTTCTAGCTCTAAATTCATGATTCTGTGACATTTATTAAGTGCCTACTGTGTGCAAGACATTGGTAGTGAGTTCACATTTAGGAAGTGCAAGAGGCAGGATTCAAACTCATGTTTTTCCCATCTCTTTCCACTACACAAACTGTCTCAGATTCATGAGATTGTGGACTCCCCCCCCCCCCCCAAATATTAAAATATTTTTTTTTTTTTTTTTTTTTGGGAGGGCGGTTGGGGTTAAGTGACTTGCCCAAGGTCACAGCTAGTTTTTGTGTTGTTTCTGAGGTTGGATTTGAACCTAGGTTCCTCCTGATCCCAGGGCCAGTGCTCTATTCACTGCGCCACCTAGCCACCCCATATTGATTTTTTTTGAGGCAATTGGGATTAAATGACTTGCCCAGGGTCACACAGCTAGTAAGCGTTTGAAGCTAGATTTGAACACAGATTCTTCTAACTCCAGGAGTAGTGCTCTACCCACTGCAGCACCTAGCTGAGCACCCCCCACCCCAATATATCATGATAACAAGGTAAGGTTGACATAAGGGAGATTCTCTGACAATGTGGGGGCACTGATGGCACTTTCAGAACCATAGAAACAGCCAAGTTTATCCAATGGGCACACACTTAATATACAAAAGATCACATCATAAAAAAATTAGAGGAACAAGGAAGAAATTATGATTCAAATCAATGAAAAGGAGGAATTCATGACTGAATATGTGATAGAGGGGTACATCGAAGATAAAATGGATAATTTCGATCATATAAAATTTAAGAAGTTTTTGCACAAAAAATTTAAAACAGATAACTGGGGAAAATCTTCGCAATGAATTACTCTGATAACGTTTTCATGCTCAAGATGTATGAGGAACTGATTCAAATGTATAAAACTAAGAGCTATTCCTTAATAGATAAATGGTCAAAATATATGAATAGGCAGTTTTAAAAAAAGATGGACAAGCTATCAACAACTATATAAAAAACACTCCATATCATTAATAACTAGAGAAATACAAATTGAAGTGATTTTGAAGTTCTACTCCAATTAAGACACATCTTCTACAGAAAGCCTTTCCTAATCCCAGTGCCTTCCCTCTGTTAATTACTTCCTATTTTTCTGTATATGGCTTCCTCTGTAAATGTTTACATGTTGTCTCCCCCATTAGATTGTAACCTCCTTGAGGGCAGGGACTATCTTTTGTCTCTTTTTGTACACCCAGCCCTTAGCACAGTACCTGGCACATATCCAACTATAATATTTAATAGGTGTTTATTGATTGACTGACTGACAAGAGAGGGAAGTGACAAATGTTGGAAGGGCTGTTGGAAACCAGGTGTACAAGTTGGAGCTGTGAATTGGCTCAGCCATTCCAGAAAGAAATTTGGAACTATGCCCAGAAAGTTACTGAATTGTATGTATCCTTTGAATCTCTGCTAGGCTTATACCCAAAAGCAATAAAAGGAAAAGGGTCTATATGTACAAAATATTATAGCAGCTTTTTTCTTGGTAACCCAAAATTGGAAATGAAGGGGCTTGTCTTCCTATCAGGAAATGGCTAAACCAATTGGGGCATATGAATGCAATGGAATATTATTATGTTGTAAGAATGATGCAATGGACAATTTCAGAGGAAATTGGGAAGACCTTTATGAACTGATGCTGTTGATACAACATGAGCAGAACCAAGAGAACAATTTATACTGTGACAATGTTATTGAGAAAACAACTTTGAAAGACTTTGCAACTCCGTTCAATGGTGTCATGAGTCCAAAAAGAATGAAAATGAAAAAATGACACTCATTTCCTGACAGAGAGGTGAGGAACTTAAAATGTAGAAAAAGACACGTTTTCAAGCACAGTCAATGGAGCAATTTGTTTTGTCAGATTACATAACTATTTTTTCCAGTTTGATTTATTTTATTTGTTCAGTAGGGAGAGAAGGATTAAATTTTTTTTAATATAAGCAATTGGGGTTAAGTAACTTGCTCAAGGTTACACGACCAGTTATTTTGTGTGGGTACCAAGTATCTGAGGCCAGAACCAATCCCGGGTCATCCTGACACCGGGGCTGGTGCTCTTACTCACTGTGCCACCTGGCCGCCCCTGAGAGATTAATTTTTAAAATGTTTGTTAATTTAAAAAACCCAACAAACTTTTTTTAAAGAAAGAAGCTAGATTTAATCTATTTAACAATTTTTAAAAAAGAAAAAACTGAATTTGGCAAAAAGCAAGACTAATTCCTTAAGTAAGAGCAGCCTTCTTGCTGTTTCCCTGCACGTGGCATTCTATCTCTCAACTCTCTGCACTTTCACTGGCTGTCCCTCATGTCTACGATGTTCTCCTTCTTAATCTCTGCCTCCTGGCCTCCTTCACATCTCAGCTGAAGCCCTACCTTCTTTAAGGGGTGCCTAGATGGTGCAGTGAATAGAGCACTGGCCCTGGAGTCAGGAGGACCTGAGTTCTCTCCCCTCGATGTCTGTCTCTCTTCTATTTCTGCTCTCTCTCCTCAGACTCTGTCTCTCCATCTGCTGCCTCTCTCCAGCCTCTCTGCCTCCCTCTGGCTTCTTGTCCTTGGCTCTCTCCTTAGTTCTGCTGACCCCCAGCTTCCTCTTTTGCAGGTTCAGCTGGTGCCTGATGCCTGGGGCTCCCCTCCACTCACAGGGGTTCTGTTTTGCTGTTTGCTGGGCAATGGCTCCTGAGGGGGCTTGCTTTGCCTGAGTAGTAATGATAACAATAGTCCCTCAAGTCACCACAGAGGAAGAGAGGCAGAGAGAGGGAGGAAAGAAGAGGTGGGGGGAGGAAAGAAGAGGTGGGGGGAGGAGGAGGCCTCAGACACTTAACACTTACTAGCCGTGTGACCTTGGGCCAGTCACTTAACCCCAATTGTCCTGCCTCCCCCTTTCCTTTCAGAAGATCTCCAGTTTAGTCTGTACATATCTTTTGTACATAGTTTTTTGCACGTGTTCTCTCTTGTTAAATTGTAAGCTCCTAGAGGTCAGGGGCTCTTTTTCCCCCTGGTTTTCTTTCTTATGTTTTAAAAATATGTTTTTATTTCTTTTTTGTTGTTGTTGTTGTTGTTTTTTTCTTTCTGGAGGGCAATTGGGGTTAAGTGACTTGCCCAAAGTCACACGTCTAGTAATTATGTCAAGTGTCTGAGGCTGGATTTGAACTCAGGTCCTCCTGACTTCAGGGCCGGTGATCTATTCACTGCACCACCCATTTTCAATATATATTAAAAAAAATTTTTATTAAAAAATTTTGAGTTCCAAATTTTCTCCTTCCCTCCCACCCTTCCCCCATTCACAGAGCAGGCGAGCAATATGACGTTGATTATACACGTGAAGTCATGCACAATGTATTTGCACATTAGCCCTGGGGGCAGGGGCTGTCTTTTGCCTTACTCTGTATCTCCAGAGTTCAGCATAGTGCCTGGCACATAGTAGACATTTAATAAATCTTTCTTGACTAACCCCTTCATCCATTCATTCCAACCCTTTCATTATACAATCAAGGAAACTGCAAACCAGCTAGGTAAAGTAACTTGCCCAACTTCTTGGCAAAGACGCTAGAGTGGTTTGCCATTTCCTTTTCCAACTCACTTTGCAAAGGAAGAAACTGAGGCACAGAGGTTAAATGAGTCACCCAGCTAGTGTCTGAGGTCAGATTTGAACTCAAGTCTTCCTGACTTCAGGCCTATTGAACCACCTAAATTGCCCTTTATCCTTGGTCACTGAGTACTTCATGGGGGTAGGGATTATTATGAGAAACCCCAGTCTGGTCTCCTGTGAGGAGGCTGAGGCAGGGCCTCAGGATTTGGGGCCCTGCCATGGTCACCACAGCAACAGCCAAGAGTGAATGATCAACTTCCCGGCAGGCCCGAAGAGGAAAGAGCCAGAGCTGGAATGCCGCCATGGTTCTGGGGACACAAAGTGGAAGGGGCAGGAGCTGCCTCCTTCTGATGGATGCAGGCCCTCTCTCCCTCATCCTACGGGGCATGTGGCTCCCCAGTCTGGCCCCTGCCTTCTTACCTGCCTGCCCACATCCTCACCCATTGAGACCCTCTGCCTCCTCTGTCCTCCATTCTTGCCAGGCCAACTCTCCTCCACATGCCTGTCCCTGAACCTCGGCTCACTTTGTCCTCTGGCCTGGAGCTGTCTCCGTCTTGTTTCCCACCAAACCAAACCACAGAATCATAGATTGAAAACTGGAAGAGGCCTCAGGGGCCACTGAGTCCAACACCATAGCTCCCTTCCATTTTACAGACACTCAGACTGAGGTAGAGGATAGGTGCTTTGGCCTCGATTCCTCCAGTGAGCCTTCTCTACAATTGCAGCTAACAGAGGAAGGGAGCTGAGAATAGGCTGGGGATGTATTGGAATGGTAGCCAAAGGCCAGAGATGGGGGAACACGCCAAAGCTGGAGGGAACCTCAGAGGCTGTCTGGTCCATTTTGTTCTTATTTGCAAAATTTTGTAAAATAGGGAAACTGAGGCCCAGAGGAGCTTAGTGATTTGTCCAAGGTGATACAGCTTCCAAGTGTGACTCCAAACCCAGTAACCCTTCCCCTTAAAGGATGCGTGAAGACAGAATGGTGTCTTGCTGTGTGCCGTAAGAGCCACGAACGTTGAAGTGATGCAGAAACACAGAAATTTGTTCTGACTCAGAGTCAAAGGATGGAGGCAGTCTCTGCGCTTCCCACAGTTTTGAAAACTTGGCCTTGCTTGAGGCCTGTGACAGCCCCTCTCTTCTTGCTCCCAGGACCTGGCTTCCCCCACTATACCTGGATTGGAATGGGAGAAGAAAAGGCAAGAGAGGAAACCTTCTATTAAAAAGCTGCCCAGGACAGAGGACATGCACCCCTCTGTCATTTACTTACCTGGCCAGCTCAGCTCAGGTCTCCCAGGGACAATCTCTCCCTACCTCTCTGCATTAAGAGGGATTCTGGGAAAGAAAGGCAGAAGCAGCCAGATGCTCCTGAGGAAAACAGCTGCAAGATGTAAGCCCCTCAGTTTTAACTTGGTCTTTCTCTAATTAGCCTCTCCACCACTCCCCCATCTCTCCCCAGTCTCTCTCTGCTTTGTCTCTTCTCCATATCTGTCTCTTTTTTCTTAGTCTTTCTGTCTCCCCTCAGTCTGTCGCTCCTCTGTCCCTTTCTCCTCAGTCTCTGTCTCTCCTCTGTCTTCTCAGTCTCTCCCCTTTCTTTATGCTCCCTCTCCAGTGTCTTCTCTATCTCTCTGCTCTCTCCCCTCGATGTCTGTCTCT
>NW_027185573.1:8747900-8772747 GCF_028583685.1 Petaurus breviceps papuanus | reverse complement strand
TTACCGGGTAGGAAAAGGGAAAAAAGAATTAGTCTGCACTGGAAACTCGCCTTCGCTTAGAAAGATGGGACTGAGAATGGCAAGAAGGCTGATCGGCTGATATGGAAGGCTTCCAGGGAAAGATCTGAACCTGATCTCTCTTCCTGGGTTTGGATCCCTTGTATGACTGCACAATAGCTCCGTGACTCAGTTTCTCCATGTATAAAATGGGTACATCTTTCTACTCTATCTGCCATTGAGAATAAAAGATCTGTGGGTGCTGGAGGCAGAGGGGAAACCACCAGAGGGGCCTGGGCTGGCAAAAGGGTTTCTCAAGGCTCTAGGCACTGGGCGGGCTTAGGGAGCTTTTTAGGGGTACCCTCCACATCATCAGGTTCGCGAGGAATCTTCACATCCTCTGCTCGGCTGGCAGAAATCCTTCCAGGAAAAAAAAAAAAAATCCAAGCCAGAGTTACCCAGGGATCCCATCTCTGAATCCTCTAGGACCAGTATGGGAAAGGAAGAAACTGCTCTGGGAGCTGGTAGGGAAGAAGGATGCTCCGGAGAGGAGGGAAGAACAGTACTTAGGAATGTCTCATGTGACAGATCAAGATCCGACGACAGCAAAATTCCCTGGGTGCAACACGCCCTGGAGGCCACCTCCTCGAAGCCCCAGGCACGCCAGCAGGCTGGGCACCTGCTTGCCTTTTGCTTCCCGCCCATCCACCCAACCACACGCACCCATCTCCAAGGAGGCTGGCCCCAGGCCAGAAAGATTGGGGCTTTTAAGCTTCCGATGTTGGGGATGAGTAGGGGCGCCCTCTTGTCACTGAAGCTACGATAGACCCGCAGCTGCCCTTGGTCCCAAGGAGGGGAGGGGTCTTGGCTCTTCGTTCTGGCTAGTTGTGCTGTGAAGCTCCCTCTCCCCCACATACATCTAGCGCTCCCTTTCCCCTCCTGTCAATCGGATAGGATGTTCAGCTGCCCCTCGGGGGGCAACTGACCCTCCTCCCCCCTTCCCGCTCCCCGTCTTCTTCCTGGGCTCCAGACAAACTTTTCCCCGCGTGCCTTTGCGGGAGCCCGGGGGCAGTGGGGGTTCTGGCCTGCTGCCTCCTCTGGGTTTTGCCCTCTGGGCTCGGATAGCCAAGGATCAGTGCCCCAGACTCGAGGGAACGAATGTGCGGGCTGGTTGAGCGCCCCTTCCTTCTGTCCACCCATCCTCCCCTTCCCCCGCGGTCCCGCACTCACCACTCCCAGGCTCAGTTCCTCGGTCCGGGGCGCGGGCGCCGCGCTGCCCCCCCGGCCCTGCAGCCACAGCGCGAGAAGCAGTAGCGGCGGCCCCAACCCCCGGGGAGCGCCCCGCACCATCGCGTCGCGCCCGCTCAGGCTAGGGCTCGGGCTCCGGCTCACGGCCGCGGGATTTACATAGCCCCTCGGGCGCGCTGGCTCCAGTCCCGGCTCCGGGGGCTCTGCGGGCTCACATTCCCGGTAGCCCCGCGCCCGCCACGCCAGCCTCCCCGGGCGCTGGCTGCTCCGCTCCGGCTCTGGCTCAGTCCCTTAGCGCGGTCAGCTCCTAGCTCTGAGTGCACCCCGGGCGCACCTGGCTCCTTCTCTGGCTCCGGCTCCAGGTCCTAGCTCAGCCCCCAGCCCACCCCTGCCTCTCCGACCGTTTGTCCAAGAGGCCCTCGTTCTGGGCTCCACCGCTCCCTTCCCCCGGGCCGGAGAAATAGAACCAGTGCCTCCACCTCCGAGCCGCCCGCCGCGCGTCCCTCCAGCCCTGGACACTGGCAGCGCCGGAGCCGCCGGAGCCTAGCAGTGACAGGGGCGGGGCCATGCTAATGAACCCAGCCTGGAGGGCGGGGCCTGACGGAGAGAGGGCGGGGTCCATCAGCCCCACCCCCGAAGCCTTAAAGGGCCCGAGTCGGCTTTTGGGGAGATACTGAGGGCTGCAGGCAGAGGGCTCTACTAGGGTCTGGCGAGTCAGGGCTGCCGGGTCTACATGACCGCGGCGGAGCTGGCCGAACAGACCAGACATTTGCACCAGTCCCGAGAAGCTAATTTAAGCTGGTGGCGGTGGGGATCCCTCCGATGAATCGGATAATCACGCACCTGGTACCGTAGTTAGACTCGGCTTGGTCTCTGGGAGCTGGCCAGCACCGGGACTGCCCGGCCGGAATCTCACACCGTTCCGGCACTGAGGATACATACGGGGTCTGAGAGGCCTGGGGCTCCGGGTTCCGAAAGACTGAACCTCGGGACTCCGCTTCGTCCGAGCTGAGGGTCGGGATTGGTCTGGGGAGGGGGGACTGAGTCAGACTGTGGCCGAGGAAAGGGCTTCATTTGGGAACTGCAGCGGTCCCCTCTTGACCAAGCTTTGGGTCCGAGACACCTGAGCTGGCCACGGAGAGGGAGGACGGGGAGAGGGTGCTGGTCCCCCCCTGATTCCCTCCCCACTGGGTCACCCTGGGTCACCTGGGGCACTGGACACAGTCCCCCTACCCCCCTGGGGCCCCTATCCTCGCCCTACGTGGTCGCAGAGTAAGTGGACAAGCTCCTAGGGAACCCAAGATATTGCGCAACAGCTGTCCCAGTCGCTCGCCCTCCTGCTCCTTCTCTTTCCTGCTGTCACTGGCACTTACCTGGGCTGTTGCCAAAGGGCAAACCTGCCTCCCCTACGGGGCTCCCTGGGCCTTGGGGAAAGAGGGAGGGAAGAAAGCGGCGGGGAGGAGTTCGAAATTTCGGATCCTAGTTTGAGAACGAGAAAAGATCTTCCACATTTAGTCCCCTCTCCCTCATTTTAAGAAAAAAACCGAGGCCTAGAAAGGGAAAGTGATCTGGCCGAGGTGATACAGGATGAGGACCGTCGAGCCACTCTTCAAAACCAGCCCTTGGCTTGAACCGGGCTGACACCTTCCTGCTGTGTCTGTCCAGTTTACGGATCAATTACACCTCTGAGAATGTCAGATCAGAGCTGGCAGGACCCGTAGAGACCATCTGGTCCATCCCCTTCTTTCTAAGGAAAAGGAGAAGGAAACTGAAGCCAGAAAGCAGTAGGGACGTGTCCAAAGGCACCCAGAGAGTCCTCGGAAAACTGCATCTCCTGACTGGCAGTGGGGCTGTTTCCACGGTGGGGAGCTCACAGTCTGGTTGAGAGAGGGAAGTCGGCCCTGGAGCAATGAAACAGCTGATTGGGAAGGACGGTGGGACTCTTAAGTGCCTGAAGCTCGGAGACAGAGGAGATTCATGCAGACCTGTCTCCCTGTCCCTCCTCCTCCCCCTTGCTTCCAGTAAGGGGACTGGTACTCAGGCTGGTGCTGGGGAAGGAATGGCAGCCCAAGATTTCTGTCCTCTAAGGACACCAACCCTAACTCCTTAACCTATCCCCACTCCCAGACTGGCTCAAAATAATTTGATTTGAACTAGCCAAATTTATATTTAAATCTCCACCCCCCCTTTTATTTGTGATATTTGTGACCTGTGATTTCATTTCTATGAGGAACTCCCAGTGAGAAGAATTCCTTTCTCATAGCAGATCTAAGCAACTACACATCTTAGCTTTGCCCTTTCTAAGGTCACACAACCAATATATATTCACAGTATCACAGGCAAGACTTGAACTTTGGTCTTACTGACTACCCCTATGCTGTGCTGTCCCCCCATCTCTTCTCTCTCTCTCTCTCTCTCTCTCTCTCTCTCTCTCTCTCTCTCTCTCTCTCACACACACACACACACACACACACACCCACACCACACACACACACACACACCACACACATACACACACACACACTCAGGTCCTCCTGAATCCAGGCCCAGTGCCCTATCCACCTAGCTTCTCCACTCTCACATATATTTATACAGTAAATAAAAAGTAACTTTGGGCAGAGGGGGTAGGGGTGAGGGTGGCTGGCATCCTGTCTTTTAATATCACTTATTGCAGATTTAATATCCATCTGTTATCATTTGTTCTTACTCTTCGACTGCCCCACAAACTTTTCCAGGCAAAAATATTATGAATCCCTATTTTACAGAAGAGACTGAAACCATTACCCTTTTCTCTATTGCTTGACCCCAATTCTGTACCCAATTCTGGACCCATCTTCCAAGGAAATGAGATCAAAGGACCATGACTTTAGAACTGTAAGGGACCTACAAGGCCATCTTGTCCACCCCTTTTATTTTACAGACGAGGAAATTGAGTCACAGAAAGGTTTGGTGACTTTCCAGAGGACACACAGGTTGTAAGTAGTGGAGCCAAGATTCACACTCACTTCGTGTGTGTGTGTGTGTGTGTGTGTGTGTGTGTGTGTGTGTGAGTTTGATGACCACCAGCATTCAGGATGTGGGAGAGCTTGAAATCCAAGAGGACTGAAGGCAGGTGTTCTTCCCCAAGCTCTGGAAAGCAGATCCTGAATTCCTGTACCCACAGCCTGAGATTATCTCATTATCTCAAATGAGATAATATATGCAAAACATTTTGCAAACCTGTATAAATGCCGCCCTATTTTCTTGTCCTGGTTTCAGAGAATCACAGAATTTCTGAGTGCAAAGGAAGCCCAGGAGTGATTTAGCCTAGCAAGTGGTTATTCAATCTTTGTAGAGTTCTATTGAGGGGCAACCCATGAAGCAGCTTATCCCACTTTGGGATGGTTCCAGGTGTAAGGTTAGTTCTTTCCCCCTGATGTCAGGCCTAAATATGCCTCTTGGTTACTTTTTGCCATTATTCTAGTCCTACCCTCCAGAGCCAATCAGAACAAACTGATCCTTCTTCCACTGGACAGCCCTTCAAATACTTAAAGACAGTTCTCATGTCCTTCCCAAGCCTTTTCTTCTTCAAGTTAACTTATTTCCTTCCATTGAATCTCATAGGGATTGATTTTGAATAAATGGATGAATGGATGGAAAAGCATCCATTAATCAATAACTTTGTGCAAAGTGCTGGGGATACAAAAAAGAACCCAATTTCAAGGTACTCCTATTTTAATTGGGGAAGACACCACACTTAGGAACTTAAACTATGGAGTAGATGGAAAGGCCCTGTGGTCCCTACGGTGCCAGTAAAGGAAATGTCATTGCATCTTCTTTAATGCCATCTCTATTGATAAAACCATATCTATTAATAATGTGAACCATTTAACAGTGCCAAGGACTTTGGTGGGGGGGAAGACTTTCTCTCTTGAATCTGCAGGGGAGGTGGGAGCTACAGCACACTGCAGAGGGGGTTGCTGGGTTTTATCTCTACCAGGACAATTTTCCTGGAGGATGGCTTTGGGGACTGGGTTGAGGCAGGATAATGTTCTGAGAAGAATTGACATTCATGAGACTTTGGGGTTCAGGGTCCTGGGCTACCTTCATTTGTGCCTAAGGGGAGGTGGTGGTCAAGGTGGTATTAAGGTGGTTTGATTTGCCTGGTACATGCCTCCTGTCTCTCCTCCAGGTGCCTTGTTACTTCAGCCCTTTATCATCCTGGTTGCTCTTCTCTGGGTACTATCCAGTTAATCAAAATTATTTTTTTGCTAAATATTTCACTCAGAACAGAGTACCCCAGAGAGTCTGAATAGGGCAAAAGGGAATGCAAATATCACTCTCCTAGTCCTGGATGTTATGCCTTTTAATGTAGTTGTAGCAGGAGCTATATAATATTCTAACACTTTCATGCACTTTAGGCTAATTTTTTCCTTAAAAATTATTGAGACTATCCTCAATTCTTGGTTGACTCAGAGGACTAAAGATTTAGGCTGATGCCATCACTTCTGGGCAGTTTGAGTATGAAACATTCAGGAGTCTAAGGGCACTAATGGATGCCTCATTGGGGGATTATGGTGGGCAACTCATTCAGCTGAATCAACGTCTTCTTGTTGTTGTTGTTGAGATGCTCCCAACTCTGTGACCCCATTTAGACTTTTCTTGGCAAAGATGCTGGAGTAGTTTGTCATTTTTTCCTCCAGCTCATTTTACAGATGTAGAACCTAAGGCAGATATCAGTTAAGTGACTTGCCCAAGGTCACACAGCTAGTAAGTATCTGAGGTCACATTTGAACTCAGGTCTTCCTGACTTCACACCCAGTCCACCGAGTTACCTTGAGATGACCTTAATGCCTATCCTTGTTGAGTGTCCTTTTTCCTGCTATGAAAGTAACTCTCCTTTTATTAGCAATCAGATGACTGACTGATGTTTTGTTCCAGTTTTGAACTGCTTCAAAACTAAATTACGAGGGGCAGAGTCAGGACAGACCAACTGGACAAGTTGGCACAATGAGCTAGGTGGGAGAGGCAGCGTCGAGCAAGGTGAGCCCGGATTGGTCCCCATTCAATCCTTCTAAGCTGATGTCTCCAGAGATTGTAATTTCTTCCTTTGAGGCACTACCCATTCCTGGTGATTAGAGAGTAAACTGCAGGTGGTCATTCAGCAAGGAGAGACAGACATGAGTGTGATCTGTGTTCTTAAGACAGGGACTCTAAAGATAAACTGCTTTAGGCCCCCCAGCTTTGCTGAACCTGGAAATTTAAACCTCCTTCAAGTTCTATTGGGGAAGTCTCTTCAGAACTCAGTTTACCTTCAAAGCACTCAGGCGGGAATGATTTTTTTTTTTTTTTAGGATCAAGAAAGAGATTTTCCTCCTCATTAGAAAAGGATGAATTCAGAAAAACTAGTGCTTAGCCCTTGCTGGGACTGATGATGCCTTTGAGTCGCTAATGGTCACCATCAATTGCCTTGGGGGAGGCCTCCTGAAAGGGTCTTGTTAGCTTTAAGGGATTCGTATTTGTGTAAACTGCTTAGTTTTGCGTGACTTTTTGGAAATGAGGGCTTAGCTGGACCAGCGCTCCTCTATCCTATAATTGCTTCTGGACATCATCAGCCTGGAGGAGGGGGTGGGGAAGGAGGCAGGACAGAGAATGAACACAAAGGCAAAGCCGTGGAATTTTAGGATTGTCCAACAGATGTGCTGGAGGAACTCTCTAAGCTTTGTTTATCTATTAATTTGGAAATCGAGAGATCAACGACAGCTTGGCCATGTGGATTTTGTTGGGTTGTGGTTATTGTTGAGTGTCTTTTGTGTAAGTCACTGAGGCTCAATTCTCCCCAGGAGCCTAGGGACATTTCTGGATGTGGGGATCTAGACAAATGGGCCAGTGGCACCTCTGAGGTCAGGCACGCGTGCTGCATCCAAAAATGTAAAAAGTGTCCTCTCTCTCTCTGTCTCTGTCTGTGGTCTCTCCCCTCTCCTGTTTGTGTTTCTGCCTGTCTGTCTCTGTGTCTCTATCTCTGTCTCTGTCTGTCTCTCCCCTCCCCCGTCTGTCTGTATTTCTGCCTGTCTGTCTCTCCCCCTTTCATCTCTCCCAGGGAGAAGACACAGAACTGGACCTCAGGCGCATCTCCACACCCGCACAGAAATTGCTACTCCTTGCACAGGGGAAACAGAGCCCCTGTACTTGTCTAGAGGTCTTGACTTTGTGACTTTTTGTGTGGATTTCTGTCTACCAGCACAGGCAGGTAGAGTCAGACCCCAGCAGCAGCACCCATAATAGGCACCTTTGGGGGCAGTCAGAGCCCAGTGGGGGCAGTGCAATGGCAATGGTATTGAGACCTCCCGCAGTGCTCTGATCCAGGACAGAGTGGGAGAGCTCAGGCCCCAGTAGCGGTTCTTGTCCTGCCCTGACAGAAGGTACCATTCAGAATGGTTCCCAGTGGCAGAAGAATGGGCACTGCTGTCGGCCCCTTTGCATGGCTGCTGGTACAATACCTGGTCCTCAGGTAGAACTCCTCCCTAGGAAGGGCTTGGAGCACCAAGGGTGGCATGTTGGGAGGGAGCTTGCTTTCTGGTAATAAGGGAGAGGTGACAGCGTCTAACTGGTCCCCACAAAGGAAGGGGAACAATCTCTCAGAGACCTCTCACGGGGTGGAGATTTTGTTGTTGTTCAGCTGTGTTTAACTCTTTGTGCCCCCTTTTGGGGTTTTCTTGGCAAAGATATGGGAGTGGTTGTCCTTTCCCTTCTCCAGCTCATTTTACAGATGAGGAAACTGAGGCAGACAGGACAGATTTGCACTCAGGAAGATGAGTCTTCTTGACTCTAGGCCCAATACTCTCTCCACTTCTCCCAATAGCTGTCCATTCTCTGGCTATAGCTAAGTAGATCTCTTTTTGTTAATTGCCAAATCACCTACCAGTGTCTCATTTTGTTCCATTGTCAAATCTGAACTGAGTCAGGTCCAGCCTACAATGGCAGCCTAGGATTTTGTGATTGCAGGTTGCCATATCACACTATTGATTTCTATTGAACTTGTAGTCCACTAAAACCCTCAGATCTTTTTCTGCTCTATCTCCCCCATCTTTTACTTAGGAAGCTGATCTTTTGGGACCCAAGTAAATGAAATGACATTTTGATTTCCCTAGAGGTCAGATAGTGAAAGGATAAGGGTAGAAATCAGCCTCTTGGGCCTTAGCCAAGGGTCAAAGCCTCTAGCCCAGACCTCTGATTGTCCCCCTCTCCCTCCTTCCCTTTGACATACAAAGTTAACTGATCTTGGTTCCCTCTGAGGGAGTGAGGACCTGGAAATCAGCCCCTTCTGATCTTCATTTTGGTCCCTGCCTTGGTCAGCTACCTCTGCCTAGAAGACTTATGAGCTCCTGGATAGGGAGACTGAGTCTTATCAATCACATCTCCCCTCTCTCCACACAGAGTAGGTACCCAGGAAATACTGAGTTACTTTCTTTCCCTCCTCTTTTCCACTCGACTGAGGGGCAAAGTAAAGAGAATAAATGACATCAAAGTTGAGGTCAGGCTTGTCTTTACCTTCCCCCCTTTCAGGATCTCTAAAGGCCAGCTTTGGTCAATCAAGGTCCCCAACTTATCTGATCCTGGAACATTTACCTGAGCAGTCCTGGTGTAGGCAGTCCCTGGGGAGTGACAACCTAGAGAGCCCTTCCTGCCAGAAGCTCTCCATTACTGATAGGTCTGCTTAAGGGACCATGGGCTGGGGTCAAAGCAGTGGTATGCTGTTTGTATGTATGTTTAACAATCAGCTTTCTGAAAAAGATAAGTTTTTAGATTTAATTTGCATTATTGACATTTTTCTCCATCACTTTCTTAAATCAACAATACAATAAACTGAGTTCTGATTTGTAGCATTTGACGGATTTTCATGGGGGTAAATGTTCTCACTGAAAATTTAACAATGGGTCTAACACAGGTTTGAGCTGATGCCAGCACGTTGTTGGACCCAAGGGACAGGCCAGGGAGGAATCCATCCAATCCAGACTCTTCACATCATTTCTTCTTGTCCCCTTTCTTAGGCACCAGTCTCCCATCTGTTTTGAGCTGGATGTAAATTAATAATTAATTAATGTCAACTGATGCCATCAAAGACCTTATTTCTTTGGTTTGTGAACTCTCTCCATTAAAGCAGGTCACAACTCTTGTATGGCTTAGGAGAGGAGACATAGTTTTTGTTATCTAGAACCTAAGATTTTACAGGTTCAGTGGGGAGCTTCTGGTGAAGTTAATCCCTTTATCAGGAAGGAAGGAAAGAGGAAGGGAAAAAAGAAGGAAGGAAGGGAGGGAGGGAAGGAGGAAGGAAGGGAGAGAGGGAGGGAGGGAGGAAGGAAGGATGGACAGGGAAAGGAAGGAGGGAGGAAGGAAGAAAGGAAGGAGGGAGGGAGGAAGGGAAAAAAGGAAGGAAGGAGGGAGGGAGGGAGGAAGGAAGTAGAGAGGAAGGAAGGAAGAAAGAAAGGAGGGAGGAAGGGAAAAAGAAGGAAAGAAGGAGGGAAGGAAGGAAGGGAGGGAGGGAGGGAGGGAGGAAAGAAGAAATATCAAGTATTTACTAAGTGCTGACACTGTGTCAGACACTGTGTTAAGCACTTTTTAAATAAGATACTCACAACAGCTCTAGGAGATAGGTGCTACTATTATCCCCATTTTACAGATGAGGAAACTAAGGCAGTCAGGGTTAAGTGATTTGCCTGGGGTCCCACAGCTAGTAAGTGTCTGAGGCTGTATTTGAACTCCGGCCTTCCCGACTCCAAGGCCCGATGCTCTGTCTATATCCTGGCTTAGAGAATCTGATGTCAGTTCGTCTTTTCTCCTCCCGGCTCCATTTCTAGGATAGGGCCCCCCCATCCCAGCCCAGGGGCTGCACGTATTTAACGGTACGCGCTGTTAAGTGTCGGAGACAATCAAGGTGGGTGGAAGGATATACAGATGAAGGGCAGGCCCAGGGGAAGAGCCGAGGGACAGTGCAATCCTAGCAGCTGGAGAGGCCGGGAATGCCTGTGTAAAGCTAGCTGATGCCGGGAGAGGTTGCCGAGCTGGCCGTGCCGCTGACGGCTGGCCGCGTCCCCTCTTTCTGGGAGGAGCGAGCCCCCAATTAGCCAGCCCCCAGAAGGAGAGGAAAGGGTCTAGCTTCCTGGTGGTGAGCCACCAGGAGTTAAGTAAGGAGAGACATGAAAAATGACTGAACTCTGAGAAAGCCTCGTCAGTGGCTGGGAAAGCTGAGGAGGACCTATCCTACCGGGACGCCTCTGCATTTCTGTGGGGGCTCCCTGAGGGCTTCCCCTCCACTGGGTGATCCCTTAGAGCACGACCATGTCTACTTCGTCAGGCCCTGGGTTCCACGAGGCCAGGGGCGATGGCTCCTTCTCCTGAGACTGAGGGAGAGGGGTCTTCTGGGCCAGGACTATGTCTCACCCTCATGTTGGGGGGTTCTGGGAAGAGGCGCCATGTCTCCTCAGACTGAGGGTTCTTTGAGAGTGAAACTTTGTCTTCCCCTCTCAAATTGGTGGTGGTGGGAGGGTCACCGTGGAAAGGGACTATCTCTGTCCCCCTCATGCTGGGTTTTTTTTGTGAGAATAGAGGCCATGTTCTTCCCTGAGACTGGGGGCTTTCTGAGCAAAGGGCTCAAAACAGGGGTTCTGAGGGCAGTGGACAAGTCTTCTCCCTTCTATTGGATGGCTGCTGAGGGTAGAGTCCATATTCTCTCTTTTTTTCTCTTTTAAAAATCATTTAATTTTTAATTTATGGAATAAAACAAGCATTTTCATAACATAGCATAATAAAAAGGTGATTGCACATGAAACTGCAAATCTATTATTTACAACTTGCTATTCATTTATATATAATAAAGTTATTATATAACTTTCTCTTGTTCCCTTTTTTCTTCCTCTCATCCTAGAGATGGCTACCATTAGACAAAAATACATACATACATACATATATATGCATACACATATGTATGTAAAGTTATTCTATACATATTTATTATGGGGTTTTGTGAGGAGAGGGGCCATATATATTTATAAATATATTTAGTATACAAAAAATACTAAATAGTATTTGTGTAGTGCTTTAAGATTTGCAAAGCATGTCACGTATATAATCTGTTTGTCCTTGCAAGAACCCTGGGAGGTAGGTGATATTATTATCTCCATTTTACAGATGAGGAAATTGAGTCAGATACAGGTGAAGAGACTTGACCAGGGACACACAGTTAGCAAGTATATTTGCAGAGGCTGGATTTGAATTCAGGTCTTCCTGACTCCAGGTCCCAGGATCTATCCACTGCACTAACTAGCTAGAAGAATATACCAACCACTGGTTGATTTCATTCCATCAGCCCCAAGTATTCTGTGACTGCTGGAACCTGTGCTGATCTCAAGGCCTGCCTGAGCCTGTCAATCATGTCCCACTGTTTGCTCAGCCTCCACCCACCCCTGCTTCTCACAGCCCAAGTCCTTCACTAGGTGGGACTCCTGTCTGCTGTTCTGGGAAAATGGACCCTGCCCCCAGCCCTCTGAGCTCCGCCTCCCCTTCCAGTCCCTCAGTGAGATTGTCCAGAAAGAGCAAATATTTCTAAGCTTTGCAAAGTCTCTGGCACCAGAAATGTTATTAAAGGAGGAATCAATTCCAGTTGAGAGGATTCAAATTTACCTCTTGGTATTTGAGGAGAAGAATTAAAAATGCAGAATTGTCTCTGAGACAAGATGCAAGTATCCCAACCCCAGGTTTCCTGTTCAATCACAGCATTAAATCTTCAGGTTTTCTCCCAGCTGGCCCAGAGGCCTGTTACTTATCTGAGTTATCTCACCCAGCTGTCTCTAGGAAGTTCTGAGCCAACCCATTCATCAGCGAAGCCTTCACTTGGCAGAAGGAAAAATTGCAGGCTCTGTGTAGAGGAGTCCAGCCCTCTGTCCTCAGCTCCCAGCTCCCAGGCCAGCCTGCTCTGCACTCGGGGCAGGCAGGGTGGTGCAGTGGGCAGAACACTGGAGCTGGAGTCAGGAGGGACAATTCAAGTCAGTAGGCATTTAGTCATCACCTGGTATGTTCCTGCACCAGGGACTCAAAGACAGAAAGAAAAGATCCTGCCCTCAGGGGGCTTACATTCTGCTGAAGGGAAAGATAATAATAACAGCTAGTGTTCATTATAGCCTCTACTCTGTGCCAGGAACTCTTCTAAATGCTTTAAAGATATTATCTCATTTGATGCTCAAAACAAGCCTGGGAGGTAGGTGGTATTATTATCCCCATTTTACGAATGAGGAAACTGAGGCAGACAGCTATCTGGTGAAGTGACTTGCCAGGGCCACACAGCTAGGAAATTTTTGTCCCTCTGTGCCTGGGATGCTCTTTTTCCTCACTTTTGCCTTTCAATAATTGGGAACAAATCCTACCTTCTGCAGGAGAACTTTCCCTGTCTCCCTGTCCCTTCTCCAGCTACTAATGCCGTCCCCTCTGAGATGACTCTTTGTGACCCTGTTTCCTTCTCCAGCTCATTTTACAGATGAGGAAACTGATGAGAAAACAAGGTTAAATGACTTGTCCAAGGTCACACAGCTAGTAAGTGTCTGAGGCTAGATTTGAACTCAGGAAGATGAGTCCTATTGACTCTTGTCTTGGCATCCGGTTCGCTGTGCCACCTATCTGCCCCACTTTATATATAACTTAAGTATTTATGTTTTATCCCCCATTAGAAGGTAAGCTTCTTGAGGGAAAGGACTGTGAGTTGGGTGGTTTGGTTTGTGTGTGTGTGCACCTTTTTTTGTATCCCCAGCACTTATCACAGTGCCTGGCACATAGTAAATGATTAATAAATGCTTGTTGACTGACCAAATAACTGGTTTGGTTCTTATTGGCCCATTGGATGTATCCAGAGCTGGAAGGGAGCTTAGGGGCCACTGAGTCCAACTCCCTCATTTTACAGATGAGAAATTGAGACCCAGAGAGATAAAGTGATTTGTCTGAGATCATACAGGTAGTATGTTTCAAAGCTGGGATTTGAACTTAGGTCCTGGGATTCCAGATTCCAAATCAAATATTATTACCATTCTACCATGGTTTGATTGGATTGGTCATCATGGTTATTGCTGACTTGAACTGTCTCAGGTTGTATGAGGGAAGTGAGGAGAGGGAGAGAGACAGAAAGACACAGAGAGACAGAGAAAGGGGCAGACGGAGACATACAGAGAGAGACAGAGATAGAGAGACAGACAGACAGAGAACCAGTGTTCAAGAAAGCAGACATGAGAGAGCCCGGGATCTATCTAATCTATGTATCTATGTACCTATGTATGTATGTATCTGTCTGTCTGTCTGTCTAACTGGATAAATAAACAGACAGAGAGAGACAGAACTAAGACTCCAGACCTCTCTGTAATAGTAATGGGAATTTAAAGATCTTCCCTACCCCTTAATAAACCTAAGGGAATTTGAAGACCTTCCCTGCTTTGAAAATATATACGCTTCCCCCTAATAGGCTGAATGTAATTACATGGAGCCTGTAGTAGGAGGAGTTTGCTGAAGGGTGGAGTAGAGCCCACAGAAATCTGGGAGTCAGAGCAAGCTAGATGGTTGGGAGGAGAGGATGCTTCTAAGGGAGACAGATAGGCTTGTGAGTAAATATTGGTCTTGTGTTGGTTTGTGGGAAGGCTGAAGGATGCTGTGGCTCTCTGTGCTGTTGTGGCTTATTAACTTCTTTGCTGCTATGATGGAATTGTCTTACTGGTTTTGGGATTTGGTTTTCTGATGTCAGAATAGATGTTTTGCTTCTGTCTTATATATGGAGAGTCTGTTATATTTTGTGATCAAGCACTATGCAGGTATATTTATCATGACCATGGGCACTGTGAATATTGCATTGGCACTACACTATCTCATGAGATGGCAACAGCCAGAGGCCAGGGTGGAGTGGAGCATTCTGATCTTGAATGCAGACCAACCAACCAGGTGCAGGGTCCCAGAATCTTGAGTAGTGGTGGGGGTGGGGGTAAGGAACAAATTAGACTTTCTCCTCCACTACTGCTCTCATTCAGACGCTGAAGGTCTGATGGGATATGAGTTGACTTTCTAGCAGCTCTAAGTGTGTCAGTCCCTTTAGGAGTACCCCAAACTTTAGAGTGATGTTGAAAGTCTGGGGAGCTATATGAACTCCTTGGGGGAGATAGAAGGGCTTGTCAGAGGATGAGATTTCACCTCTAGTGCTATCCCAAGAGTGTCTCTCTTCTGGGGAAGTCTTTTTTTTTTTTTAAAGCAATCGGGGTTAAGTAACTTGCTCAAGGTTACATGGCCAGGTGTTTCTGGGTGGTTGCTAAGTGTCTGAGCCCAGATTTGATCCAGGTCATTCCAACGCTGGAGTTGGTGCTCTTACTCGCTGTGCTACCTGGCCGCCCCACTTCTGGGGAAGTCTTACCCACAGGGTGACCCCTGTAACAAGGTAGGACTGGAGAGAGGTAAGGAGGACTGGATCTCTTGGCTTCTAGCCTCATCCTCCACCAGCTGCCAAAGGGATGTTCCTAAAGCACAGGGCTGACCATGACATCCTCCTGCTCAAGAAGGTTTGGTAGCTCCCTCTTGCCTTGCGGATAAAACACCGTCTCTTTTCTGTGACATTTTAGAATTTTCTTCAGTCCGGTTTGCAGAACATCTTTCCAGGTGGAGGTGGATTATACCCTCTTCCTCTTCATGTATTCCTCCCTCCAGACAGGCTTTCTTCCCTGCTGTTCCACATATACAACTCCAGCCTCCTTGCTTTTGCATATGCTTTGCCCCATACCAGATCTAAGCTCCACTTTCCCTTCTGCCTCTTAGAAGCTCCTGCTCCCCTTGAGGCTCCACTTATTCTAAGGGCACTTTCTTGATTCTCTAAGTTGTTAGTGGCCTATCCAAAGTAACTTTGTATTGATTGAGATTGTATCTCTTTTGTCTATTTATCCATATGCATAATGTATTCTTGGCAAAAAGTAAGCTCTTAGAAGACTGCGACTATCTTGTTTCTTGTTTCTGTATTCCCAGTGACTAGAACAGAGCCTGGCATATAGTATGTTTAGCATAAGTACTTGTTGAATTGAATTAATTCCTATGTTTATGGGCTCCTGTTGAGTTCTTGGAGCATTTTAACTCTTTCCATGAGGAGAAATAAGAGCTGTCCTGTATATGATATATACTGTTAGTCTGAGTGCTTGCAGAAGAGCTCAGCACCCTTTTGCCATCTGTGGAGTCCTAGACATGATTGGAGGCTGCTGGGTGGTACCATAGTACATAGAGCACTGGGCCTGGAGTCAGGAAGACCTGAGTTCAAATTGGCCTCAGATATTTACTAACTTTGTGACCCTGGGCAAGTCACTTAACCCTGTTTGCCTCAATTTTCTCATCTGTAAAATGATCTGGAGAAGGAAATGGCAAACCACCCCAGTATCCTTGCCAATAGAACCCCATAGACAGTGTGGTCTACAGGGTCACAAATAGTAGGACATGACTGAGCACCAACAAGAAGACATCAGTAATATTCTGATATTCCCAGGACAGAATGTGGATGGTATGAGCCAGAGTGAATTGTGAGCACTTCCCATAACACCAGACCTGAATATCGTATGGGTAAGCCCAGAATGTGGGGTGCTAGGCTATTAGTTACATGTATGTTATAGTTTGGACAATAGACATTCTTCATCCATTTGGTTTTTCCTGTGTGGATTGTTAAGCAAGTCTCTTTTGAGTGGTTATATATTGTAATTGAGAAAGCAATATAGTATTTTGGGGCCTTGTTGCACCCAGCACAAAGACTGTCATGCACAAAAAGACAGCAGCTGAAGAACATTGGCATCTACAGAGAATCCCTTTTCCACTGGGACTTTTTGCTAGACATCATCTATGATGGTGGCAACCACCTTGGATGAATGTTTCCTGGATTCATACCTCATTTGGTGTTTAGGGGCTCCTCGCTAAGAATAATTGTCTCTTTGGTCGTCATGTCTCTTGAGGAATTTCATCTGACTCAGTGCATGCATGGAAGACCCTTTGTTGGACTAGAGACTTGAAGCTTGTGTTCAGTTTTGCTGAGTCAAAGGCCTTTATGAAACCAATGAACAATCAATGAAGTGGGCTATTGCAATCTCTGCAGCTTTCAATTGGTCATGCGACTCTGAAGATGTGCCCTTTAACAGAGATTATCTTTTTTTTTTTGCCTTTTTTTTTTGGAGGGCAATTAGGGTTAAGTGACTTGCCTGAAGTCACATGGCTAATAAGAGTGTGAAGTGTCTGAGGCCTGATTTGAACTCAGGTCCTCCTGACTCCAGGGCCGGTGCTCTATTCACTGCATCACCTAGCCACCCAACAGAGATCATCTTTAGAAAGATTTTTATAGAGATAAGAAATAATAATATCTTCATTTAAATGGGGCTTTAAGGTTTACAAAGTTCTTTACAAATATTATCTCATTTGATCCTCAAAACAACTCTTGAGATGTGCTACTGTTATCCTAATAACAATGGTTAATAACAATATCCTTATAGTTAGCATTTTATATATTATATTTTATATTATTTATATTAATTATACATTTATATTATTTGTATTTATTTATTTTGAGACTTACAAAGTATTCTAAAAATAGCTCATTTAATCCTCATAATAACCCAGGCAAGGTGGTGCTATTTTATCCCCATTTCATAGATGAGGAAATTGAGGTAGACAGAGGTTAAGTGAATTACTCAGTGTCACACAGCTAGAAAGCATCTGAAGATTTGAACTCAGGTCTTTCTGACTCTAGGTTCAGAGCTCCATTTTACTGTATCACCTCCCTTGGTCCTGAAGAAGAGACGAAAAAATGTACCTTGTACCTTTCTTTGCAGAGTTGGGGGACTATGGGTGTGTTGTTGTTGGGTCATTTTTATTTTTTAATTTTTATTGTTGTCTTTTTATTTACTTTTAGTTTACGACATTCAGTTCCACAATCTCTTGAGTTTCAAATTTTTGGGATGGCTAGCTGGCACAGTGAATAGAGCACCAGCCCTGAAGTCAGGAGGACCTGAGTTCAAATCTGGCTTCAGACACTTCACACAAAAATAGCCATGTGACCTTGGGCAAGTCACTTAACCCCAATTGCCGTACCTTCTCCCTCCAAAAAGCAAAAAAAAAAGTTTCAAATTTTCTCCCCTTCCTTCTCCTCCCCCTCCCCCCCAAAGATATGTAATCAAATATGGGTTCTACAAATACCTTCACGTTGAACGCTAGTCATGTCGTAAAGGATTATAACCAACAGGCTGAAACAATGAAAAAAGAAGGGATAAAACAAAACAAAACACAAAAGAGAGAGCCAGTGGTTTGCTTCAGTACGCATTCAGACTCTGTAGCTCTTTCTCTGGATGTGGATAGCCCTTTCCGTCATGAGTCTTTCGGAGTTGTCTTACAACCTAAAATTGCGAGAGGAGCCCAGTCTATCAAAGTGTGTCATCACACACACACTGTGTCTGTAATTGTGTACAAAGTTCTCCTGGTTCTGCTTCCCTCACTCAACGTCAGTTTAGATAAGTCTCTCCAGGTTATTATGAAGTCCGTCTGCTCCTCATTTCTTATAGCTCAGTAGTATTCCATTACATTCATATATGTTGGGTCATATTTCAGTCATGTCCAACGCTCCATGACCCCTTTTAGGATTTTCCTGTCAAAGATATTGGAGTGGTTTGCCATTTCCTTCTCTAGTTCATTTTACAGATGAAACTGAGGCAAACAGGGTTAAGTGACTTGCCCAGGGTCACACAGCTAGTAAATGTCTAAGACTGGATTCAAACTCAGGAAGATGAGTCTTCCTGACTCCAGGCTCATTGTACTACTTTGCTTCTACACTATGGGTGTGGAATATTGTATATGCTGTCAAACTTGGTTGATATTTTAATTAGTTATATTTTCAAAAATTTTATTTATAGTTATATTTTAATTAGTTATACTAAACTTCCCTCCCCCCTTTTTATTCCTTGTTATATGGGATGGGTCACAGGCTTGGGGATGGGGAAGGAGAGATAATTTTAAAAATGCAGGTAATATGAAAACAGAAACAATCCATAAACATTAAAACTATATTCTGTTTGCGTTTCTCCCTTGCAGTTTTTTTGTTTTTTCCACACTGCCAGTACACCTAGATCTCCATCACCCTTTTTGGGGTTGGCACAGTGAAGGTCATTCAAAGATACCCAAGCTCCACTCCCTTCCTACCATAGATCAGAAACTAAGACACAAGTTTACATTCACAGAATCATGAATCAAGAAGGGGGAGAGAACTAGTTCAACTGCCCAGCCCCTTATTTTATAAATGAGAAAACAGAGCCCCAGGGAAGGTAAGAGACTTGTTCAGGAGGAAGGTCAGCAGACATCGACTGAGGAGCTTCTATGTGGCAGACATGCTGCTGAGTGCTGGGAATATGCCTATGAGCCAAAAGGAGGACAGTCAGAGGCAGGATTGGAAGGATTGGAACCCAGGTCCTCTGCGTGACTCTGATAGCCTGGAAGGCAATAATTCACTGTGGGCTGACTGTGGTCGTCGCCGGTCGGCATGGCACCAGACCCAAAGGTCACAAGAGCACAGCAAGCCCAGAGATGACAAGCTGGGCAATGTCTGAAGGAGTTGTTTCTTGACTGTGGCCCCAAGGCCTCCCCAAACTCTGGCGGTGTCTCTATCATTTCTATTGACCCAGAACTGGGACCATCTCTTTTACCATCATAGTCCAGTATTCAAATTTCACCAGCTTTCAAAGGGAAGTTATAGCCTCAGGCAGAGAAGAGTATGAGTGGTTCTTACCTTTGTTTATAATCGATATGGAGGAGTTATTTTTGTGCAGTAACAAGGAAATAGAAAACTCTCTTCAGGGTCAAACAATCTCTTACAACAACAATAAAAACAACCAAAGAACCTCTTCCCTTCACAGCCCCAACACTGGCACACTTCTCATCTCACTTAGATCCCAGTGAAGTTTTCGGGGAGCCTGGAAACCTCCTGATTCCAAATCTAGCTCTTTATTTGAGGAGACTCGCGATCTGTTTCCAAGGATGGAGGAGGCCCAGGTCCATAGCAGACAGGGCTATTCTCCCTGGGAAAGGGCAGCTGTGGCCCTGGAAGCAAGGGGGATGGGAAATTATAGGATCAGAGTCAACAAGCATTTATTAAATGCTTACTGTTTGCTGGACACTGTGCTAAGCACTGAGGTGACAGCATGTGTAACATAATATTATGCATAATTATATAACAATCTATAACAAACAACATCATATGTCACACAATGCACACAAATACATTCTTATACACATGTATATAGCATGTTGTTGTTGTTGAGTCATTTTTCATTCATGTCCATTTGGCAGAGATATTGGCATGGTTTGCCATTTCCTTCTCCAGCTCATTTTACAGATGGGGAAACTGAGGCAAACAGGGCAAAGTGACTTACTTAGGGTCACACAGCTAGTAAGTGTCTGATTTGAACTAAGGAAGATGAGTCTTCCTGACTCCAGGCCCAGCATTCTGTCCATATTGCCACCTAGTTGCCCTGTATGCAATATATCCATACATACACAATGCATGTTTATGTATGTATATATTTATGTATGTATATATTATATGCCTTATGATACTGTACATTGTATATTATATTTATACAACACACACATATCACACATATACATATATGTCCATATAATAAAATATCATATTAATTACATATTATAATATAAATAATATAATAAATTATACATACAGTATGTGGCACATTACATGTATGTAAACATATACATATATACACATGAACATATGCACACATATAAATAAATATAGACTATATTATATCACATGTAAATATACACACATATTCTTATACACATATAAATGAACAATGCATATATATGTGCACACATGGATATGCTTATATAAATATGTACACAAAATATTTATATATTTACATTATATATTACATATATACACTATTTTATATTACTTTATATGTTTCATGTATCCATATTTATGTGTAACATATGCTTATATTTCTATAATACATTGTATATATTATATATTATATATGTGTATTTAGGGCTATATTAGATGAAAAGCACTACTACAATTGACACTGGACAATTTGAAAAAGGCCTCCTGGAGACAGTGAGATTTGTGTAGAGGCATAACAGAATCCTGGGAAATGAAGAGGAAGAGATGAGGAGGGAGAGCCTACTAGGCACTGGATAAAGTCAGTTCAGGGTCCCATCAAGATGGGCCTTGGAGTGTTGTGCTTGAGCAACAGGAAGAAGACCAGTGTGGGGGCGGCTAGGTGGCGCAGTGAATAGAGCACCTGCCCTGGAGTCAGGAGGACCTGAGCTCAAATCCGGCCTCAGACACTTAACACTTACCTAGTGTGACTTTGGGCAAGTCACTTAACCCCAAGTGCCCCGCCTTCTCCCCTGTAAAAAAAAAAAAAAAGACGATCAGTGTGGGTGGTTCATGGAGTAAGTGGAGGGAGGAAGAGTAAGAAGCCTGGGTAGGAAGGGGTTGGAAAGAGCTTTAAATGCCCGACAGAGGTGTTGAGGAATGGGTCCGTGCTGCAGGTCTCATGACTGGTAGTGCCCTTGATGGTAACAAGGAAGTTGGGAAGAGGGAGGAGTTTGAGGACAGCAGAGGCAGGGTTAGGTGGCAGAAATAATTCTAGGTTTGCAATCAGAGAATTGAAACCAAGATGAGCCAATGCATTTGATATGAGTTCAGTGGCCTCTTTGTGTGGTTTTTGTTTTCCTAGTCACTGTCACCCGGTCTCCTGCTCTCCTTCAGTCCATAAAGGCCACCCCAGTTGTCTTTGGATTCCTTATATTTGTCTTCTTTAGAGCACAATGAAGTTCCACTACATCATTGGTGAGTTAGGGGGATGTCTACCCCAACAAGCATGTGCAAACTTATGGCAGAATGGGTGGATGAGAACAATTTGTTCCAATGGCCATGAAGGTGGCTGAAGCAGGCATTGTGGACACGCCCTTAGAGCCTGGTCAGACATTGAAGATGCCAAGGCCACCCACTGCATTCCAGGGCATCACCGGTCATCCTGCTTTTGGTCCTGCCACTGGACTTTGATGACTCTGGAAGACAGAGTGAGGCTGATGACTTTGTGCAGTCCTGCCTCACTTAAATCGAATTCATGAGCAACTCAAGGCGTCACCCATGATGTCATTGGTGCTCTTCAGAAACAAAGATGAACAACACAATAATATTAGTCTGTACAGTCAGTCAATAGATGCCCACTTGGATTCCAGTTCCCTGCTATTAGGTGCAGCTAGGAACATTTGGATATACATATATACACATACATACACACACAGACATATATGGGACCTTTCCTTTTGCCACTGACTTACTTGAGACATATGCCCAACATTGAAACCTCATCATTTTCCAGAAGATGGGATTGAGAGAGGGAAGGCACTTCTCCTTCAATCAGTAAGTATATTTCCCCGATCTTGTGGTATCTCTCCCACATTTTCCACTCTCAGATGGTTCAGTTCAGGTTATCTCTTGCAGATGTCACTGATGATGGCTCAGCCATCATATCTGCCCTGCTCATTCAGGACCCTTGGATGGAGTTCATCTGAGCCAGGGGATCTGAATTCCTCAAGGGCAGCCAAGATGGGAGCAAGACCAAGTGTTGTTTGTAATGCAGGGGTTTTGTCATGTCCGACTCTTCATGACCCCGTTTGGGGTTTTCTTGGCAGAGATACAAGCATGGTTTGCCATTCATTGCTCTCTTCTCCCTGCCTCTTTACTCATCTTGGGATCAATTCCCTTTAAACCATTTGTGTTTTGTCTCTTTCAGTTGAGGGTTATTCTCCTTTATAGGGAAAACAAACAAAATCATTCTTGAGCCGCTCTTTTCTCTCGTTCAGTAGTATCATCCCATTCACTTTCCATAAAAAGCCTTTTCCTTCTTCCATCCTCTCCTTTCTCCTAATATAACTAAAAATACCTTTTTATTGTCTTTAGCTTTTCTTTCCAGTTCATTCTGAATTTTATTATTCCTGACACAATTTTGATAGGAATGTGCCACGAATATATTTATCTTCTTTGTAGCTTGGGCAAGCTAGGTGAAACAGTGGATAGAGTGCCAGGTGTGGTCAGGAAGATGAGTCTTCCTGAGTTCAAATCTGGCCTCAGACACTTACTAGCTGTGTGACCCTGGTCAAGTCACTTAACCCTGTTTGCCTCAGTTTCCTCATCTGTAAAATGAGTTGGAGAAGGAAATTGCCAACCACTCCAGGATCTCTGCCAAGAAAACCTCAAATGGATCCATGAAGAGTTGGACACAATGAAACCCCTGAGTAACAACAACACTTAGCCTTGCTTACATATTCTCTACACTTCTTTAATTTTTTTTTCTTTTTAGAGGGGAGAAGGCAGGGCAATTGGGTTAAGGGACTTGCCCAAAGTCACACAGCTAGTAAGTATTAAGTGTCTGAGGCCAGATTTGAACTCAGGTCTTCCTGACTCCAGGGCCAGTGCTCTATTCACTGTGCAACCTAGTTGCCCCTTCATTTTTATTTTTAAAAAATCATTATTCATTTATTTTTAACATTCATTTAAAAAATGGAATTCCAAATTCTCTCCCTCCCTCCTTCCCCTCTCAAACCTGTTGAGAAAGGAAGAAATGTTATATCAATAATACATGTGAAATCATGCAAAGCATATTTTCATATCAGCCATGTTGCAAAACAGCAAGAAAAATAAAGAAAGTGAAAAAATTATATTTCCATCTGCACTCAGCTCTGTCCATTCTTTTTTCTGAGGGTGGACAGCATTTTTCATCATAGGTCTTGTGGTATTATCTCAGATCATTGGATTGGTCAAGTTAAGTCATTCACAGTTGATCATCATTATGACATTACTGTTACTGTGCACAGTGATCTCTTGGTTCTTCTCACTTCATTTCTCATCAGTTCATATAGGTCTTGCCATGTTTTTCTGAAGTGCCCCCTCCAGTCTCCATCATTTTCTATAGCACAATAATACTCCACCACAATCACATGTTACAACTTGTTTAACATTTCCTCACCTGGGGAGCATCCCCTTCAACTTCCAATTCTTTGCCCCCAACCAAAGAGCTGCTATAAATATTTTTGTACCTACAGCTCCTTTCCCTTTGATCTCTTTGGGATACAGATCTAGCAACAGTAATGAGGGGTTTATTGCCTTTTGGGAACAGTTCCAGATTGTTCTCCAGAATGGTTGGACGAGTTTCACTACTCTACCAACAATTCATTAGTGTACTTATTTTCCCTCATCCCTTCTAGCATCTGTCATTTCCGAGAAGTGTGAGGTGGTACTTTAGAGTTGTTTTAATTTGCCTTTCTCTAATCAATAGTGATTTAGAGCATTTTAAAAATATGACTGTAGATAGCTTTGATTTCTTCTGAAAATTGCCTGTCTATATCTTGTGACCATTTGTCAACTGGGGAATGGCTCTTATTTTTATAAATTTGATTTAGTTCCCTAATATTTGAGAAATGAGGCCATTGTCCAAGAAACTTGCTGTGAAATTTTTTGATATTACTTTATTGTCTATGGTACCTATTAGCAAAATGTCGTTTCCCTGATTATTTTTTTCAATTAGGACTGTTTTTTTTTCTTTTTGCTTTGTCTGAGATCATGGTTGCCAGTTACTCCTGCCCTCTTCATTTCAGCTGAACATAATAGACTTGGTTCCAGCCCTTCATTTCACCTCTGTGTTGTATACTTCTTTTCAAAATCTAATTTGGTGGGTGAGTTCCCTAAGCATCATTAGACAATTAATTCTCTCTCTCTCACTTTCTCTCTGGCAAATGGTGTTAAGCGACTTCCTCAGGGTGTGAGGTTGGATTTGAACTCAGGTTCTCCTGCCTCTAGGGTAGGTGATCTATCCATTGCATCACTTAGCTGCCCCTAGACAATTTTTAAAAATTTATATATTTCTTAATTTTTTTAATCAAATACTTTATTAACTTCTAGTTTACACCATTCATTTCCGCAAGATTCTGAGTTACAAATTTTCTCCCCATTTTCCCCCCTACCCACCACCCTAAAATAGCGCTCCCACTGGATATCCCCTCCTCCAATCTGCTCTCTCCTGTATCTTCTCCCATACTCCCTCTGACTTTCCAGTAGGGCACGGTGGATCTCTATGCCCCAGTGCCTGTATATCTTATTTCCCAGTTACATGTAAAATAATATTAAAAATAACATATCTATCAAACATTTGATTTTATTTCTTTTTTCTTTTTGGAGGGCAATTGGGATTAAGTGACTTGCCCAAGGTCACACGGCTAGTTTTTGTGTTAAGTGTCTGAGGCTGGACAAACATTTGATTTTAAAGCTTTGAATTCTAGATTCATTCCCTTCCTCATTTGTCACCCACCCTTACTGGGAAGATAAGCAATTCAATATAGTTTGTACATGTGCAGCTATGCAAAACATTTCCATAGTGGATATATTGTAAAAGACTGACTATATTTCCCTCCCTCCTGTCCCACATCCCACTTGTTCTATTCTCTACTTTGATCCTGTCCCTTTTCAAAAATGGGTGCTTCCAACTCCCCCCCCCCCCCCCCCCCC
>NW_027185573.1:8739894-8747800 GCF_028583685.1 Petaurus breviceps papuanus | reverse complement strand
AGATATATTGTAAAAGACTGACTATATTTCCCTCCCTCCTATCCCACATCCCACTTGTTCTGTTCTCTGCTTTGATCCCATCTCTTTTCAAAAGTGGGTGCTTCCAACTTCCCTCCCCCACAGCCTGCCCTCCCTTCCATCATCCCCCCTCTGATCCCCTTCCCCCCTACTCTCCTGTAGGGTGAGATACCCTATTTAGTGTGTATTTCATTCCCTCCCTAAGCCTATTCTTCCCCTCCACTGTAACCATTTTCCCTTGCCTCTTTTATATGAGATAGTTTATCCCATTCTGTCTCTCCCCATTTCCTCTCATTATATTCCTTTCTCACCTCTTAATTTCACCTTTTAAGTATCATCCCTTCCTTTTAAATTAGTCCTGTGCCCTCTATCTTTGTATACCTGTACACATATATACACACATTTACATATGTATTCATATACCCATATACCCTCCTATATAGACGTATATATGTATGTATGTATACACACACACATTTCCATTCCCTTCAATTATTCTCATACTGATAAAAGTTTCATAAGTTATAATTATTGTTTTTCCATATAGGGATGTAAATAGTTCAACTTTGGTAACATCCTTATGATTTCTTTTCCCTGTTTACCTTCTCTTGCTTCCTGTACCTGAATGTCAAATTTTCTATTCAACTCTGATTTTTTCTTCAAGAATGCTTGAAAGTCCTCTATTCCACTGAATGACCAAATTTTCCCCTGAAACATGATACTCAGTTTTGCTCAGTAGGTAGCAATCCAGATCCAAGAAGGTTTAAGCAAGAGCAATTACCCCTCAGACTGGTCACTTGGTCCCCCTACAATCTGTAGGCCAGGAGCTCTGAAGCAGCCATGTGGCAGCGGCTGCACTGCCATTGTGACTTAGCTGCTTCTTGCCCCAGGGGCAAAGGACGGATTGCACTCCCAAATTTCCAGGTCCCAGAGTCCACACTGCAGTGACCTCTTACTTTGTCCTTAGCGTGTACGGGTTGATAATTCTGGAAACCGCCTCAGCTGCTGGTGATCTGAAGTCCCTCCAGCTAGCGGCTAGTCAGGCCTGCCCTGCGGCTAAGACCTCTGGCTTATGTGGCTGGGGTTGGCTCCCAGAGCGCTGCACTGGCTGCTTCCTGCCAGCCTGCTGGGCTGTCCTCAGCTGGAGGTTAACTTCTCTGTGTCATTTTGTGGGTTCTGTGCCTCCAAAGTTTGTTCAGTCACCTTTTACATGAATTGGAGGAGGTGGGAGCTGGAGCCCCTGTTTCTACTCTGCCATCTTGACTCCACCCCCCACCCCTAGACAATTAATTCTCTTTAGACAATTCTCATTTCTGCCCATTCACTATAATTTTTTCCCTTTATGTCTTCAGAATTTCATTCTTGAGGATATCTCATTCCTCCTGCCTTTGAGATGCCTGAGGGATATCCAGTTGAAGATATTCAAAAGATATTTTGGTGATGAAGGTCCGGACTTCAGGAGAGACCCTAGGGCTGGATACACTCGGATCTGGTCATCATCTGATAGTTAATAATTGTACCCAAGGGAGCTGATGAGATCAACCAAGTGAATTAGCATAGAGTGTACTGAGCTTTAGGGATTACTCATGGCTAGTGGGTGTGATATGGATAAAGATCCAGCAAGAGTCTTGGAAGGAGTGGTAAGAAAGGGAGAAGAAGCAGGAAAGATTATTAATTTGAAAGCCTGGAAAACAGAGAGTTAGCAGGATGAGAAGGTGGGAGGAGCATAGGTCTGACCACGTCACTCCCCTGCTTAACAAACCCCAGGGGCTCCCTATTCTTTCCAGAATCAAATAAAAACCCTCTGGCTCAAAGCTCTTTATAGACTATTCCTTCTCCCTCACCCCACTCCCCTCTAGTCTTCTTATAGCTTACTCCCCAACACAAGTTCTTCTAACCAGTGACATTGGCCTCTTTGCTATTACACAAACCAGACCCTGCCCCTCTTGGTTCAGGCATTTCCTCTGGCAGTCCTCCAGGTGCGGAATGCTCTCCCTCCTCACCTCGGCCTTCTGGCTTTGCTGGATTCCTTCAAGTCCCAGCTGACATCGCCCCTTCTGCAGGGAGCCTTTCCCAGCCCTCTTGATTCTAGAGCCTTCTGTTAATCATCTAATCAGTGCCTCTGTTATTTCCTATTTATCTTGTATATAGCTTTTTTTTGGGGGGGTACATATTTGTTTGCTCATTATCTCCCCTATTAGACTATGAGATCCTTTTGTCTTTTTGCATCCTCATTGCTTAGCACAGTGCCTGGCACATAACAGGCATTTAATAAATGCTTATTGACGCGCTGCCTGATTAAAAATGTCAAAAACTTCAGAGGCTACAAAAGAGAGATTCAGAGATAGGAAATACCTTAAAGGTTGTTGAGGATCATCTTATTTTACAGATGGAGAAACTGAGGCACTGAGTGGTTGTGACTTGCCCAAGGACACACAGCTAGTCGGTCTCTGAGGCAGAATTTGAAATTAGGACTTTCAGACTCCAAGTCCAGATCTCTGTGTTGCCTTGGACTGGGCAAAGCTGCTTTGTTTACAAACTTGCCTAAGTCGATCCCCTCATTGCTGCCTATGTGTACATGTCGTTACTCTCGATAGAATGGAAACTTTTTGAGGGTAGGGATTGTTTCATTAGAATATGGGGACTGCTTAGCTTTTGTCTTTCCCCCAGTGACTAGATCAGTGCCTGGAACATAGCAAGTACAGCACCTAATAAAATGCTCATTGGTTGATTGGTTGGCTTTGGAGTGCCGAGTTCAGGGCTCTTCAAACAATGACTGCTCTTCCCTAGGAAAGGTCTGGGCTTATGGAGATACAGAAGGCATTGAAAGCAGGCATGACCATTTCACATGAAAGGGACAGAGCATCTCATAGACTCAGCAGCCCAGACTGAAGCAGCTGAGGCCGATGCCATCTGACCCTTGACTAAAGGAAGGGATGGAGACTGAGCAGGTTGGAGGTGCTTACCCGAGGGCCATTTCCACCTCAGGGTCAAGCGTTGGACTTGCACTCAGCTGACTGCATAGATCGCAGAGAGCCTCTGGCTGCATCTTCAAATACAAACAAAGCCCTGAGGGCAGAAGGGCAGGAGACAAGAGGGCCAAGCTTGGTAAATGTCCACTGCCATCTGCAGCACCTGCCCCTGCCCCTCCAAGCTTTCTGTGCCTGAGCCCGGCACAGCTGAGGCTGCCATGGGGACCACATCTGTGAATGAAGCGGATGGGAGGAATGAAAAGTATCTGCGGATGGCAGGTGTTTCCTAAAGCCACAATTCAATTAGGAGGCAAGGGGAGTCAAGGTCATCGTCGATATTTACTGAATGAGGATGCCTCATAGGAGTTCAGCTTTAAGGCTGATCTCTAGCAGAGAGCCAAGCAAAAGCAGGAGTTGTTGTTGGGGTGAAAACAGGAAGCAGATAGAAGCCCTTCCAAGGACGAGTGACTTGTGTAAGGTAACAAGTGGCAGAGACAAGGATTGCTTTGTGGCCTCATCTGTCCTCCGGAACCAGGGTTAGTTGAGGAATTGGATCTGAGCTCAGTTACCTCTTCAAGTGTTTTTTGATTCCCTACTTGCCGTCTCCTGGTTCTGCTTCAGGTCACATCTGTCCATATAGGTCATCCCAGGTGTCTCTGAAGACTTGAGTGTGAAGCCTGGCTCTGCTACTGACTAGAGGCATATCAGTCACTGACTGCTCCTTTATGGGACTCACTTGTCTCCTCCATAAAATGAGAGGGATAGACTAGATCAATCAATCAAACCAATCAAACAATTGACAAACATTTATCAAGTACTTCCCATATGCCAGGCACTGTGCTAAGTCCTGGGGATACACAAACAGGCAAAGGACAGTCCCTGCCCTCAAGGAGCTTACAATCAAATGGGGGGGAGGGAGACAACATGAAAACAAGTATATACAAAGCAAGCTATATACATGATACATATGAAATAATTAGTGGAGGGAAGGCATTGGAATTAAATTAAAAGGGGTGGGGAAAGGTTTCCACTAAAAGGTGGGACTTTTGTTAAATTTAGAGGAAGCCAGGGAAGTCAGTAGGCAGAAAGGAGAAGGGAGAACCTTTCAGGACTTGTAAGAGTCCTTCCAGTTTTTAACATGCTTTAAAAAGTTTTTTTCTTCATTCTTTGATATTTTATTTGTTACCAAGACTATAAAATATTTGGAAGTCAACCTAAGAACACAAACACTATCTAACTCAAAAGGAGGTAAGGAAAATTCCTTGTGAATTATAAATCACTATGTAAGCGTAGAGTGTTATTTATTAAACTGACCTTTCATGCTAACACATGAGACACTGGAATTAAGGCAGTTTCTATGTATCTTAAAAAAAAGCCCTTATGATTAGGGGTTTATGAATACAAAGGCAAAATGTTCCCTACAGAATAAAAAAGAATAAATAAATGGAGAAATGCTAATTGCACATGAGTAGGCAAAGCCAATATAGTAATAAAAATGATAGTATTTCTTAAATTAATTTACTTATTCATTGTCATACCAATCAAACTTCCAAAAGATGACTTTTAGAGTTAGAAAAAATAATATTTATCTGGAGATTTAATTACATTAAATTTAAAGTTTTTGTACAAATAAAACCAATGTTGCCAAGATGAGAAGGAAAGCAGAAAATTGGGAAAAAAAATTTTGTAGACAGTTTCTTGGACAAAGGTTTCATATCTCCAATATATAGAGAACTTTGCCAAATTTATACGAATATGAGTCATTCCCCAATTGACAAATGGTGAAAGGAAATAAAGAGGAATTTTGGATGACGAAACCAAAGCTATTTATAGTCATATGAAAAAATGCTCTAAATCATTATTGATGAGAAATGCAAATTAAAAGTTTTGAAATATGATCTCACACCTATCAGGTTGGCTAAAATGATAGAAGGGGAAAATGAGAAATATTGGAGGGGATGTGGAAACATTGGTTACACTATTGGTGGAAGTGTAAATTGATCTCATCGTTTTGGGGAGCATACTGGAATTATGCCCAAAGAATTAAAAAACTGTTGTATGTTTTTTTATCCAGCAATTTCTCAGGGTGATCAGGGAAAAAGGAAAAGAACCTATATGTTCTAAAATATTTATAGCAACTCTTTGTGGTGGCAAAGGACTGGAAATTGAGGGGATGCCCATAAATTGGGGAACGGCTAAAAAAGTTGGGGGATATGATTGTGATGGAATACTACTATGTTCTAAGAAATGATGAGCACGTTGATTTTGGAAAAACACAGAAAAAAGACTTGCTTGCATGAAATAATGAAGAGTGAAGTGAGCAGAACCAAGAGAACGTTGTATACAGTAAGTGATATTACTTGAAGAATAACTCTGAATGACTAAAGCTATTCTAAGTATTATATTCAAATCAGCTAAAGGACCTATGAAAGATGTTATTCTCCTCCAGAGAAAAAATAAAAAAATACAAGTATGCATAATATGGTTTACATTATCTATATCTTTATTTCAGTATCACATGATGGCCTTCGCTAGTGTGGAGTTGGGAGGGAGGGAAGGAGACAGTTTCAAACTTAAAAATATAACCAAAAAAAATGAATAGAATTAAATTTAAAAAACAGGTTGATTAGTGGAACAGATTAGGTACATGCCATTTAGAACCAGTCCAACATTGTAGCACAGTGTTCAATAAACCCAAAGACCCTAACTACTGAGGGTAAGAATTCTCTATTCTATAAAACTTCTAGGAAAACTAGAAAACAATTTGTTGGAAATTATGTTTAGATCAACATGTTACGCCATATACCAAGAGAAGCTCCAAAAAGATATGAGAGACACAAAAGGTCATGTCAGACAAGTTCAAGGACTGAGGAATAAAACAATTTTCTGTACTATGGCTGGGGAAAAATAAATGGACATTTTGTATACATAGAGTTGGAAAGTTTTTTGTACAAACAAAATCAACTCAGTTAAAATTAGAATAAAGAGTTAACCCGGGGTGGGGGGGACAGGGAAGGGGGAGATGGACAACTTTGATAAAGTTCTGATGTCCAAGATAGATAAGTACCTGATTCAAATACATAAGAATTACGGCCACTCCTCAATAGTCAAAAGATTCTCAAAAGAAATCCATTTTTGCTTTATGAAAAAAAAATGCTCTAAATCTGTAATAAAACAGAGAAATGCAAATTAAAACAACTCAGATCTATCAGATTAGCAAAAATAACAAAAAAAGGAAAGTGATAACTGTTGGAGGGACTTCGGGAAGGCAAGCACACTGATGTGTACTATTGTTGGTGCTATAGGTTGGTCTAGCCATCTAGAAAACAATTTGGAAATACACCCCACAAAATCACTAAAATGTGCATACCCTTTGCTGGGGACCACTTGTCCCATACTCCAAAGATATCAAAGAAAGAGGAAAAGAACCCATATATACAAAAATACTTATAGCAGATCTTTTTGTTATGGCAAAGAACCAGAAACAAAGGAGATACCCACCAACTGGGGGGAAGGGTTGTACAAATTATGGTATATAAATGCAATGGCATATTATTGGGCTGTAAGAATTGAGGAAGGGTACTGTTTCAGAGAATTCTGGGAAGACTTATATAAACTGATGCAGAGTGAAGTGAGTGAAACCAGGAAAACAATTAGTAAGAATACCAAAAATTATAACAATATTGCAAAGAAAAACATCTTTAAAAAACTTAAGAATTCTGATCAATCAGAACTCCAGAGAAATGAAGACATCTATTGCCAACATCTTCCTTGAGGGATAGTAGAATCAAGGTGCAGAATGAGACATGCATTTTTGGATATGGCAAACAGGGATTTTTGTTTGACTTAAATTGTTACAAATTGTTAATTTGTTTGACTTTAATTGTATCAGAAGAAGAAAAAAAGGTTATTGAAACTTTAAAAAATGCACAGAAAAGTTCAGGAAACACAAATTTTGATAGCATTGAATTTATTAAATACTTAAAAATAAAATTAATAGAAATTTGCAATTTTACATATATTTAAAAAATCTTTGTATATGGAAATATTCATTTTTTGGTTTGTTTGTTAAGTACAGAATAAAAAAATGAAATTAAACATTTTATTAAGACCTTTTGTTTTTACATCACCTTTATTCCCAAATAAATATATTTCTCTCCCCTCCTTTGACCATTAAGCCATGCATGAGAAAAAACAGCACAGAGAAAAAGCAGCATAACCAACATATCAACTGAGTCTGATAGCAAAAACAATATTTCATACCCACAGTCCCTCAACTACTGCAAAGAAAGGAGGTAGGGGAGCTTTCTCATTTCTTCTCAAAGGCCAAGCTTAGCACTGTATGGCTCCACTTCCTTTACAGTACAACATTGGAAAGGCCCAGGAAGTTGCAAACTAGACTAGTTTACATTACATAATACCCTAAAGGGCAGGAACACAAAGGTCATTCAAAAGTTTGAGCTGAGTTAAAAAGCAACTGTTTTCAGTCAAATGTCTTTTGAGAGGCAAAGAGGGAGTTCAACACAGCCTTCTGTAGTTGTGTCTAATAATAGAAACACCAACTCAAAGTGAAATATAGGAGCTAGTAATTGCTAGAGGTACTTCATGAGAGCTAGTTACTGCTATGATAAAAAAAAAATCAAACATAGGGAAATAGCATGGTGCAGGGGAAAAAGCAATCCCTGGAAGACCTCGGTCAAATCCTGCCTTTGATGCCTATGACCCATTAGAAATGATCTTAGACAAGTATGGTGTAGGTGTCAGTTTATCTATAAAATCAAAGGTTTAGAGTAAATGCTGAGGTCCTTTCCAGCTCTAAAATTATGCTCCTACTAGTGTTTAGCATATTGTAAGCATTTAATGCTTTTTTCCATCCATCCATCCATCCATCCATCCATCCATCCATCCATCCATCC
>NW_027185573.1:8595227-8739884 GCF_028583685.1 Petaurus breviceps papuanus | reverse complement strand
TCCATCCATCCATCCATCCATCCATCCATCCATCCATCCATCCATCCATCCATCCATCCATCCATCCATCCACCCATCCACCCATCCATCCATCCACCCCATCCCATTATTTCCCACTTAGATAGACATGAATTCTGGTTCACAGAATCAGAGTTGAGCCAGAAGGAAATGCAGTGGCTATCTAGTCCCACCTGGAATCGAAAAGGAATCCCTTCCCTTCCCTGGCAGCTCGTTCTATTTTTGAACAGCTTTTACTGTTAAGAAGTTTTTCCTTACAAGGTTCCTATAACAACTCATACTTACACAGCCAGAGAATCAAAATTTAGGATGCACTTTTCTCACAGTACCCTTGTCAGGATGATAGTGCCAACAGCATCATCCCCCTCATTTTACAAATGAGGACTGAAGTCTAGGGACAGGGGAAAGGATGTGCCCAAGGTCACATAGCCTGCTAAATAATGGAGCCAGCCTAGCCTTCAGACTCCAAATCCAGTGGCCTTTTCCCCATATCCCTCTGCCAAACAAGCTACTCGATTCGAGGCTGCCATTTACAATGTCACATTTGAAAAACAAACAAATATGACCAGGGTTTTGCTTTCTTTTGTAAGGATTCTAAATGCCATTAACATTGGCAGCCTGACAAAGAAGCAAGCTGGTAGTAATGTTTACTTGGTACTTTCCCCTCACACCCCCCCCCCCCTTTTCTAATATTGGCCCTCTGTATCACTGCAGAGCCAAAAAAAATCTAACACCTTTACTATGCCTTAATGGACTGACTGCCAGAAGCCACTGGGATGGGCAGGAAATTATTCCTAGGGCTGGAAAACAGATAGTACAGATGGAGGGGCTGGGGGGGGGGAACCTTAATGTTAAGGCTTTGATCTTACTGTACACCACGTGGCTGATAAAACCTGTTCCTACATAAGCCCCGCTGGTTTGTACAACTACAGGGTTGCCAATCCCTCCATTGCCAGAGAAAAGATGCATTCAAATTGTACTTACTAATAAAAGCATCAACTAGATTTCAGTGGAAATCAATATTTTTTTCTGTCTTGAAGTAATAAAAAGTCACTAGTTCCAGATGCATTTTTATAAACAAGGTGGTCATATTCTGTTTTTTTTAGCTCTATTAAAAAAAATTCCTTTTTCCAGTTTGGTTTTCTCTCATTGGATCCTCAAAAAGCAGTTGCTGTGTCCACTAAGACTGTCTAGGTGTGCAACATATAGAGTCAGGATTGGAGGAATCTGCTTCTCCCAGTGGTAACAGGGATACAGGTCCTAAACTGTTGGGGGCCCAGGAAAGGAGGTGGAACCCTTCTAGATTACAGGCCTATTTATAGTGCAATTCTTGTAGAGCAAGGGGGTGGGGGTCTTTGTGACATTTCAGACACTAGGTTCTGGCATTATTTACTGGTCATATGGTTCAGGATGACCATATATTCAGTCTACAGTGATTCTGGCACTAAAGTCTTCTGAGTACAACTGGAATATTTAAAAAAATTTTTGATTTAAAAGGTCAGTAACTGGAGAACTTTAGAAGAAACAGAAAGAAAAGAATACTTATTTTACTTTCAAAGTGATAATGATGGAAGAGAACTCATTTCAAGGATTTTCTTCAAATGCTTTTGGTCAGTATTCCAACTCTCACACTTTCCTATTCTGTCTTGACTAATTGATGAGACTGTATTGAAAGTAACTTCACAAATTCAAAATACGTCAAGGGCACATTGCTAGATGTCTATGAAGGCAAGGCAGTACCTTTCCCTACTTAAATTACAGTACTTTTCAGATGGGGAAATTAAATTTGACTTTCCTGGATTTAAAATTATGAGGGGCTGGTGATGTCGCCTTTATAGTGGTAAACGTACTGGACAAGGTTGCTTTAAATGCACCCTAGAGCTACCTATCAAGGGAAGCCTTCCATGCTCTTCCCCTTCCCTTTAAATTATTTTGCATATACTTACCTTTTTACATATTGCCTTCTGGCCCCATCCCCTTCCCAGAACAAGCAGTCAGTGACTTGCACCCTAGCAGGGTTGAATAAATACTTCACTGGGAGGTCAAGAGGGAGTTTATCAATTATACCTCATACTTGCAGTTAACTAAAATCCTCACCGGTATGAGTCAAACAGTATGAGTTAAACTGAAGGAGGTTAGCTGGACTAATAATTGGTAAATGTAATTCTTTCATTAAATAATTCCTGAATGCCTACTAATGAAGTTAAATCCTAGGGTACCACATAAAAATTGTAGGAAGGAATCTAGCACTTTTGTAAAGTCACAAACTAATAAAGAGCTTTCTGGCTTCTTTATGCTTCCATCCTTTAAATGAAAGGTTATTTGGTTTGCATTTTAGTTCCCAGAAAAAAACAAAGGCAACCAAGCAGGGAAGTACTCTCTTTTGCTCTGACATCTGCTTGTCCATCTTAACTTGGAAACAGCTGAGAGATGGATCCTTTGAAAGTTCAAAGATTTATCCACTTTACTAGATTTAAATTGCTAGCTCTGTGCAGGAAGGCACCTACAGGGAGGTGGCTCCTGGGAATACCTCCACTGGGGTCACCTTTGATAGAAACTTCTGGGGTTAACCAAATGACTTTGCCACAATAAGAGTCACCTCTTGGGGGTCTCAGCAACACCTTCTGGTTTTGGTCCTGAATGATCAAAACCATTTATCTGCAAACTCAGTGTCCTGAGTTATTTTCCATGCTAAGCAGAAAAGAGCTTCACCTCTTTTTTCCTCCCTTTCCCTTCTTTTTTCTCATATTGGTCCCTTGTTTTATTCTAGTTTTTCCATTTTTTCCCCACTTACTTTATCTAAGTAAACACCACTGAAAAGCTGTCCTGACCACAAACTTCCTCTTACCCACTGGGTAGCGGCACTTCTTCCTTAGCCTATACCATGCAATAAAAAAACCGTGGATATCTGGGGACATAGCTAGTCAAGTACAAGAATGAATAGGAAAGTGACCTAACCAGAATGTCCCCTAAGCACAGATGGGCATGTCCTGGGCACCAAGAGCATATCAAAGTTAGATATAATTTGGGTAGAATGGCTACTCTTCACAAGAACACATCAACATGGTTTGTTATGCTTATATATGTTCCCAAATGGGAAAATATAAAAGCCTGCTGTCATATTTGTGATCTATGGGTAATCAGGTTTCAGGAGACTGCTCAACACTCCCTTGGACTGTAAATTCCAGCTTCCTCTGTGGGCACACAATAACTATTTAAACACTACATTTCACTATTCTAATGAAGCTATCCTTGAGGAGTTCTGACCCTGCTGGTTCAATGAGGATGACTAAATCAGATCCAGCATGAAAGCTGCCATAACTTTTTATCCATACTAGAGATGGCTTTGTACAAACAGGATAAACAATGTCAAATAGGATCTTACAAGAAGTAATGGGAAAACAATGGCAATCACTACTGGGGAGTAACTTATAAATTGCCAAAAAAAGCGCCCCCTCCCACAACCAAATGACTCCAGTATTTTTTTCTTAATGCCTAAGAGGTTATATGAACCTCTAGGAGCGACCTCCTAGAGCTGAACTAGTAAAATAACTGGACTAGTTAATTTTGTACCAACGTAATTGTTTCCCATTTCCCCATCTAGGAGGTTTTATTTCTGGTTAATGATCCCAGCCTTTCCCTGCAGAGGGAAAAATAGCAACATGAAAACATTTTAGAACATTCTCTGTGTGACCAACGGCAATTTGTTATAGATGTGTGTATGAAGTCATTAACTTTCAGAATAGTTCTCCTGTTTGGGAGGAAACGTCAATTCCTTCCAGTCAGGTGGGCCTCGTCCCTGTGCTTGAAGCCCCTGCACAAGGCTCACTTCCTCTCACTTCTCTGCCCTGAACAGCCTACAAAGTCTCACCCCTCACCTAAACTTTCCAACCTTTATAGATTCTCTCCAGGCCTAGCTCCAGCATGCAGCTAGAGCCCAAGGACCTGAACCCACACAGACCTCTGGGTGACTCTTCCCTATCAGTCACCTACTGCCCAAGATTTACAGTTTCTTGTTTCATGGGAATACATCTTGTGTTTTCAACTAAGGCAGAGAGAGGCTGCATTTTTGGACAGAGTTGGCGATCAAAAAATGCCCTCTGGACAGGCCTGAGCAAAGAAGGAAAAAGCCTTTTAAGAAGGTTGGAGAGATTTGGTTTAGGCAGAGAACGTCCTCACTGATGTGTTAAGACTTCTTATCTTGGGATTGCAATGTATAAGACAGAAAGTCACCTAATTATGACAATTTAAGGTTGAGTTTTGCCTCGAAGCAAGAGGATAGGCTACATCTTCTATTAAGCACTGGAGCTATTTTGGAAAATAAAGTCTAATTGAATGGAATGAAAAACTGTAATATGCTGAAATAAAAAAAATTATTTGAAACAAATTTGGATTTTTTTCAGTATTACAAGAAACCTACCAGGGAAAGCTCAAAATAGGCTCTCTTTACTACTTATACAACAGATGGTAAACAACTTAAAAAGCATATAGGTTGTTTGGTACAACAAATCTGTCATGAATTAGGGGGAAGTTGGGGGAGAGGGTGGTATGTAAACTAATGGTCTGACTAAATAATGACAGCAGACAGTAAAATGGTAAAAATAAAGCCACTACCCCAAAATGAAGAAACTGCCAAAAAGTTGCTAGCTAGAAAAGGTGTTTTTCTCCCATTTTATTTGGTAATACATTTTCACAGAAACATGATATTATTTACAAATATACAGATAAGAGACTGCTGGTCAAAAATCTTAAACTGAAGAGGTCATCAAAAATCAATTTACAAAAACCTTCAATTGTCCAAGGGAGATCCAGGGTGGAAAATTCTGGCAGCGCTTATGAGGGTGGGGCTGGACAGAAATAAGGTTTTTCTAATCTTCCAATTCCAATAACCTCCTACAAAAGGAAGCTGAGGACCAAATGCTCAGAGTTCTCTGATCCACAGCTGCAATGAGGCAATGGAGACTGTTTGCAAAATCCCCTCCCACGTGTTCCCCTAAGGAACAGTCAGTTCACCGGGTCTCAGGAGGCACTAGTTTGTATGTTTTTGGAAGCGGCAAGCATTGCTCTCACTTTGGCCATTAGATCCTGTTAAAAAGAAGAGAAGGTTAAGAACATTTTGATTAGCTTTCCATTAAAACTATAAACATATCTGTCTAAATAACCTAGGTAGGAAAATAATCCATATAGTGAAAACATTTCTGAAAATGCTGGGGGCACAAACATAAAACAAGGCTTTCTTTAAGTGACAAACACAACTGTGAACTAATAGAGTGGAGCACCAGCTTACACAAGAAAGAAATAGGAAATGGTACCCCGGCTGACACTCATCACCAGTTCTCTTCAGAATTCTGCATTGGTGGAATCAAGCTCATAATTCAAAAAGGGCTCATGGAGGAAAGCAGGGGCTACAGAAAGAGAGTCCATACACTCTGAGGAAAATGAGGAAACTCAGAGGCTGGTGGTCACTGAACCATTTGTATAAAATCAGGAACATGCAGACTGAATCAAAAATTTACCTTCTCAGGCAGAGTAGAAGCAGGACCTCTTCTGGGCTCTGGCTTCCACCTTCCCCAATTCATGTAAAAGGGGACTCTAAACAAACTTTGGAGCCGCAGAACCCACAAAATGACACAGAGAAGCTAACCTCTCTCTGAGGGCAGCACGGCAGGCTGGGCAGGAATCAGCCAGCGAGGCTTTAGCCCCAGGGCAGGCCTGACCAGCCTCCTGCTGGAGGGACTCCAGATCAGCAGCAGCTGTGGCTGTTTCCAGATTTGTCAACACATAGATGTGAAGGACAAAAGTGAGAGGTCAGTGTAGTGTGGACTTTGGGACCCAGTAAGTGGGAGTGTGTGGCTTTTGCCCCTGGGGCGAGAAGCCACTGAGAAGCCCGCACAGCCAGCCAGGGCCACGTGGCAGCTTCAGCTCCTGGCCTGCAGAGTGTAGGGGGACCAAGCACCAGTCTGAGGGGTAATCACTCTTGCTTTAACCTTCTTGGATCTGGATTGCAGTCTAGGGTGGAGGTCTCTAGGGTGTGTGACCAGTTTGCCAGAGCGTCTGAAGACCTCAGAGAGGGCACCCATCTAATACCTCCGGCAGCTGAGAAGACCCCAGCGATTGGGATGAAAGCTCCCCTGTCTGGTGGCAGAGTCCTACTGTGGCAAAAAGCCCAGGGGTCAAGTGACTGAGGGGCGACATGACCAGGCAAAGGAAACAAAGCAGACAGAAGATTCCAACATTAGACTCCTATTTTGGGCACAAAAAGGAGCAAAACATGGAACAGGAGGAAGACAGTGAAGTCAGAACTCCTGCACCAAAAGCTTCAAAGGAAAATACAAGCTGGTCACAGGCCATAGACGACCTTAAGAAGCAGATAAGAGAAGCGGAGGAAAAATTGGGAAAAGAAATGAAAATGATACAAGAAAATTATGAAATGAGAGTCAACAGCGTGACTGAGGAAAATCACACCTTAAAAAATGGACTAACTCAAATGGCAAAAGAGGCTCAAAAAGGCAATGAGGAGAAGAATGCCTTAAAAAAGCCGAATTTGCCAGATGGAAAAAGAATCTCAAAAGCTCAATGAGGAGAATCATTGCTTCAGAATTAGATTGGAGCAAATGGAAGCTAATGACTTTATGAGAAATTCAAGATGCTGTTAAACAGATCCAAACAAATGAAAGAATAGAAGGCAACGTGAAATATCTCATGGGAAAAACCACTGACCTGGAAAATAGATCCAGGAGAGATAATTTAAAAATTATTGGACTACCTGAAAGCCATGATCAAAGTAAGAACCTAGAAATCATCCTCCAGGAAGTTCTCAAAAAAAAACTGCCCTGATATTTTAGGACCAGTGGGCAAAAAAGAGGTTGAAAGAATCCACTGATCACCTCCTGAAAAAGGTTCCAAAAAGAAAACTCCTAGGAATATTACAGCCAGGTTCTGGAATTCCCAGATTAAGGAGAGAATATTACAAGCAGCCAGGAAAAAACAATTTGAATATTGTGGAAACACAATCAGGATAACCCAGGATCTGGCAGCTTCTACACTGAGGGATCGAAGGGCTTGGAATGTGATATTCCAGAGGTCAAAGGAGCTGGGATTAAAACCAAGAGTCACCTACCCAGCAAAACTGAGTATCATGTGTCAGGGGAAAATATGGTCATTCAGTGGAATAGAGGACTTTCAAGCATTGTTGCTGAAAAAACCAGAGTTGAATAGAAAATCTGACATTCAGATACAAGAAGAAAGAGAAGCATGAGAAGGTAAACAGGGAAAAGAAATCATAAGGAACTTATCAAAGTTGAACTATTAACATTCCTACACAGAAAAACAATAATTGTAACTAATGAAACTTTTGTCAGTATGAAAATAGTTGAAGGGAATAGAAATATATATATATATATGGGCATATGAATACATATATGAATACATGTATATATGTTTACAGGTATACATGGAGGGCACAGGACCATTTAACTGGAAGGGATGATACTTAAAAGGTGAAATTAAGAGGAGAGACAGGAATATAATGAGAGGAGATGGGGAGAGACAGAATGGGGTAAACTATCTCATAAAGAAGAGGCAAGGGAAAATGGTTACAATGGAGGGGAAGAATAGGAAGGCAAAAGGTAATGGGTTATTCTCATTGAATTTGTCTTGGGGAGGGAATGAAATACACACTAAATAGGGCATCTCACCCTACAGGAGAGTAGGGGGGAAGGGGATCAGAGGGGGGATGATGGAAGGGAGGGCAGGCTGTGGGGGAGGGAAGTTGGAAGCACCCACTTTTGAAAAGAGATGGGATCAAAGCAGAGAACAGAACAAGTGGGATGTGGGATAGGAGGGAGGGAAATACAGTCAGTCTTTTACAATATATCTACTATGTTATTGTTTTGCATTAGCTACTTATGTACAAACTATACTGAACTGCTTATCTTCCCAGTAAGGGTGGGTGACAAGGGAGGAAGGGAATGAATCTTTAATTCAAAGTTTTAAAATCAATTGTTTAAATATATATATATATACACACACACACACACACATACTATTATTAATACTATTTTACATGTAATTGGGAAATAAGATATACAGGCACTGGGGCATAGAGATACACCATGCCCTACTGGAAAAGTTGAAAGGGGTATAGGAGAAAATATGGGAGAGAGCAGATTGGAGGAGGAGATATCCTATGGGACTGCTATTTTGGGGCAGTGGGTAGGGGAAAAACGGGGAAAAAATTTGTAACTCAAAATTTGGTGGAAATGAATGATGTAAATCAGAAGTTAATACAAGCATTTGAAAAATGAAAAAAAAATTTACCTTCTCATTCTCCCTCCCTTGTAAAATTGATCCTAAAATTACAGTGCTACACAGGCTAAGTAAAATGCTTTGTGTACATAAAAGAAAAGTGCTAAAGAATTATACACTGTACCTCTCATTTTTATTATTGTGGAAGAACCTGGTGTAATCTCAGTATCAACAGTCTAGGTCATCAGCCAAGCACACCTTTATTATTTGCTGAGAACCTGGTAATTAAGGTGTATAAACAAACCTTAGGTTTTGAAAAGATGGGAGGAGCACAGAGCTGAGCGTGTAATGCAATGACAAGATGTTTGCTGGTCAAAAGAGTTGGAATCTTACCTGAGTTATTTTACTTTGCACTGAAGACACAATTGCTGAAGAGATCTGACCATCTTTTTCCTGAGAAACTCCCCTAATGGAAAGATTAATGAAGACATATTAAAAGCATACTAAAAAGCAACAGTTTCCTGGGAAAATTAAAGACTGAGATAAATTAAAAACCAAGACTTCTAGAAGAAAAACCTAAACAAAAATCTATCCATTATATGGGAAAAAAAAAAAGTAATAATATTTCAGAACAAGATCTAATTCACTGTAATAATAAGGCTATCAGTTTAATTTTAGATGGACTGTAGCTAGTTAGGCATACCAATTCCAACATGTCATCCAAGGGTGGGGTGTGAAAAGAGGTTTCTATTCCTTATAAGAAAATTAAAGGCTAACACAATAAACTCAAAATAGGATATCACATTATATTAGCATTTTAATAACTAAAACTCAGTTAACATACAAAAGAGGCAGGCACTGCTTTCAAAGGTTGGTGTTGTCTGTCACTTTATGCAGCATCATGCCCAAGGAATTTCTGTAAACTGAGACATTTAGCCCTGGACTTCGATCATAACGTCCTAGATATTCTGTCTTAATTTCTGGTTGAGCTCTGACTAGCAGTGGTTCCTTGCAATGGAAATCTCTTGATCTCTTCTTCTAGTACTCAAGCATTTGGAAATAAATATATCTGTAAAAGTGCATAAATGCCAAAACATGGCAGACCTGTTGCACTGTCAATGTCTTTTACACTACAAATGCTCTAGAACGCTTCAGTTACACACAATACCATGCCAGGCTCTAGGCAGCCTGGATTTCCCCTCAGTTCTCTGCGATCTTCTTGGTTCATTTTCTGTTCTCCTTTCCTGTAATGTTTGACAAAGATGCTCATGACCCGAGTCAGCATTGTCCTCTTTCTCCTGGACAAGAACATTTTTTCCTGGCTGAGGAAGTCTTTGCCTTTTCATTGTGACAACTATCTTCTACCAATTACACTTCTTTAGGAAATGGCAATAAATGTCTTTAACTTTTCTTCATTCCCCATTTTTCGGTAATAGCTAGCATTCATGTAGCACTTTACAAATATCATCTTATTTGAGCTCCACAACAACTCTGAGAGGCAGGTGCCATGGTTACCTGGAAAATGCAGCAGATGGAGGTGAAGGGACCTACCCAAGGTCATATAGTAGGGGGCGTCTGAGGCTACTTCCTGACTCTAGGTCTCGATCTTTACTGCTGCTCTAACTACCTCCAGATTAAAGAGATCATGATAGAATCAACCACAGTTAATATTTTCTTTTCACCTTGATCCTTTCTTCTGATGGTCTGTTTACACTGGCCTTTGCTCTACTGAATCAACATGATTTGACTGCAAAGAGAGTATGGTTATGTAACCAGTCACTTCTTGTCTAAGATTTTTAAGTTCCAATATCAAAAGGCTTCAAATTCATGTGAGGCTTCTGAGTCTGTAAGTCTGACTTTTTTCATTTTTTAAATCTCAAACTATGCAAAAACAGTTTTTGCTGTTGGTCCTTCTGTTCACTTTTGCACTGAAAGCAATGAATATCAAGGTGATGTTGACTTTTTTTGGAAGATCTTGTCAAGTTCTTCACAGAATTACCCATTTTTTTCATCAGCTGGGATGGGCACTGTTTCATAAATGGCAACTGACTTGAGATCTGAGAACTTGACACTGGAGCTGGTGCTCTTACTCGCTGAGCCACCTGGCCGCCCCTCAACTCGTCTTTTTAATTTTTAGTTTTTACAAATTTATCAAGGCTTGTTTAACTGTTAAAACAAAAGGCTGTTTCTCGGTCCTCATCTTCTTGACCACGGTGTGGGGCCTGACACTGCTGAACATTACCTTTTCCTCTGGGTATTCTCTCCTTCCCAGCCTCTTGGGGTGATGCTCTCTGCTGGTTCTCTTCTCGTCTTTTTGACCAATCCCTCTAAGACTCTGAGCAGGTTGATCATCTGTGGCCCACTCCCACCTTCTAATCTCATCAGTTTCCACGGGTTCCATTGACCTCTCTGCAGCTATCACATCTACCCCTCCATCCCCCGTCTGCACTTGGATGTCCTGTAAGCATCTCTAACCATGTCTAAAATGAACTTATTATGTTCCCCTTGAAATTCATTTCTCTTCCAAACTTCTCTGTTTCTAGTTATCAAGGATAACAACTCTGGGGTCATCCCCCCTCCCTCACCACTCCTCCACTACAAGCAGCTGTCAAGTACTGACACTCCTAGCTCCACAGAATCTTTCATTCATTCTCTTCTCCTTATTCCTTTGGCTACCACCAAGTCAAGTCCAAGCCTGGCCATCAGAGTCCTCCATAATCTAGCATGCCATACCTCCTACCCTCCTCACCTGTCTTCCGCATACTCCATATTCCAACCCAACTGGCCCAGATTCTTTGTCCATCTCTATATTTTCTCAACTATTTCCTTTTGCTTGCGTCATTCTCTATCCTGGGGATGTCCGCCCTCCTCCCCTTTTTCATCTGTAGAATGTCTCCTCATTCTTTGAAATCAAATGAAATGCTAACTTTCCCTGACCTTCCCCCTTCTGGTAAAGACCTCTTCCTTGCAAGACCTCACAAAGTACTTTGCCGTGTACCCCGCTAAAGTGCTTGTCATGTATAATTTGGTATCACAGTTTCCTGTGCACTTACTCATTTACCGTATAGTATAGGCTATGCTAGAACATCTAGGACATTTAAGTTCCACAAAGGTGGAGGTTGTGTCTCATTTAAACTCTTTATCACCCTCTGCACAGAACACAGTAATTTGTACATGGAAAACACATTTGGTGAATTCAACTGAGTAACAAGTAAAATAAATACATTTACAAAGACTGAAAGAAATGAGACTTGGTGTGCTTTGCCTTTGTCTCCAGGATGAGGGATTTACAGTAGGAAGGAATTCCTGCATTTTAAAATGGAGTAAGTGCCCTCTGATGGATGTTATTTGATGAGCTGGATGTTTCAAAGTGATTCATTTATCACTAAGAGAACGAGGGGCCCTGTCACAATAAGTTCATTAAGCGTTCCTGTCAGCTGGTGACTGGCACTGCCCTCAAAGGGCCCAGTCCATGCCCAAGGTCCAGGGTTTCTCTGCCCTGTGCCGTGGGAGGAGCTCATTACCTGGAGCGCTCTTGGCTGGATTCTCGACTCTCCACAGGAGAGATGCTGGTTGAATGGGCTGAGTTCTTATGTGTAGCCTGTTTGCTCGGTGACACCGACTGTGATCTTGCCTTAGACTTGGGACGTGACCTAGATCTTCTCTTCTTCTTCTTCTCATGGGGACTTCTGGAAAGAAAGCAGTAGTTTTTATTTTAAGACAAAAACTTGTCTTCCAAATGATGCACCAGTTCAGGCAGGGATCCTGGTCAGATTTAAAGAAATTTCTTTGAACGAGAATGGCCCTTTATGCTACATCATTGATTCAACTGCTCATTGTATATCTCTATTTTAAAGCTATATACCTTTACTTAATCAGTAAAACTGATGATTAAGAAATCTGTGATAAGTGTCACTTGGAATGAAGACAACATACTGGGTAAACAATTTCTTCTAGAGAAGGAAGCTTTTATTCATAGCTGAGGATTTCAAGAAATACTCATGTTCTCAGTCAAGCAGGCCTTTTTATTTAAGAAATATAAGATAACCAATCACCAAACACCTAACCATTATGTCTCATCTAGTATCCAGCACAGTGCTTTGTATGGAGGTTTTCAAAAAGTGTTTGCTGACTTGTTTAATTCCAATTTAAAGTTTCATAAAAGAAAATGATATTGTTTCTATTTCATAAAGCTGGATGTGCTGAACTAACAATCTTAAGTATGCCTTACTAACCACCATGAATGGCAGTGAACTGTCACTGAAATATCCCTATCGGAGAGAAGGCCTGTGTTTTAGTGTGGCTTCTACATAGCTTTGTTTCTAATCAACTCAACTAACATTTATTGATGCTTATCAAGTGCCTGGCCTTGTGTGGAAAAATGGAAAAGTAAATAAGACATTCTTCTATGCCCTCAAAAAGTTTACTGCTACCTTTTTACTCTACTACCTGGTAGGAACTAAGTGAAACTAAGACATGCAGGCCAAGAACTATGATGTTATGGGATGTGGGAGGTACAGCTGGATGAGAGCTCAGGACTGTGTTATTTTTCTCTTTGTAACCCTAGAGCTTAGCAGAGTGTTCAGTATATAGTGAGCACTTAATAAAGATTCCTCCTCCCCTCTCGCTCACTATCCCCAGCGCCTATCAGTGTTTTGCAGGACTTTTAAAGTTGGGTCAGATTTTGCTAAGTGGAGGTGGTAGGACAGCATTTCAAGAGATGGAAGTCATGTTATGAACAGCTGAAAGAAATAGAAACATTTAGTCTGAAGAGATGATGGATGGACAGAAGTGGGAACTAAAGTTGTCTTTAAATGTATCAAGGGTGGAGAGACTGTTCTCTTGAAGACTTGTTCTACAGATTATGAGAACTAAATGGACAGATGACAAAAAGGAAATGTTTTTCAATGATTAAATCTGTTCCAAAGTACCATGGCCTACTATGTAAGGTAGTGTACTATCTGTCACTGAATGAATTTAAGCAGAAACTTGACTGTCAGAGATTCTATAATTGGCAAAAGGCTGGACTAGATGACCTTTAAAATTATCTTAATTCTCAGAATGATCTAATATATCATTGCAATTTGTTTTATTTAGTAAAGAAAAATTGAACTTAGTATCAGTTACTAGATTCCATGATCAGACAATAATAAAATAGTGAATCTTAGTAATAATGAACCTTGATTTCAAGATGATAACAAAGCACAAGTTTTGTTAACAGAATCCTACCAAGGGGGCTGTGAGAAAGAAGATGCAAAATGCTGCTTTTCTCTTAGATTAGGCTGTACATAATCAAGCCCCAGTGATGATCTGTGTGCACCGTATGGCTTAGAATCCTGTGATTTTAGCTGGCTCAGGATCAGAAGGATCACCTACAGACTATGTTGCCCTCTGAAGCAGACTATAACATGAGGAGAGCATTGAAAGGAAACAGAAAAGCCAGTATACCTTTCTTTTAGATATTCAATTTAACCATTGCTCTTGCTTCTGAAACATAAGAATGTCTTTATGGGTGGTATGTTTATGTCAACCTGGAAATAGGCATTAAATCTTAGAATTCACACTTACAGTCTGTCCTCTAGACAGTGAGGTGTCCCTTATAACAAAGAATAAAAAAGAGAAGTTCAGCAAAATCTGCTGGTCTGGTAAAAGGCCACCCCCCATCCAAACCCTTTCCCTAAAGAAAGGAGGTAAGTGCACCACCCTCAACATTTCTCCGGGAAGGGCCAACCTCAGTCAGAACCAAGGAGCTTTTGTCATTCTTTTTACATCAGTGCAGTCATTGTGCAGCTTTTTTTCCTGGTTCTGTTATTTCAGTTTGTGTTCTCTGGATTTTCCATTTCTTATGGCCCATTCCATTCCATTCACATTATATATAGGACTGGTTTCTCAGATGTTTGGAAAATCCACTGCTCGTCATTCTTTGCTACCACACCAAGTGCTGCTATGAATATTTTGATGTCCATGAGATCTTTCTGTCTTATTTCCTAGGGGTGGATGCATAGCAGGTGGATCTCTGGGTCAAGGATATGAACAATGTCTTTATTTTTAAAAGCCTAATTTCAAACTGCTTTCCAAAATGGATGGACCATTAATTTAAAACTGCTCCAACTGACCATTTACATATTTTGTCACCTTGGCCAATTAGTTGGGTGTGAGAGGTGAAGCCTTGAAGCAAACTATTTTACAAGGCATCAATATGAAGAGTTAACAGGAAAAAAGATCATCAAGCACAGTGTGGTCCAATGTCATCGAACACTCAAGTTCTTCAGAGATGACTGCAAATTAAATTAATTAGGTTAGCCTTGGTTTCCTTGACTGTCATTAAATTAAACTTGAAAAAGAAGAGCTTAGTTTACCTCGAATGAGGTGAGAAGAATAGAGTAGTAATTTTAATTTTAGGTCTCTAGGTGGGAGCATGAAAAGACTGTTCTAGGTGATAATATTTATTATAATTTACTATTTTTGATGTGTGTGTGTGATGAGTCAATGAAAGAATAATCAATCTGTATAAAAATGATTCAACTTCTAAAAGGATAAAATAAATTCCCCCAATTTTTTTTTCTAATGAATAGAATTTGAAAAGCTTTATTTGGGGTTGGCAGGTACAATCTGATATTTGTAATATTCACCTCCCCAATCATGTATTGGTTATGTTAATACCAAAATAAACTTCTATTCATTTAATATCTTGCTAGGAGATAATGGAGGAATTAGTCCCATATTAAACTGTTAACTTAAGTAAACGGAGACATGACTATCCTAGGGGGTATTGCTTCCCCATCTGCTTCCCAAATCTCTTCTTCAAATACCCTAACCCTGAAACCTTCCACATCTAATTTTCTCATTCATCAGTAGTTCAGCTCTAAACACTCCTTTCTCACTATGCTGTCAGCTGCTTCATGATTTAAATACATAAAACTGTAGCAAATGTCAAGCCTGACTCTTACTTGTTGTGAATGATAAAACTGCTCAGGGATAAGGGAATACACATTTATATAGTGCCTACTATATGCAAGACAATGTGCTTCTTATAAGAAATTTTTGAAAGGAAGTATTTCATTTGGTTCTCACAACAACCCTGGGAAGTAAATGCTATTATTATCCCCCTGCTGCATTTTATACTTGAGGAGAAACTAAGGCAGACAGTGATTAAGTGATTTGCCCAAGGGTCTCGAAGAGAGTTAAGTGTCAGAAGCCAGATCTGTGATTGGGTCTTCCTAACTCTGAGCTCAGCACTCTGGGCATGGTGCCATCAGCTGCTCAGCTATGTGGAGTAAAACAATGACAGTAATGAGGGCATTAGAACTCTGCCACAGCAGGGCAACCAACGGAAAGAGTGGGCCTGGGAAACCCACTTCAAGAAGCAAGTTGCATGTTTCAGTATAGCTGCCTTAATAATGGAGGCTCCTAACAAATGATCACAAAAATGACAAAAAGGTGGGAGGCTGGGGTGGGGGTGGGAGAGAAGGGCTGTAAATAACTGTACTGGTCCAAATATTTTCTCCCAATTTTGCTCTTGCTTCTCACTCTTTTCCTGTGTCATCATCTATAACATGCCTCCTAACTCTGGATGTCCCCCAAGGTTATGTCCAGGGCCCTCTTTTCTGTCAGTAACCCGTGGCAACCTGTTTGCCTCAGTTTTCTCACCTGTAAAATGGGGATAACAGCATTCACCTCCCAGAGTTGTTGTAAGGAATAAATATTTGTAAAATACTTAGCACAATGACTGGCACACAGTATACTGGCACAGCAGGTACAATATAAATATTAGCTACTGTCATTATCATTAACCTAATCTCATCAGCTGTCATGGGTTTAACTATCATCTAGTCTAGGGGGATGGCTCTAGGATCTATGTAACCAGCTAAAATCTCTCCCCTAAGCTTCAATCCTGCACCGTCAATTGCTTATTGAACATTTCAAACTAGATGTCTTGACCTTGTTCTGGTTCTGCCCAAATTCTCTCTTCTTCCTAACCTCCCCATTTCTGTCCAAGGCACCACCATAGTTTGGTGTCTCAGGTTCATGATCTTGGCATTCTCTTTGACTGTTCGATCTCCCCACTCCCATTTCCTCCTTTACTAAGGTCTTGAAAAGGTGTCACTTCTTCATTCCAAGGCAAACTCCTCAACATTAAAACTAGTGACTTAGTCTTAAAATATAACATTAACCATGCTTTATTGTATTTTTTTTGGTTTTGTCAAATATTTCCCAATTACATTTTAATCTGGTTTGGACTTACCCCTCCAGTTAATTACTCCCAACATTCTTCTCATTTTCTTTCACCTTCCATCTCTCCCTACTTTCTAGCTCTTTCCCTGCTTCCAACAAACATACCCATATCTCTTGCATCCTTAAAAAAAATTCACTTGATCTCAAAAAAAAATCTCACTATCATCTGTGCTCATTATCTTTCTATATTTCTCCTGTTTATGGCTAAAATTCTTGAAAAGGTTGTCTATACTGGCTGGGTCCCTCCATTTCCTCTCTTATCACTGTCTTCCAAACATATCATTCAAATGAAACTGCCCTTTGAAAGTTACTAGTGGGGGGTGGCTAGGTGGCACAGTGAATAGAGCACCAGCCCTGGAGTCAGGAGGACCTGAGTCCAAATCCGGCCTCAGACACTTGACACACTTACTAGCCATGTGACTTTGGGCAAGTCACTTAACCCCAATTGCCCTCCAAAAAAAAGCAAAAAAAAAAAAGTGACTAGTGGTATCTTATTTGCTAATTTGAACGTCCCCCCCCATTTCCCATCCTCCTTGACTCCTCTATAGCATCTGGCACAGTTAATCACTTTTTCCTGGAACTCTCCCCTCTCTTGAGTTTCCCTAACCTTGCTCTCTCCCAGTTCTAACTTTTCTTAACTCTTTCATTGTTATAATGCCCACTAACAATGGCTATCCTTTAAATTGGGTCCTTTTCCCTATTATCTCACTTGTAACCTCATTAGCTCCCATGATTTCAATTACCACCTTTATACAGATAATTCCCAGAGCTATATAATCAACTTTAGTCCTTACTCTCAGCTACAGAGATATATGCATCATCAACTGTCTCTTGGATATGGGGAACTAATATGCTCCAAATGGATTCATTATCTTTCCCTCTAAACTCTTCCCTCTTTCCAACATTTCTATTACTGTTTTGAGTACTACCATCTTCCCAGTTACCAAGGCTCAGAACATTCAGTGTCTTCCTTAAATTTTCATTCTTGTTCCACATACCCTTCACAACAGCTACGCCATATGTCCAATCACAGCCCCCCATCCACAGTTTGAGACCCCCATCATCTCTTCATGGACTACTCCAATAGCCTTATAATTGATTTCCTTGATTCAAGTCTCTTCTAATCTAATCTAATTCATGTTCAGGTCTGCTGCCAAGGTGATTTTTTTCTAAAAGAAGCATGTGACTATGACATTTCCTTGCTCAATGAGCTCCAATTACCCCCTATCACTTCCACCATCAAATATCAATTTGTGTTTTAAAGACCTTCCTAGATTTCTTACCCTTTATTCCATTCCATGCTCTCTATGATCTGGTTGCACAGGCCTTCTTGTCTCTTCATCCCCAACACTCCATATCCTAAATCCAGCCTTTACACTGGCCATGTGCTACCTGGGGCTGGAAGGCTTTCTCTTCATCTCTGCTCCTTGCTTTCCTTGGCTCCCTTTAAGACTTAGCTTAAGTCCCATCTTCCACTGGAGGTACTTTCCGGTTCTCAGGCTTGTAATGCCTTCCCCTCTCAGGTTACCTTTCCATCTACTTCCTATACACCTACTTTGCGTGTATCTGGTAATTTATGTATTGTCTTCCCATTGCCTTTCTTTGTATCCCTAGTATTTAGAAATATATCTGGCATAGTAATTTACTGACTGATTACAAAAAAAATCATGTTCCCAAAGCAGTAAGGCCCTCTGAGGGCAAGATGGGAGGCAGCATGTGCCAGTCAAGTCAAATCATTGTGATCACCCTGACCGTCATTTCTCTTTAGATCTTAGAGACAGTCTCATTTATTATTAAATGTTTCATTTATTCATTCCAGGATAATTTAATGAAAACATTTAAAAAATTATAGTTGAATCTACTAAAGTACACAAAAGACATGTATAAATTCAATTACAAAATGTTCCTTAAAGAAATAAAGAACTTAAATACCAAGAGAAATATTTACTGCTCATGGTCATGTAATAAAAATGACAATACCACCAAAGTTGATTTACACTTGTAATGCTATACATCAAATCATCAAAAGAATACCTTATAGAACCTGACACACAAAGCAGTAGTCATCAAAACCATCTGGTATTAGTCAAAAAATAGAGAGATCAGACTAAACAAGGAATAATCAGAAACAACTGAACTTGATAATCTAGTTGTGCTGTAAGAAATGACGAATGTGATTAATACAGAGAAACCTGGAAAGATTCATATTAACTGATGGAGAGTGAAGTAAGCAGAGCCAAGAAAACAATCTACACAGTGACTAGAATAATATTAAAGGAAAAATAACTACACACACAAAATAAAATGTGAATGTGCAAAATAAGGAATAATCAGGGTTCAAATGACATGGGAAAACATTTCCCTTTCACTCCTTTGCAGAGGTGGGTGGATTATTGCACACTGTACAGATTTTCACTTTTTTTAAGGTCTTAATCAGTTATGCTGATTTATTCTTTTTCTCTTATACTTCAATAAAAGTTTATTTACTTATTTATTTAATTTTAAAAAAGTTATAGTTGAACTTAGCATACAAAAATCATTATTTTTGCCATAGTAAAATAACTGATACTTTTTTTTTGAGGCAAACAGGGTTAAGGGACTTGTCCAGGGTCACACAGCTAGTGTCTGAGACTCGATTTGAACCCAGGTCCTTCTGACTCTAGGGTCAGTGCCCCTTTGATACTTCTCTAATGGTTGGTATGTAAGAAGTTGCCTAGTACATTTATGCAACAGAACATCACAATTCAAACTTTTCCCACTGACATACTATCTTTCAAGTTCCAACTGCGATGACACCTCCTCCATGAAGTCTCTCTGATCTTTTTGGCTGGAATGATTTCTCACCCATCTGATCTTATTATATACTCCTTTTAGGCACTCATCACAGTCAAATTTTTATTTTATTTGTCTGTGGTCTTATCTATCCCTACTAGACTAGCATTTCTCAAGTTAGGGGCTAGAACTTACTTAAATATCATTGTGTCTCCCCTATTGCCTAGTATAGTGTGTTGCCCAGGACAGCATTTCAGCAAACATTCCTATCAGCAAATCAACAAGTAATGGGCTTGTTTAGGACTGATACAATTTAGTTTCCCTATTAAAGTCCTACCTCATGCTTGGTTGTTTTGAAGTAGGCCAGCCAAGTCTCAGTTACAGTGGTGGCCATGAGGAGCATGTTGTGTAGGCAGAAGTGAAGTGACTGACCTGCCCTTCCCAAAGGTATGGGTAATCACCTCCCCAGCAACAAGAGCAGTGCGGGGGGTCCTGCACAGGGAATGTCATGAAGTTTTTACAATTTACTTGCTGCTTAACTAAAAGCAGCAACTTTGTTCTAGCTCAGGGAGAGCTCCCCCAAGACTTGCAGTTTTCCCTTCTTATTTAAGTTCTTCTTTGTTAGAAATACATGTTTTGGGAAGCTCATATGATACGTTCTAGGAGAAAAGGCGAAGAGGGCCAAAGAGCACTAACATGGTCAAAACTGGATCTGAGGACTAGCACAGAAACAAGGGGAGCATCCCCGGAGAGAATGCGTGGTGGCGGCTCTACTGAAAGAGAGAAGGAGATTATGTTCCTAGCGCCTGCTGGGAGACAGGGGTATCCTGGCGGACTGTCAGACGGACAGTAGGCCCATAGTGCTGCACTAGTGGCCCCTCTTAAGCCCTTTACTAAAAGGACTGTATAAATTAATAAGACCAGGTTTTCAACCAGCCACATTCAGGCCAATCATTAATGGAGGTATCTGATAACCAAAATGGAGAATGGGTATAACTTCATTTATAAAGTGGCAACTCAAAATAGTCCCTGCTTTTTTGAGGAAGTTGGCCTGACCTAGGGTGGGGCAAGTAATGTGGACTCACTTTATAGGCACCAGAATTAGCCTGTGTCACTGATTTTCCTTTGATTATCAACCCACCTTAGTCAATCCCCAAATACTTTTATGAGAAGTCAGCTTTAATACAATAGAAAGGTCCTAGCTATGGGATGCTGGTTAAGTCATTTTACCTCTCTGGGCCTCAGTTTCCTTAGCTATAAAATAGTCACATGATGGATAACAGATGCATACCCCAAATGCTGCAATAGCATCTTTGAAATAGTAAAAGGCCAATTGGAAGGTTTCTGGGACACTAAGGATATTCTTTATGGAGGATTAGAAAAACTGCAGAGTCGTAGAGGAAGTGTCTACATAGATGAAACTACAGATTCAAAAAAGTATTCAAGTAATAATCGCATGACCTTGTCACAAATTTGGTATGAGTTAATGTTGAATTTTTATTATCTAGCATGCGAATTTAAACTTTTTTTTTCAAATGGGAGAAAAATTCCCCTTCCCTCCAGTTTGGGGGGACCCCCTGCCCACACACCTGGAACGTGTACGTTTCCTGCTGATTCCTGGGCTGTTGCTCAGACGGTAAGCTGTTGGAACACTTCTTTCTTCTCTTCTTCTCTCAGGAGAGTGAGCTCTTCTTCGAGGCGACCTTGACCGTGACCTGAATGAAGATCAAGTAGATTTATTTATTGCTGGTTTTGATCTGACTCTATCACATTACTTCTCTATCACTCCAGCAGTAATCAGACATCATCTAAGCCTACAAAGAACTAGAAAGAAGGTTCTTGAAGATGCGGTTATTATAAAGCTCTCCACATGGACTAGTCTGTGTCATGTCAGAACCCCCCATATCCAGGTGCACAAGATTTCTTTCTTCTTTCTTCCTCTTCTCTCAACCATCTAAATCTACAGAGTAGATTTCTTATCTGTGCTGAACTTTCAACCCATATATAACTGAATCTGGAGCTGTCTGCTGCTTAGCCAATTCTCAATTATACAAAATCTGATGATATAATTTATGGATTACTTAGGCCTTATGCTTCATTTCCCCTCTTTCCTATTTTTTTTTTTTGTATTTTTCCTGCTCATTAGTAGATTTTATTACAGTCTGGATATGAGAAAGGCATTACAATTCAAAGTAGTTAATTTTATTTGCTGAGATTTCAAGTAAAAGGTTTGCTTGGGGAAGAGGCTAAAATAAGGTTTGGAAATTACCTGTGAATTTCATTTATTCATGCTATCCCTCTGTCCTATTAGTATGGATAATCAAGGATTGGCAGCAGTTCTCACTGGGACACAGAATTTACCCAACTCTCTAACACCCAATTCTTTTTTTGGCTTGAAGCCTAAATACTTCAATCCAATTCTGAATGTCTTTTCAAATTAACATTAAAGCACCACTTTGTTTTTAAGTTCATAAGACTTCCTGGAAATTATCTACTCCAATGAAAACTTTGGCAATACTTTTCATGTGCCTGAGAGAGATGTCTTTTATTCATCCAGTACCACAATCTGCATAAACCAATGATAATCTGTGAATGGTACTTCCACCTGGGACACTAACCCACTTTAGCGTCAGAGTCCTTAACATAAGGTCACTTAACAATGGTTTTAGGACTTTTCTATTGCATTTTTTTCATTCAATAAAATTATACATTTTCAGGAACACATGCAATAATCAATTGGAAAAAAATCATCTCTTCTCTTGTTTTCATAACAACCCACTTGAAAACAATCTAAGAAGAGCAGCTTGATTTTGCCACTTAAAAAAAGACTCTACATTGATTCATTTTACTTACAATTACAAAAAAAACATTGCTGTTGCAGAGACCAATGATGCATTAAAATACCAGTTATAATCACATTCCACCCTCCAGATTCATACAGAAGCAGAGCCATTCTTCAAGAAATATAGCAATGAAATAGACCCCTTTCTGGTAGAAACTATGGTATCCAATCAGTTTTAAGCTCTTCTCTCATGTAATTCTTCATAACTTAGAAAACTAATTTTTTCTCAGACCTTTCTTAAGATTAATAAAACAGATTACAAAGGTTGAGGTCAGTTAGACACCTTGACATTTTACCAGGTTTTCCCTCAAAAGAGTTCCAGGAGTCAAATCTTTTCGATGTCGAAGCTGCCTGATAACTGTCTTGATCTGTTGCTGCTGCCACTGATGAGCTGCTCTGACATGGCTCCGTGTTCAGTGTCCCTGTGGAGGCTGTGGGTCTGTGATATGGAGGCACACACTTCACATTCAGAATAAAATGTGCTAGATTTGGTGTTAACTAGAATCCCGAAAAAGCTCGGTACCTTAATCAAAGCTCTATTATCACCTTATGGAGCGCTTACACGTATAAGTCTAACCAAACCCTCATATTATCAGGAAAGTCACTTAGCTCTTAATGTTTGTGAAGACTGGTACCCCAATAACACTTTGAGGCAAATTGAAATGGAAATAGTTATTAGCGTTAGATTCCAAATCATTCTGGAGAAAAGGGCATTTAAAAAGTTCAGAAAGCTGCATGAGATATTTTAAAATTTTCTATTAATTACAACAGCTCTCATGCTTCGTATACTACTAATTAGGTTTTTACAATGGTCATATATCCAAATTTTTGAAAATCACAGCAAAGCTAAAGAAGTTGACATTCTATCTTCTCAGTAAACCACCCAAATAAAGCAAATGCAGGGGTTTTCAAAAAATATTTGTCTGAATTTGCAGTCTTTCAAGCACGATCTCTGTAAAAACTCAAATTCATAGGTAAAACGTTACTTTAAAAATGAAAACAACAAACCATCATTTTGAGATTTGTTTAAATTACTATAAAAAGAAACTTCAAAAGTTTCATTTGAAGGAAACAATTGTAACTTTCTCCAAACTTCTTTCACTGATCTACATCTCACCTAATGTATTTTAGTTACTGCTTGAAGACCTTTAAATGAGTAAGCGGAGTTTAACAACAGACTGCTAGGATAACAAAGCAAGAACACTGGGGATGTTCTCAGCTTCTAGTTGTCTTGAAATTTAAATGGTGGATGTAGTTTTAATTTATAAATCCTACATCCTCTACTAGATAATAAGCTACTGGGCTCAAGTCTCTTTTCCTACATATACAAATACATGCACAGACTGGCTTTAGAGGTCAGGCTTCAAAAAGATGTATGCTCACACGAACACAATCAATATTTTTATTTACAGGTTTAATCCTTCTACCTGCATGATCAGCAGACTGAGTTCATCACATAGGTTATTTGGCTTTGATTCCCCCAACCTTAAACATGATCCTACTTTTTCAGGCTTCAGTCTGGTTATGTTTGAGGTGTTTAATATTTAAAGTAGCCAAATGTAAAGTTGAGATGAAAGCATTTAGAGAAACAAATCATTTATGATAAACACAGAGAATAGAGATTCACATAGGACTACTATACATAGAAGTTGACAAACTTTTGAGTTGAAATCAGGAAATTCAAGGAACTAAGTATCTTACTTTAATAAACAAGATCTAGATAACAAAATTAGAATAGCTCCAAAGATAAATCCAGAGACTATAGGTAAGTACAACTAAAACTATAAATCCTCTTACTAAAAAAATTTGAAAATTAAATCGGAAATATAATAGGTACATTATCATCAATAATTCAAACTATAGAATTTAAACGTCAGGCAACAATATTAAGTTGTGTGAGAAACTTCTTAAAATAATTTATCCCAAAAGACAAAGAAAATATTCAAAAACGAGATTCAGAGAAAATGCAAATTAAAACAATAAAATGAAAAGACTTCCACATTTAATGTTGGTTTAAGAAAAAACACTCAATATATCTTTCACTCTATTTTTTGAGACACATTATACTTTTCCTAGAAAAGTATAGAGAGATTTTCACTTATGGGATCCGTAGGTATTCTACAGCTAACACAAGATACACAGGATTTCAATAAGTCCATAAATATTAGAGTGCACATGGGGTTTCCACCCTCCGGTAGAACATACACCAGACTGCCTCTCACTTTATTGTTTAGACTGGCTAATTTAAAAAAGAAAACACATTTCAATTATAGTATAGTTTCATCTAATCAGAAATGACAGAAAATGGCATCTTTAATTTTCAGCTTGTAGCACTCCTTTCAGAACCACCATGTAATTTAAACTATCCCAGAACTCCTAAGTTATTTGAATATTTATATACTCTCATATCTGCAATGCATTAAACTATTTGAAAGAAAACTATTTATAAATTATGACAGTTAATATGTTAATTAATAATGGTTAATAAATTTCTTTTTTTTTCTTTTTTTTTAAGCAATTGGTGTTAAGTAAATTGCTCAAGGTTACATGGCCAGTTATTTCTGGGTGTGGTGCTAAGTATCTGGACCCAGATTCGATCCTCAGGTCATCCCGACACTGGGGCCGGTGCTCTTACTCGATGAGCCACCTGGCCGCCCCTAAGCAATTGGGGTTAAGTAACTTGTTCAAGGTTATAAGGCCACGTGTTTCTGGGTGGTTTCTGGTGCTAAGTGTCTGAACCCGGATTCGATCCCCAGGTCATCCCGACACTGGGACCAGTGCTCTTACTCACTGTGCTACCTGGCCGCCAATGGTTAATAAATTTCGAGGAAAAAAACCTATTCACACATTTGAATATTTTACATAATGTTTTGAAAAGTGACCCCTTCTCCCCATTTTGGAAATGCTGAACTTCTATGCCATTCAGATGTCCAAAAAAATATTATAAGTAATGGTACAATGCAAGTAGGGAAATTAGGTGGCCAAAGACTGTTACCAGCATAGGAAAAAAAGGAAGTAATACTGAATGCAACTCAAAGCAGTCATTCTACACTGCTAAGGCTGAGACAGGAGTCTGCATAAAAGAAGGTAATTAAAGGCAGGGAAGCAAGAGCTTGTTTAACTCATGTTCCTGGGATTCTGGAGGCATTACAAACCGGCCCTTCAGCACAACTGAGGCTCTTATGCCCCTCTTACTTCGGCCCCTGAAGGATGGTTGGGATTACAATAGGTCATTCAGTACCTTGGGACCCTCTTTACAGGATGTAATACTGGGAAATGAAGTACAAAGGAGAAGTATTGTCATTTCCAAGGGTAAGTACTTGGTAAAATGTTTTAACTAACAAAAATGTCTGCCTTAGCCAATTATTATTGAAGGCATCAATTTAGCTTCATTTTTGTTGTCCTGCAATTTGCTTGACATCACTTTATGCCTATAAAAGCAAAGCCTCCATGGACTGCAGTTTTGGACCAGTCAGTTCAGTTAAACCTTGATTTCACTGATGGTTTTTAATAAACTGACTGATTCACCGACTTAATGGCCAAAGTGACCATTTTTTGTTATCACTATAAAGAATCATATTTAGAGCTATGAAAATACTTTATTGTTACTTTGATAGAATATTTTTATGCTTATATAAAACATTTATATGTCTCTTGAATATATCAGCACTGGATAAACACATTGTCCTTTTAGAGATAGATTTAATGTTTTATAGATAGTAAATAAAATGACACCAAAGCTAAAAACTCAGAGCCTAAGTCTTAGAATAACACTTTTAATTTCTGAATATAACCACTTGGAAAACAAAGTGTGTAACAATTACAGCATAATTTTCTTAATTAAAACTTAGCAAGCAGAACAAATGCAAACATTGCAAAGGAAAAAGTTGTTTTGAATTAACCCTGAAAGATTTTCCTAAGACCAACTTCTCATACTTAAGCAACAAAATAAACATTCTATTTTATCTTCACATTGTTAACAGCCCTTAAAACTGTAGACTTTCTGAGACCTTTATAAACTTTAGCTCTCTGCTGCTCTAGAAATTTCGAGTATCACTGGACTTGCCATAGATGATTATAAAGACATCTCTGCATCTGCTTTACACGTCCTTCCTCAGCCAAATGCTACTTTCTAAACAGTATTTTCACGAGAGAGAAAACACAAATGCCCACCAGGGGCTTTCAAAGAGAGACAAGAGAAGCAACAATGACAGACATTTCATTACCAAAACATCCAAAGGAGGCAGGTTTGAACTCATTATCTTTCCCTTTAGCCCCTCCTCCTTTCCAAACTTTCCTATTACTTCAGGGCACATTATGTGTCTTTTTCAGGTGTTTTTCTGAGTCACAATATGGTTAAGTTCACCCATCCTAAATCATGGAATTTTAAAATGCTTCTATATTAGGGCAAATCGACATCATTTTACCCATTTTTAATTTTTGTTTTTTTAAAAGAGGCCAGTATAAATCTATCTTTTCTCTTGAAAAGAAAATATAAAAAACAAAAGCACGAATTTAATGAAGAATACATGGACTACAAGTTAAAAAGTAATTAAATGAGATTTCTTCCCCTTTAATTTCCTAAAAGCAGTCACTCTTATTATAACAAAGCACTAAATACTACGACTCACAAAAGTCTGAATGCTTTTATTTACACTGTCAGAAGTATTAATTCTATTTACTTCCTTTGCCATTAATTCTTCAATCACCAGATTAAAGAGAAGGGGACTTTACTCCTGATGCTGTCCATCACATGACAACTTTTTTTCACAAGATAGTGACTGGCAGAGGTAGTATAGAAAGACTAGCTTTTAAAAATAAGGAAAACAAAACAAAATGAAAAGCCCAAACCACTTTTATTATACTTTTTAAAACCTTATGAGCTTTTCACTGCCCGCATACACTTCCATGTGACTATGCAGACTAAGTACACATTTATAAATCTACTAGCAAAGATTTCTTTGGTACTGAAATCTGGCATCAAAAGAAATGAGACAGTTAAGGAAGAGTTTATAGAAAAAAAAAGAACCCTCTATTTTTCAGGCAATGTTGTGTCGGACACATTCATTAATCTACTTGATGACAGATGAGTTGTTAAAATCTAAACCATTTTTAAACTGTCCTGATTGAAGGTGTTGAACAACCCTCCCCCTAGACCATAAGCTCCATTAGGGCAGGTTTTATGTGTTATTTATCTCTATTATTTAGGGAACTCCCCAATACTAGGCACTCAATAAATATTAATGGAATTGAAAAGGATTATCTTTGAATATGCTGAAAGTTAAAAACACAAAAATCTAATTTTCTTCATTATCATTAACTATATTTACAAGGATTTAATGAAGCAGTCCAATTTTCTCTTAAATAAAAACTGATCTGAAAAATGAAGAAAAAGACTATTTTTTGCAGACTCACCTTGACCGTCGGACAGTTCTATAGGCACTGGGAAGAGAATGCTTTGCTTTTGAATGTGATCTAGACCTGGACTTGGATGATGAATGGTATTTGGGAGAGCGGGATCTTGTCCGAGACCTTTTTTTGTGCTTTTTCTTTTTCTTTTCCTTTTCTTCTTCTCGGGGAGGATCTTTACTTTTGCTTGAAGGCCTTTCTGGTGGCTTAACTTCCAAAGCTGGCAGAGGTCTCACTCCAGTTAGTAAAGCACATGGCATATTACTGACTTCCTGAAAGAATGAAGTCAATGGCTGGCTGTTAAAAAACAACAACTGCTGTGGTGGCCCAAGTACAGTCAAAAACCCCAATGTGAAGAATGAGCCCTCACACCAGTAAAACAAGCACTTTTACTCTGCACTTGTTCCTCTGTTCTTCTCCCCATCTTGACTCCTTGGTGAATCTGTTCAATTCTATGGAGTCTTCAAGTCTCTGGCCCCCTTAGCCTTGTGGCATTCTTACCATCTGCTACCATTCTCCATGTCTACTGTTGAATGTAGATGGAGACAATCACACAACCATTCTGGGTGGGTCCACTACAAATTTATATTACACAAGCTCAACTGGACCCTCACCTCTGTGAGGCAATCTTCAACACCTCCCTAATTAATTCGCTATTCCACACTGGCTTTTCTAAATTCTGTTTTCAGGCTTCCTCAAACATCCCATGACTCCTCTTTTCCCCATCCTGCCAGTCAAGGATCTCGTCTCAAATCTTACTGAGAAAAAAAGGTCATTTGCCAAGAGCTGCCCTCTTCTTCCTTCCCATCTCCCATTACCCAGATGTCACGTGTCACTATCTGACACATACTGCTGTGCCTTCACCCATCTCATGTGAAGAGGTGGCCTTATTCCTTGCCAAAACTAATTCCTCTACATAGAATAAGGAATTTTGTCTCATCTGTTTCCTTTAGCAGACTGCCTCCTCTATCATCTCCACTATCTCTCTTATCTTCAATTTCTATTTGTCTCTTAATGGCTGCTCCTCTACTATCATTATGTCTGCCTCTCCCCCATAATAAAAAGTTCTCATTTGATCCGTCTCCACTACTGTTTTATATCTCTTCTGCCTTTTGCAACTAAACTTGAAAAAGCCACCTATGACAGTTGCCTCTATTTTTCCTCCTCACTCTCTTAACCCCTTACAACTCATCTGCCAATCTTACTACTCCACCAAAATGGTTCTCTTCAGTTAGCTGCCAAACCCAATGGTCTTTTCTCAGTCCTCATCCTCCTCAATCTCTCTGCAGCCTTTAACACTGCTCATCACTCTCTTCGGTTTTCCTTTCTCTCTAGGTTTTCAGGACATCACTCTCTCCTGGTTCTCCTCCTGCCTATCAGACTGCTCCTTCTCTTGTCTCCTTTGCTGGATCCTCATCCAGGGCACATCAGGGGTCTGTCATGGGACCTGTTCTCTTCTCCCTCTATGCTACTTCATTTGGTTGATGAGATCATCAACTCCTATGGATTCAATTACAATATTTATGCTGATGATTCAGATATTCTGAATTGGATGTCCAACAGACATCTTAAACTCAATTATGTTCAAACAAAACTCAGCTTTCCCACTAAACCATTTCCCTTTCCAAACCTCCCTATTACTACAGTGGGCAACACCATCCTTCCAGTCCCTCGGCTGACCACTTAGGTGCCATCCTTTGTCTCTTCAGTATCTCTCATCCCCCATATTCAATCTGTTGCCAAGGCTTGTACATTTTGTTTTTGTAAAATCTCTTGCATAGTTCCCTTTCCTCAGATACTGCCACTCTTCTGGTAGAGACCTTTATCAACTCACCCCTGGACTACTGCAATAGCCTGCTGGGTCTGCCTTTCACAAATCCCTCCTGACTACTCAACTGCCAAAGTGATTTTCCTAAAGAGCAGGACCAACTATGTCAATGAACTCCAGCGATCCTCTATCATCCAGAATCCTTTGTTTGGTGTTCAAAGTCCTTCATAACCTATTTCTCTACCCTTCCACCTTATACTCCCATCACAAACTCTTTGATCCCATGATACTGGCTCCCTCTTGCTGTTCCACAAACAAGGTATTTCATCTTCAGACTCAGGTCATTTTCTCTGGTGTTCCCTATGCCTGGAATGTTCTCCCTCCCCATCTCCATCTTCTGACTTTGTTGGATTCCTCCAAGTGCCAATTAGCCCCCCCCCCCCTCTTAATTCTAGGGCCTTCTTTCTGTTAACTGTTTCCCATTTATTCTGTTTGTGCACAGTTGTTTGTTTATTGTCTCCCTGTTGGGTTGGGAGCTCCCTGAAGGTGACGCCTTTCTTTGTATCTCTAGCTCTTAGCACAGTGCCTAGCCTATAGTACATGCTTAATAAATGCTTACTGATTGGGTTATTTTAGACTGAAATAGATATAGTCCCATCTGTTTTAAATAACCAACCTATCCTCTGCCACAAATAACATGTTTAACTAAGCCTGTACTTGGAAAAGTGACTAAAGTCATTAAATAATAATTTTAGAAGAGAAAATTATCCAGCTAAAGTTCTGAGACTACACAAACATTTTCACTAATGTATCTGTGGGGAAAGTGGCAGTTTAGTGCCCAGATAGCCAGTTTTGGAGTCAGGACAATCTGGGTTCAAGTCTTATCTCTGACAAATATTGCTGTGTAACCTGTCAAGTCCCTTAATGTCTCAGGGCCACAGGTATTTCCCTAAAAGTTCAAGTTGTGGGGGAGGTGTTAATCTGTACTGGCAGGGAGGGTTTTTTTTTTTAAAACATGGAGTTCTTTATGCCAATGCAATGGACAGAGCTAACCCAGAAAAGAAATTTTGGCAGGAGGAAAATGTGGACATCAAAGGTTCCATTCAGGGGCGGCCAGGTAGCACAGCGAGTAAGAGCACTGGCTCCAGTGTTGGGATGACCTGGGGATCAAATCCGGGCTCAGATACTCAGCACCACACCCAGAAATAACTGGCCATGTAACCTTGAGCAAGTTACTTAACCCCGATTGCTTAAAAAAAAAAAAAAGGTGTTTCAATGCATAATTCTTCAGATTTGTACATGGAGGAAAAAAAGAAAGGAAAAAGAGAGAAAAAAGCTTTTGCACTTTGAAATCTCTCCCATATACCAATTTCCTCAACTGCGTACATACCCTGTTAGAAACCTGTAGGGCTAAAGACTAATAAGAGATATGTAAAAGTGAGTGGTCAGATGTAGGTCTTGGGTGAAGTGTCCAGTCCTGAGGACAGGGCAGTGGAACACCAGGAACAGTGCTGGCTCCCCGGGTCACTGTGTATAGGCTGGCAGGTCATTCCGCGATTTGGTCCTGGGCTTTGCTAATTCTTAAAATGGGGCAGCATCTGCCTGGATGAATTTGAAGTGATGCTCCCTTCCAGCTCTCACATACTAAAATCATGTGGTTCTAATTGACATTCTGTGAGTAAATCTACATTTCATATTTGTCAGGGAAAGAAATAACAATTTACTTAGAAAAAGCGATTAAGTTCTATTTTCTGTTAATGTGATAAAATATCTTTTATGAATCAAAACAACACTGAAGATTGCTCCTCATCAACGAATGAACTTAAAATAAGACACATTTTGTTTTAAGGTAATTACTGCAAATGCAAAGGTATGCAGTCCCCTAAACACCTTTATACTAAGAATAGAAAGGTCATTCCTCAACTTATTCTAAATGAATAATTTTAGCTACAGTCAATTAACCATCACACACCTCAAGACACACAGAGAAATCTGCAATTTATCATTTTGTGCCTCAGAGAATTCTGCTTCGAGGTTTATTTAAAACAATGCCAGTCAGGCAGCCACTACAGGTTTGTCCTTTATTTCAAATTCTGTCACTCCCAAGTGGTTGTTTCATAGGAATTGGGAAAATCAGATTTATCCAAGTATAATTTCCATTCTGCCTATCCTGACATTTCCTCTATTTATGACTAGGAGGCCTAATTTGAATACAACAGGAACTAACAGATTAAAACATGGAACTTGTAAATTAGAGTTTGGTAATTAATTTGTGCTTCCCACTTCCCTATTTAAATATGTATTATCACAAAGAAATGCTCAAAAAACATTTGGATAGCTATAAACCATATGTGGTTTAAATTATTATACCAAACTGTAACCAAAATTACTATTCTCAACTGTTTTGAGACTAGCTATTTTTGTAATATTTATAAAACACAGAAAAATAATGCTAAACTTGTTTGAGTTTCAAGGATCATAAATAGGTTTGAGAATTATCACCTAAATTAACAACCTGGTTTATTATAATATAGGACAGAGCTGGTTTACAAGCATATGTATTCAAATTAAACTAACAAAACAATCTGGGTTATTTTAATGTGATATTTTTGTTTTTAAAACTTCTCCTTTGAAATAACCCTTGAAGCCAACTGTTCCTTCTCACATGTTTTTTTTATATCAAGCACATCAGTTTGACTAACAAAGATGACAGTGATTTTAAAGTGAGAAACATTTAAGAGAATGAAACATAAGTGGTAAAATCTATCACTCTGAATGTCTGGAAAAAGAGAATGTAGTTAATTAAACATTTTGGCAACAGATTTATCATATTAATTATATATGGATTAGCTCTATACAGAGAGTCCAAATGCAACAAAATACATGAAACACTAACCACGGGAACAAAATATGTTTTGTTGATGATCCAGAAGCCTTTTTGGAAAATTATGAGTCGAGGGCCATCATTACTAAGCTATGCTGATTATCACTGCTGTATAACTGTGCAGAAATTAGCACTGAAACAGTAGGTAGGCTGACACACCTCTAGACAGAACACTTTTTGGTGAAGTGAAAGGAGCTTTGACAGATGATCAGATTCAAAATTAGGATAACACCACAGCAAACAGAATAGTATTATGGTAGTAGAATTTAGCAGATGAGGTTGACACCTAAATTCTAACTCCTGCATCTGGATTATCTGATCAACCATAACCACAAGATCAAAAGCTGACAGAGAATTTTAGAGCTAGAAAGTTTGTTCAGGATCATTGGGTTAATTTCAGTTTTTACAAAGAAGAAAGCTTAGCTGGAGGGATTTGCTCAAGGTCACAAAGTGAGTAAGCACAGGTGGCAATGCTAGTGCTACTAGAGACCCTGGTGGCACAACTGTACTAGTAGGGCCTACTACAGGTCTAGTTCCTAGAGTCCTTGTCATCTGCCTTCCAGTTCAGTTCTCCTTTTCCTAGAATTGGGTTGTTTTTTTTTTGAGATGTGGCATACTAAAGTCCCATAAACATGTAAAAAGCCCCAAGGATGATTAAAAAGGTAAAATTATCATCTGAATTTCAAATGACAGAAGGCAAGAACTAACTTCCTTGGGAAAGACCACTCATTTTCAAAATTCAGATATCTGTTTGAGCTTTCCTCTAGCGAACATGTAAGTGCCAATGACATTGGTTTACTTGTCCTTGGAAGCCAATTCTCTCTCTCTCTCTCTCTCCCTCCTGCCTTTTCACTGGCTGTAATCTATACTTCTCATTTACACTGCAAGCATCTTGTATTGTTGGCACGTTGTCTCCATGATTAGAATGTGGTGTTCTCAGAGGAAAGGGACTGGGTTTTTGCCTTTCTTTCCATCCCCAGTCCTTAGTACAACATCTGGTACATAGTGTTTGACAAATGCTTGTTGACTGACTGCCTGTGATGCTAGGTATTGGGGTCACAGACAAAAAAAAAATGAGCTCAAGGAGCTCATGAACACAATCATCACTGTGGTAATTCTTCTGGTTGGTGGAGATGTATTAGATACAGAAAGGTATGGCATGTAAATGTAGTTTCTAGTGCTTTTGGTACAGGGAAGGAGAAGGCACTAAGGAGGAAAATACCATATATGAGAAGTTGTAGCATGTGCACACAAACACATTCAATTACGGTGCACAGACATGTACACATGTACGTGTCTTTAGCTACAGAAGTAGTTTAAGTAGTAAATAGATTTCATTATCTGCCAAATGGGGATAATACTTGTAGTACCTATTTCACAGAGATGTTTTAAGACATAATCCTTAAAACTATAGCTATTATTATTTGAATTAAGGGATCTTGCTTTTATTATATTAACTAGTTTTTATGTGATAATGATGACACAATGTTTTCTTTGCTAATTGTTTGTATTTTTCAGTTTCCTGTTTTTATGCAAGGAAATCATCTCAGGTAAGATTTTCACATAAGAGTAATCAAGACATGGGGATGGGAGGGAGAAACAGGTTCCATAATTGATCTTTACACTTAAAGTGAAAACAGGACTTTGATTCATGCATTTGAAACTGGTCATTACGACAACTTGGATTAGATTCTGTCTGTGTTGGCAATCCTATTTTTAGCTTAATGATATTTATAGAACATTCCCTGTGGAGGTTCTTAGCACATCAAAAGAACATTTTAAAACCGATAACTAATCCAAAGATCCCAGCTATTGGGGCAAAAACTCACTATTTAACAAAAACTGTTGGGAAAACTGGAAAAGTCTTTGCAGACTAGGTTATCAACCAGCACTCACATTGTATATCAAGTAAGTTCCAAATTAGTACACAATTTAGACATAATGAGTGACACCAATAATAAATAAGAGAAGAATGGAGGAAATTTCCTGTCAAATGTGGGGATAGGGGAAGAGTTTGTGAACAAATAAGAGACAGAAAGGTTCATAAGAGGTAAAAGAGATAACTTTGATCACACAAAATTAAAAAGGCTCTGCACAAACCAACCCAAGGCAGTTAAAACAGAAGAGAAGCAGGAAATTAGGGGAAAAAAAAACATTTGCAGCATGGTTCTTTGATAAAGGTTACATTTCTAAGATAAATGGGAAATGAAGTCAAATTTATAAGAATAAGAGTCATTCCCCAATTGAAAAATGGTCAAAGGATATGAACAGGCACTTTTTAGAGGAAGAAATCCAAGTTATCAATAGCCATATGAAAAAAAACCTCTAAATCACTATTAGACAAAAATTAAAACAACTCAGAGGTAACAGCTGATGCCTATCAGATTGGCTAAGTTAGCAAAAAAGGAAAACGACAAATGCTGGAGGGGTTGTGGGAAAACGTACTTAAATGAATGTTACTATAGGAAAATGGGGGGAGGGGGATAAGTGGGGGTGGTGATAGAAGGGAGGACAGATTGGGGGAGGGGATAGTCAGAAGCAAATACTTTTGAAAAGGGACAGGGTCAAAGGAGAAAATAGAATAAATGGGGGGTGGGATAGGATGGAGGGAAATACAGTCTTTTACAATATTTCTATTATGGAAATGTTCTGCATAACTACATGTGTACAACCTATATTGAACTGCATGTCTTCTCAATGGGGGGGGGTGAGGAGCGAAGAAGGGAGAGAATCTGGAACTCAAAAATTTAAAAACAAATGCTAAAAAAAATTGTTTTTACATGCAACTGGGAAATAAGATATACAGGCAATGGGTGCAGAAATCCATCTTGCCCTGCAAGAAAGTAAGGGGTAAAGAGGGGATGGAGAGAATAGAAGAGAGGGCAGAATGGGGGAAGGGGGGTAATCAGTAATGCTTGCCATCTTGCGGTGGGGGTAGGGGGAGAAAATTTGGAACTCAAAATCTTGTGGAAATGAATGCTGAAAACGAAAAATAAATAATTGCATGGTGAGTGGAGCTGTTTAACTAGTCCAACTATTCTGGAAAGCAATTTGAAGCTATGTGCAAAAAACCATTAAACTGTATATAACCCTTTGACCTAGCAATACTGTTGCTAGATCTGTACCCCAAAGAGATGAAAGAAAGAGGAAAAGAACCCCTACGCACAAAAAATTTATAGAAGTTCTTTTTGTGGCGGCAAAGAATTAGAAACTGAGGAGAGCTGCTCATCAGCTGGGGAAACAAGTTATGGCATTATGGTATAAGAAATGATAAAGTGGATGGTTTCAGAAAAGCTCCTGGAAGATTTGTAGGAATTGATGCAAAATAAAAATGAAAATAACCAGAACCACTTATAATACAAAAACAATATTATAAAGATAATCAACTCTGAAAGACTTAGTAACTCCAATCAACACAATGATTAACCACAACTCCAAAAGCCTCATGATAAAACATGCTACCTACCTCCAAACTGGGAGATGATGGACTAAGAGGGCAGACAATGAATCCTATTTTTTCTTCTCTTTCCTCTCTCTCATTATTATTGTTTTTGGCCATGGCTAATGTGGAAATTTGTTTTGCAGGATCATACATATTTGTAATTTTTTAAAAACATTAATGGGTGGGAGAGGGGAAAGAGAGGAGAAAATTCAGAATTGAAAATAAAATAAAATAGAATAAAAAAACTAATAACTGACTTTGGGGATAAAAAAGTAAACAATCAGACTCAACACACAGTTCTGATAGCAAATGGCTCTGGTAAAGACAAGAGTTATGTACTGAAAAAAATAAGCTAGTAGTTTGAGAATTATAAACATATATACATCAATAAAAGCTTTCATATTACTAATCTGTATAATCTAACACCATCTTCCAATATTTTTGCTCACATAGAGCGTGAAATTGGTGCTAAACAAGCATATGGAAGCTTATCAGACAGTTTTCATTAATCTGAAGTTGACTGAGTAGAGGTGTTTGAAATTTAAGGACCTTCTTTGAAAGGGAAAGATGCTTTCCAGTAAGGCTGAAGGTGCATCAGGAGACTTACACTGTGAAACTTAGAGATGATCATTTGGATGGAGTCTAAGGTCATGAAGAATTAGCACTCTTTTTGGGAAAAATATCATTAGAAAAAGACACCACATCTCTTCTTCCTCTAGACTACTTCATTTTTTTATCTCAATGGAGTTTTTGTGCTTGGATCCTAGTTCTAGGACCATATCTCTCCCCAGCCCTAAGACACTATCTCTGTGGCTCATGAGTGGGCCTAGTGAGACAAACTATCTCTCCATGTTACAAGAACAAGTTGACCTCTGTAGGATTTCCCTTGTGTGAACAGGACTATCTTGTACCAGCAGAGCTTTCATGTACTTCTTCCTTCAGTTACCATGTACAATCCAGATGTCAATTCCCAAGGCTATCTTGTTACAGACACAGATGTACAGTACCCTTAGAAGCTTCCCCCTGTTCCCACCCCCACCCCCTATGCCAGTAGTGAATGATGTCTGTGCCCAAGGTAGAGAAACTGTATGTTCCTTTAGGAGCTGAATATTCCTTGATCCCCCCCTAATTAGCATACTTGCCTCATAACTCACTGAATTTCTTCTATATAAGCTTTAGCATCACTCCTGTTAGGCTGTAAGTTCCCTAAGGAGCTCTGCCTGCCATATTAGCCTTACAATAGACTCTTTACTGTAAGACTGCTTGAGTCTGTGAATTCTTTCCAGACAACTCTGCCCTGAACCTTGGTATTCTGGGATCCCTGAACCCCTAAATTGCATCAATTGCTTCAACTTTCATGGATTTAATTAACATCTCTATAGGCTGATGATCCTTAAATCTATTTGTCCTGCTCCAGTCTCCTTGCTGTCAGACCTCCAATCTCTCATCTCCAAATGTCTATTGGATATCTTAAACTCAAAGTATTCAAAACTAACTAATTATCTTGTCTTCATTGCACTGCCTGAAAGCACACCTCTACATAGTCAAACCATTTGATTGCCTGGCTCCCTGCTCCCCCAATAAAGGACCTAAATTAACCAGCTGCTTCCTTGAGAAAATCTAAAATGTTTAAGAAAATGTCTCTCACTCAATTTAAATGTTGAATCGAGCTTAATTTAAGACATTTGAGTTTAGCCACTAATCTAAATTTTGTATGTGTGCACTTCGTAATACAAGTTAAATGTTCATGTTCAAGACTCTAGTCTAACACCTTTTCTTTGGCTTCCTAAGGCATCTGTCTGAACTCTCAAAAGAAACCAATCAATAAGAAACTGTTTGAGAAGCTTGTAGGAGGGCATGATAATTGTTATGCGTATTGACCAATGGCAAATTATTCTTCTAGAGACAGCCTGAGCTGCCTTTTCAAGAAGCAGTTTTAATGCCTAAATGAAAATGACTAAAATAAAAATCAGCAGAAAATGGGAGATTATAATAACAAAGTCTAACTTTTGATGAGAATAGTGAAATATTGTAAAACTTATAACAAAGCAAATCATATTTATTTATCCTCACACCACATTATGGTATTTGTCAACAGGTAAGCGATAAAAACTAGTAAGTGCTTCCTGATGTAAAAAAATTAACTGCCAAAAAGCAGATTAACTCTTATTAGAAAAAAGAAATATAATAGTATTTATAAAGAAATACCAAATTAGCTACAAAACAGGATTAAATATGAAAACTATATTTTTATCAAGTTTTTCTGTCTTTGTGAAATTTCATTAAATTATCAAGTCATTTTCTTCTAGATGAACCCCCAGAGAAAATGTGCTAATGTTTTATTATCTGCTTCCAAATATTTCACAGTTAGGTCATTATTATTACATATGAAAGATTTTTTGAATGAGTTAGAAAGCTGGTAGATGTATTTATTATTTGCAGTTCCTCCCAGTTTCCTATACTAACATCAGCTTAAATATGGTAGGTGTTCAATAAATAATTAACTGTTTGCTACATTACTATTTACTTTTAAAACTTTAGTTGGATCTATATTATCTGCACTTAAATGCTTACTTCAATAACTGAGAAGCTCTAGGTTTTCATGAGTGTGGGTATTCCTACTCCTCTAATGGAGATGGCAATCCCTTCATACCCTAGTAGATGGCTTCATGAATTGTCAGTGAAAAAACCTGACCAGAGATATTCCCAAGATGGAAAGCAGAGCAACAGCCCAGCTCTCTTCATAGAATTTAAAAAAAAAAAAAAAGGAATACCAGAATGGAAAATGAATGTGAAATCCAAGGATAAACTATGGTAAACACAGATGTGCTGGATCACACTATGACCTAGACCCCAGATAATATCAATCAGTATCAAAGAAATCCCCACCATTCCCTACAGAAGGGAACAGAGGCTACTAGGCCCAACACCAAGTCCCAATTTGGGAAGTCAGAATGGAAGAAAGAATAAATAGAAGAAAATGTCAACAGAGAAATGTAGAGAAATATTGTAGAGCCAGGGAAACCCAAGGTACAAATTCAGAAGAGAATAACCCTCCCATCATCTACAAAATAACTTAATATCTGATGGTAAGACTCTGGCTTAGTGAGATTAGATTTACAATGAATGGCTTATGACAGATCTGTGTTCAAACCCATTCTAGCCTGGGAGGACCTGTCAGTTTACCCTTTACCAACAGTTTCTGAGATAAGCTTTTATTAACTAAACAATTATAAGACACAAACCTGGAAACCTCGGACAGACTTGCTATATTAAACTATCTACAACTACAGGCTGTCATGGGTACATTTTTCCTATAGTATAAATGACTGTATGTCAGTTAGGACACTGATTTCAGGACTGGTTTCTAATATTCCAAACTACTGCCTCCTGAGACAACAAAGAAGATGGATTGATTGATGCTACAGAATTGTGAGATTTAAGAAAAGAAAAATTCCCAATAAGTACACTATCAGTCATCGAGTAGAACAACCAAAAACTGTACATCTTGAAAATAATGTCCAATCTCAAATATGTCTGATCTCTGCCTCATTTGTTACCTAGCCTTAATCACTGAAGGGGTGTTGCCTCAGTCAAACTGATGTATTAAAGACCTTAGTTTAAAAAGGTCAAGATCTCCCACTGCAATCCAGGGCCATCTCCAGTTATCCCGATCTTTATTTCATAACTTGACCCAATTGGCTCCAGAGGAGAAAGTAAGGTTGGTGACTTTGCCCTTAAATCCAACTTACCACGTTCATGATGTCATGGTGCTTTTCGACAACAAAGGACAAATAACAACACATATAGCAGGCTAACTAAGAGACTACAACCCATGGAGGCTTGAGAAGTGGTGAAATAGATAGGGCAGGGCTCAGTACTAGCTCTACCACTAACTAGCTGAAAGCCCCTTTATCTTTATAGCCCTCAATTTTTAAATCCATAGAATAAAAAGATAATTACCAGATGAAACTTTAAGGTCCCTTGTAGTTCTAAAATCACTACGGTTATATGATTACATTGGGTGCACAAAATTTCTACCACTGGATTTGTCTAAAGCCAAAGGTAATATATAACCTCAAAAATGGCATTAAACTAAAAATATTTTAGAGTTTGTGTATTAATTATAGCAACTTTCAACTTAATTACAAGTATTTTTGTTCAGAAGCAATTAAAGATATTTATCACCATCTGTTACTAACATTACATTTCTGTGGGCTTATTTTATCAGTTACAATCTGTGATTATATATCCAGGAGAGTTATCCAAATGATTTTTTAAAACAAGCAAAAAATTTCTCTTTTTAAAAAAATATCTTAAAAATAAAGTTTACTTTCAGGGAACCATAATGATGGGAGAAGGCAGACATTAAGTATTGTACAAAAGGAGATGAAATACTGCTATAATAAGATGGGAAGATATGGGGAAGCATGGGGAAAATTAGGTAACTAAAATGAAATGAATTGTGGTTAAAATTCAATAAAAATAAAATTAAAAAAAATCTCAAGTATAGTTTTTTTTTTTACCATGATATAACTTTTCAACACTCAGAAATCATCCCCTAAAACTAAGAGTGAAATATTTGTCCTAAACCACCGAAATACAAAGGAATAGAACAGAGATGAATGGAAACAGGACAGAAGTGGCTCAAGACAGACAAGCATCTTTGTTTTGGCGGATGGATGTATCCTGTCATGGAAATTTATGAAGAAGAGTGGTATACTCAATAAGCATGAGGTGGTAATTTGAGAGATGAAGAGATATCCCATACTTCTACATAATTCCATCAATTTCTGTTCCCCTTTATTTCAGTGGTCAAGGAATGTTTATATAGATATATTCATGAATGTTCACATTTATTTAAGTGCACATATTTGTAAATGGTCAATTCTGGTCACTGTCATAATTTAAGGATTATAGGTGTAGCAGAGTCTGAAACAATACTCAAAGAAGCAGTATGGATTATCTGAGAACAAGATGGTACAAACAGAACATGCTGCCACATTGCAGATTCTGATAATGCTTCATAAAGACTGTTGGAAATCTTATGATGCCCTCACTCAGTTCTGTGTTTTGGTGTCATCTATGTCATAATTTTCAGGGCAGCTGGAGTCAGGCCTGGAGTCAGGAAGACCTGAGTTTAAATTCTGTCTCAGACATTTCCTATCTGGGTGACCCTGGGCAAATCACTTCACCCCATTTGCCTCAGTTTCCTTATCTGTAAAATGAACTGGAGAAGGAAATGGCAAACCACTCCAGTATCTCTGCCAAGAAAACCTGAAATGGGGCCATGAAGAGTTGGACACAACTGAAACAAGTGAGTAACAACAAAATGTCATGTTTTAGAAATTCCCTTCTTGGGGTTTCTAGAGCTAGTTAACAATAGCTCTGTATTATAAAATTAATGTAGGATTACTGCTACTACAGATGTCAAAACAACCTGTATCCACCAATTTAAAAATATTGCTAAGACTATTTTCTTTTAAAAAGTTGTATGGGAATGATCAGAATTGTTATTTTTACCTCTTACCTCAGAAGAAGCACTGTTTTTTGTACTTAACACCATATCTAAATTTAGCAACCATAATCCATTCTAAATTTCAGTTTAAATGCAAAGTGGTCCTTGATTGATTTCAATTCTGAGTACTAGCTTCTTCAGTCATTCTGGAATATTAAAATGCCACAGTTTTATTGTAATGATTTACTGATATGATGATAATTATGCCCTGAAATGAAAGTCTGGTCATTTTCTATTATCTTTTGTCATTTAAAAAAATAGGTAGGTCACAAAAATGCTTCTAAGCTCAAAGGGCCCCTTGATATTCTTGGAACACAGTTTAAAAAGAAAAGTTGTATTGCCTCAAATTATAAAACAGCAAAAAGCTCTAAAATTCGAAGACTCAGCAAGATGAGAAGATGGACTATCATTTTAATTGGTAGACAAAATAATAGAAGACAAAAGAATGACAGATTTAGAACTGTCCAACCTTTTCATTTTCAAGATGAAGAAATTGGGGTCCAGAAAGGTTAGTTATCTTGTTTAAGGTCACACAGCCAATAAATGGCAGAGTTGAGATCTGAACCCAAGGCCTGTGACTCCAAACTTGTCACAAAACCCTGTGAGTCAGGTAACTTCATTTTATTCATTTCAGTTACTGGCCCAGATGCTATTTTCCTCTGTATCTCTGAGCAGCAAGGTGGTTTGTCAGTTTTAAACTCAAAGATCACAGATAACAAAAATGCATAACTGAGATCAGATCTCAGAATTATATCTATCTATAAACACAATAAGTTATTACATATAATACATATTTAATATCTTTTAAAAATACTTTAAATAAGGGTGGCTAGGTGGCACAGTGAGTAGAGCACCGGCCTCGGAGTCAGGAGGACCTGAGTTCAAATCTGGCCTCAGACACTTAACACAAAAACTAGCCGTGTGGGCAAGTCACTTAACCCCAATTGCCCTCCAAAAAGAAAAAAAAAGCAAAAAAATACTTTAAATACCTTCTGGGTAGTCATCAAAGGGAAATGAAATATCTTATAAGCAATAGAAAAAATTCCCAAACTATCTCATTTTAATTTTCTGGAGTTTGAGAACTTATGTTACTTAGTCTTGATACTCTGAATGTCAAGACATCAGGATGAGTTCTCAAAAGTCAGGCAACTAAATTGAAAAAGAAATTTAATTTATGACTAATTACACACTACTACAGGTCAGTCCACTGATTAAATATGATAGTAACAAAACACAATGTGTTATCACTTACATAGAATTAACTGGTTTATTTTGGTTATTTTCCCTGGTTAGATAAGTTTTAAGCAACAATTTACACAAAAACAGGATAGTTAAAAATTTAGTATTAACTCTAAAAGGAAAGCTGCAACTGGTCAATTTGTTCATTATCTTAGCAAAGGCAACAGTAAGCAATAATTTCTTACCAGTCATTAAGATGTATAGAATACTGAACATAGCATTTGTCCATAAACTAGCACTAAACACTAGTTCTTAAAAACTTCTTTAGAAACTTCTGAAGCAATGTTGGTAAGTAATTATGCAACCTCTGCCCTTTCTGACCTAGCTAAGAGTAAGATTCCACAAAGTCTGCTCTGTAACCAAAATATTTAATCATGCAATGTTACATATTAGACCTGTGTCAATGCCTTATCCCCAACTAGACTGTAAGCTCTTTGAAAGTTGCTGTCTTGTATATCCCTAGGAAGCCTATCAAAGCAGGCTGCACACAGTAGGCATGTCATAGATATTTGCTATATATGGTGGTTTCTGGAAAGCCTGATGATGGGTACCCCCTGGCTCCCAAGGGCATCCTTCATCCTTTCTCAAGATTTTAGTACTTGGTTCATAGTTGGGCTCTATTCCAACTATCTTTATACTTGGGGATTTCAGTTTACATGCAAATATTCCATCAAATGCCAATTCATTAACCTCTTTAACTCCTGTGATGTATAACTTCACATCATCTCAACACAGAACCCTTCATGACCCACAAAGTTTACTTCTATGATTTCGTACTTCCTGCTTTCCCAGGCTATCCTCCTTTGTTCTGGCCTGATTTTTCTCCCTTTTAAATTCTGACTACAGCTAACTGGTTCAACTTTACACCATTCTCTATTCTTGAATCCTTTGTGCTCTTATCCTACTGTGGCTTATCTTTTGCTATTTCCCCTTCCCCTCCATGGATTACTCCCCATCATCTACTTTTTTGGCTCCTATTCATACATAAGTGGAAGAAGTCAGGAGATCATGCTGACCATTGCTAGGTGGCACAATGAATGGAGTGCTGGGACTGGAGTCAAGAAGGCCTGAGTTTAAATTTGGTTGCAGACACTTACTAGCTGTGTGATCATAGGCAAGTCACTTTACTTCTTTCAGCTTCAGTTCTTCAACTGCAAAATGGGGACAATAACATAACCTGCCTCACAGGGTTGTTGTAAGGACCAAAAAAGACAGAGCTTTGTTTTAAAAAATAGAAAAGGTTCAGTACAGTGTCTGGCACATAGTACGTACTTAATGTTTCTTTCCTTCTTTCTAATTTCAACTGGGTTCTCAATGCTGTATTTCATCCTTTATGCTTACTCTTCAATGATGAACTATTTCACTTTCACTGTAAACCTTTTCTTCTGTCCTCAAGTCAGCTAAACCACTTGTAATGGTAATGGAAATCAGAAGATCTTCCCTGATTCCTAATAGGCTGAAATGCGGTCACATGGAGCCTGTGGTGGGAGGAGCTTTCTGGGGGGTTGCTGCTGCTCCAGCAGGTCACATGGGACCAGGGGCCATATGTAGGAGGAATTAAGGGTGTTCACATATACAGGATGAGATATGGATGACTCATTTCACTGGCTACCACTTACCTCTTTGCATTCTGTCCAATTAGAACATAAGCTCCTTCAGGGCAGGGACTGTCTCAATTTGTACATTTGCAATTGTATCCTAAGTTGTTAGAACAGTACATAACACATAGCAGGTGCTCAATAAATGCTTTGCATGCACCTGTTCATTCCCCATATGCAATCAGCTGACAAATCTCAATGGTTCCATATCTATAACATTTTTTACACCGGTTCCCTTCTCTTTTCATAATGTAATTACTCTATTTTAGGACGCCATCAATCCTTGCTATTAGTGTCCCTGCATCTAGCCTCTCCTCTCTCAAACCAACCCTCCATACGGCTGCTAAATTGATACTTTTATTTTTTAAGCAGTTGGGGTTAAGTAACTTGCTCAAGGTTAGATGGCCAGTTATTTCTGGGTGTGGTGCCAAGTATCTGAGCCCAGATTCGATCCCAGGTCATCCCGACACTGGGGCCGGTGCTCTCACTCACTGTGCTACCTGGCCACCCCTAAATTGATATTCTTATAGCAAAGTTTTGACCATTTCATTAGCTTGCTCAAGAAGCTTCAGTGCTTCCTACTGCCTCTAAGATAAAAGAGAACCTGCTTTAGTATTTAAAACTCTTCACAATCTTGTTCCAATTTCCCTCCTGGATAATCTCATGTTGCTTTTCCTCAAGTAGTTGAACTAGCTTATTTGCTATTCCATATTCATGATATCCTACTTCTCATTTCTATACTTCTACAGAGGTTGTCCTGCATGTATTAGAATAATTGCCCTCATTATTTACCTCTTAGGGTAAGCTCAAGGACCACCTCATCCTGATCCCTCCCTCCAGCTCTTATTGGCCTCCCCATGAAATTACTTTTTATTTATGCAGTTTACATTTTGTATTTACTTGGGCATATGTTATTCTGTCCCTACTCCCCATTAGGAACAGAAGTTCTTCCAGGATACAGACCATTTCATTTCTCTTCCTGTATTACAGGACCTGGCAGATAGTAGGGCCAAAAAAAAAAAAAACCCCTCACTGATATGGAACTATGCCCCAAAAGCTGTTAGATTGTGGATATTCTGACTCAGCTATACCATACTAAGTCTGTATCTTCAAGGAGTTCAAAGAAAGAGGAAAAGGACACATATATACAATATTTACAGCAGCATTCTTAGTGGTAGCAAAGAAATGGAAACTAAGGAGGTGTGCCCTTGACTAAGAATGGCTACTATTACGTGAATGTAATGGAATACTATGGTGCATTCAGAAAGGATGAACAGACTGTTTCAGAGAAAACTAGAAGACTTGTATGAACTGATGCTCAGTTAAGTGAAAAGAATCAGGAAAAAAAAAACTTTATGTAATAACAAAAACAATATAAGAGAAATAATCCTGAAAGACTTAAGAACTCTGATCAATTCAATGACCAACCATGATTCTAGAGCTCTCATTATGAAACATGCTACCTATCCCCTGACATCCTAAGGTGATAGACTCAGGGTGCAGACTGAAACATGTATTTTGGTTTTGTCTTTTTGTTTGTTTTTAATGGGGAAAGGAAGCAGTAGAGGGCAGATTTTTGTTTGCTGAAAAAACAAAACAAAACAAAACAAAAACTGCTTGCTGTTCTTAAGAGGAACTTAAGATGATTGTTGTTGATAATGAAATGAGGTGCTAGCCAATACTCTTTACCATATTCCATCAATATGGTTAACTTTTGGCTAATATAGTATATGGTTATACTACATATAAGAATATATAGCAAGCATATAGGTAATATCTCTAGAGAAAACGTATTTACAGTAGTCCCTCTGTTGCAACTTAAATCTGCCTAATTTTAAGGACAGAAAGTAGACCTGAGTCTCAGACTTTCAAACTAGCCAGAAGGCCACCATGAGGTACCAGTGGCTAGAACAACAGCCATACTGACAATAACATCAATGGCACCATGCAGATGCAGTACTCCCACACAGCTCACCTCCACACCAAAGGGATGATCTTCCACCTTCCCAGACTCTGCTTCCGACATGGGGTTTTTTAAAGTCTGTAAAAAGAGAGCAGCTTTCCTTTTCCGCTCAGCCTGAAGCTGTTTTTCCTTTGACTCCTTGGAGGCTTGGGCCAGTTTTTCTCGGGCGGCAGCTGCAAGACGATCCTCTAGTTTTTGCTTTGCTTTGGAAACAAAAGAAAATATGGGCAATTTGTAGCAAGCCATCTTAGAAATGGAATGAAGTTTTCTCATACTTGATTTTTAACAAAAAAGGAAAAAGACACCTATAAAATAACGCACAGGGGTGGCTAGGTGGCACAGTGAATAGAGCACGGGCCCTCGAATCAGGAGGACCTGAGTTCAAATCTGGCCTCAGATACTTGTCACACTTACCAGCCATGTGACTTTGGGCAAGTCACTTAACCCCAACTGCCCTCCAAAAAGCAAAAAAAAAAAAAAGCACATTTAGCAAGTAAGTTTTAGTACAAAATTTTGTTTTTCTCTACTATGAAAACTGAATGCTAGCAGACTATACGATTCATTTAAATGCAAAGATATAACATTTCTTTTTTATAAAATATTTTCAAAAATTTATTTTTCTCTTTAAATTCTGAGTTCCATATTCTCTCCTACCTTCCCACACCCACCGAAAAGGCAAACAATACAATATCAATCATACAAAGTAAATAATGCAAAACATACTTCCATATTAGCTATACGTATATATGTATATTTTAGAAAAGCAAGAAAAATAAAGTGAGGAAATTATACTTCAATTTGCACTAAGAGTTCATCTGTTCTTTTACTGGAAGTGGACAGCATTTTTTCATCATAAGTCCTCTGGAACTATACTGGATCACTATATTGATCAGAGTAGTCAAGTCTTTAAAAGATGATTATCACCATAACATTGCTATTACTACACACAATGATCTCCCAGTTCATTTCATTTTACTTTCCATCAGTTCACTATAGGCTTTGCCACATCTTTTTGAAACCACCCCAACCTTGTCATTTCCCACAGGACAATATACTCCATCTTAACCACATAACTTGTTCAGCAATTCCCTGATGGATGATTATCACCTCAATTTCCAATTCTTCGCCACCACAGAAACAGTTGCTATAGATATTTTTGTACCTATAGGTCCTTTTCCTTTTTTGGATCTCTTTGAGATATAATACTAGGTCAAACAGTATGCACACTTCTATAGCCCTTTGGACACAGTTCCAAATTGTTTTCTAGAATGTTTGGATGAGTTTACTACTCTACCAACAATTCATTAATTTACCTATTTTTCTCTCATCCCTTCCAACATTCGTCATTTCTGGTAGGTGTTAGGTGGTACTTCAGAGACGTTTTAGTTTGCTTTTCTTTAATCATCAATGACTTAGAGAATTTTTTTCCCATATGACTACAGGTGGCTTTTATTTCTTTTTCTAAAAACTGCCTGTTCAAACCCTTTGACCATTTATCAAGGGGGAAATAGCTCTAATTTTTATAAATTTGACTCAGTACTATACTCAGTATGTATTTGAGAAATGACTTTATCAGGGACTTCAGATTACCAGCAGTGGTGGTTTCCAGAATTATCAACCCATAGATGCTAAGGACAAAGTGAGAGGTCAGTGCAGTGTGGATTTTGGGATCCAGTAGTTTGGGATTGCGGTCGGCCTTTATCCCCTGGAGGGAGAAGCTGTTGAGGTGCTGCGGCTGTGCAGCTGCTGCCACATGGCAGCTTCAGCTCCTGGCCTGCAGACTGTAGGGGGACCAAATGACCAGTATGAGGGGTAATAACTCTTGTTTTAACCTGCTTGGAGCTGGATTGCGGTCTAGGGTGGAGGTCCTGGGGTGTGTGACCAGCTTGCCAGAGTGTGTGGAAGCTTCAGAGAGGGCACCCAACTAATACCTTCAGCAGCCAACGAAGCTCCCTTGTCTGGTAGTAGAGTCCTACTGTGGCAAATAGCCCAAAATTCAAGTAATTGAGTGAACATTAGTAAACGAGGGAAGCAAAGCAAAGAGAGGAATCTAACATTAGATTCCTACTTTGGGGACAAAAAGGATCAAAGCATGGAACAGGAGGAAGACAGTGAAGTCAGAACTCCTGTACCAAAAGCTTCCAAGAAAAATATGAATTGGTTACAGGCCATAGAGGAGCTTAAAAAGGATTTTGAAAACCAAATAAGAGAAGTGGAGGAAAAATTAGGAAGAGAAATGAGAATGATGCAAGAAAATTATGAAATGAGAGTCAACAACCTGACTGAAGAAAATAACACCTTAAAAATAGACTAACTCAAATGGCAAAAGAGGCTCAAAAAGGCAACGAGGAGAAGAATGTCTTAAAAAGCTGAATTTGCCACATGGAAAAAGAATCTCAAAAGCTCACTGAAGAGAATCATTCTTTCAGAATTAGATTGAAGCAAATGGCAGCTAGTGACTACATGAAAAATCAAGATACTATTAAAAAGATCCAAACAATGAAAAAAATAGAAGGCAATGTGAAATATCTCACTGGGAAAACCACTGACCTGGAAAATAGATCCAGGAGAGATAATTTAAAAATTATTGTACTACATAAACCATTCTAGAAAGCCATGATAAAAAAAAAGCTAGAAATCATCCTTCAAGAAACTCTCTGATGTTTTAGAACCAGAAGGCAAAATAGAAGTTGAAAGAATCCAACGATCACCTCCCTAAAAAGATCCCAAAAAGAAAACTCCTAGGAATATTATAGCCAGGTTCCGGAATTCCCAGATCAAGGAGAAAAGATTACAAGCAGCCAGGAAGAAACAATTTTAATATTGTGGAAACACAATCAGGATAACACAGGATCTGGCAGCTTCTACACTGAGGGATCGAAGGGCTTGGAATATGATATTCTGGAGGGCAAAGGAGCTGGAATTAAAACCAAGAATCACCTACCCAGCAAAACTGAGTATCATGTTTTAGGGGAAAATATGATCATTCGGTGGAATAGAGGACTTTCAAGCATTCTTGATGAAAAAACCAGAATTGAATAGACAATTTGACATTCAGATACAAGAAGCAAGAGAAGCATGAGAAGGTAAACAGGGAAAAGGAATCATAAGGAACTTATAAAAGTTGAACTATTAACATTCCTACATGGAAAAACAATAATTGTAACTTATGAAACTTTTCTGAGTATGAGAATAATTGAAGGGAATAGAAATATATATATATACACATACATATATATGTCTATACAGGAGGGTATATGGGCGTATGAATACATATGTAAATGTGTGTATATATGTGTACAGGTGTACATAGATAGAGGGCACAGGACCAGTTTAATGGGAAGGGATGATAATTAAAAGGTGAAATTAAGAGGTGAGAGAGGAATATAATGAGAGGAGATGGGGAGAGACAGATTGGGGTAAACTATCATATAGAAGAGGTAAGGGAAAATGGTTACAATGGAGGGGAAGAACAGGAAGTCAAAAGGGAATGGGGTCAACCTTATTTTCATTGAATTTGGCTTAGGGAGGGAATGACACACACTAAATAGGGTATCTCACCCTACAGGAGAGTAGGGGGGAAGGCTATGAGAGGGGAGATGATGGAAGGGAGGGCAGGCTGGGGGAGAGGGAAGTTGGAAGCACCCACTTTTGAAAAGGGACAGGATCAAAGTAGAGAACAGAACAAGTGGGAGGTGGGGCAGGATGGAGGGAAATATGGTCAGTCTTTTACAATAAATCTACTATGGAAATGTTTTGCATAGCTACACATGTACAACCTATATTGAAATTCCTTATCTTCCCAGTAAGGGTGGGTGACAAGGGAGGAAGGGAATGAAACTGGAATTCAAAGTTTTAAAATCAAATGTTTAAAAAAAAATTATATATATACTATTATCAGTATTTTTTTTTTTACATGTAAATAAGAAATAAGATATACAGGCAATGGGGCATAGAGATCCACTGTGTTCTACTGGAAAGTTGGAAGGGGTATAGGAGAAGATATGGAAGAGAGCAGATTGGAGGAGGGGATATCCAGTGGGATTGCTATTTTGGGGTGGTGGGTAGGGGAAGACAATTTGTAACTCAAAATCTTGTAGAAATGAACGATGTAAGCTAGAAGTTAATAAAGCATTTGATAAAAAACAAGAAAAACTTTAATACATTTTTTGCTCTGTAGGTTTCACAAAATAAACTTCCCAATTCATTGCCTTAAAAAAAAGACTTTATCAGAGAAACTTACTATAAACATTTTTGATTATTACTTCATTGTCTACAGTACATTTTAGCATAATGCAATTTCTCTCAAGGGATCATGACTTTCAGGAAGTCCAGTAATTCTTATATTATCTCTCCTTGATCTATTTTCCAGTTCACTTGCTTTTCTGATATTTTACATTTTCCTCTATTTATTCATTTTTTAAACTTTTTTTTTGTTTCTTGATGTCTTATAGAATCATTAGCTTCCACCTACCCAATTCTAATTTTTAAGGAATCATTTTCTTTAGTGAGTTTTTGTACCTCTATTTTCATCTGGACAATTCTTTTTTTTTAAGAAGTTTTTTTCTCCAGTGAATTTTTGTGACTCTTTTGCCATTCAGGTCAATTCTGTTTTTAGGTGTTATTTTCTTCAGTGTATTCTTCAGTGTTTCTTTTACCAAGCTGTTAATTCTTGTTTCATAATTTACTTGTATCACTCATTTCTTAATTTTTCCTCTACCACTTTAACTCTCCCAGACATTCTTATTGGGCTTGGGTTCAATTAGCACTTTTTCTTTGAAAGTCTTCTTATATAAAATGGCTGATTTGGTAATGTTTTCCATGATTACACATGTATAACCTATATCAACTCGATATAGAACACACCTCGGGGGGAGGAGAGGGAGGAATATAAGTTAGAACTCAAAACTTTTCAAAAAAAGCATTTTTCTTTGAGGCTTTGTTTAAAGCTGTTTCAACATTGTTGCTGTCTTCTGAGTTTATGCACTGGTCTTCCTTGTTACCATAGTAACCTTTTATGGTCAAATTCTTCCTCTTTTTTGTTTGCTCATTTTTCCAGCCTATTTCTTGAGTTTGAACTTTATATTAAAGTTGGGGTTTAACTGTCCCAAGGTTAGAGGGTTTTGCAAATTTTTATTACTTCCAAGGTGGTATGACCCTAGGAGAAGTATAGTCACTGCTGTCCTGGTCTGCACTGTGGTCTTTGTCCAAGAAGGGCCCTTTGTCCCCTTCAGTCACAAGTGCTAGTGCTTTCTTTGCCTTGGAATTGTGACCAGGGCCCCTTTTGCCTTGTGACAGACCCCCAATGCTCCTATCTACCTGGAACTGACATCCAGATGTATGTATGGTCAATATAATTTCTAATCAGTGCCAGCAAGGGGTCCTCTGTTATCTCTTTCTTACCAGTTGTCTGACCCCCCTTACCATCTCTGGGCTGAGAACTCCTGCTGTTGTTGATACCATGTGTATGGGCACCAGACAGGCTTCCATCCCAGTGTCACAAACTTCTCCTGCTCACCTATGTTTTCTTAGGTCAGAAAAATTTCTCACCCTGACCTTTAGTTGACTCTGCCACTAATTTAATTTGAGGCATTATGTTAAAGTTGTTTGGAGGGAAATGTTGAGAAAGTTCAATGGAACTGCCTCTAATTAACCATCCTGGCTCTTAAAGTACTCCATATAGCATTTCCAATAATAGTATCTACCATTTATGTAGCTCTTTACATAAACAGTATCTCATTTGATCCTCTTACAACCCTGGGAAAGGTATTATTATTATAATGGTTAAGTAATTTGCCCAAGGTCACATAGTTGATAACTGTCTGAGGCAAGATTTCTACTCAGGTCTTCCTGACTCTAGGCCCAGAGCTAAACCCGCTCTACAACCTACCTTACTTTCTATTTTCTATTATGTAAAAATTAATCATTAAACTAAAATTAAATCATTTTTTGAATGTTTCTAAATTTATGTTTTTGACATTTTGTAACCCAAATTTAGGAATGCTAAAGGCAATTTAGAACAGTTCCATACAGTACATATAGCTACAAACTGAAAAATCAAATTCAGAATGATTATCATTATACCATGCTCATAACAAATCAATTATTATTCTATGAGAAGTATTTTGTTCCATTGTTCCAAATGATTCAATACCTTGTTTATCTTATACAAACACTTGTAAAAGTACATGACCTTGGGGCAGCTAGGTGGCACAGTGAATAGAGCACCAACTCTGGAACCAAGAGGACCTGAGTTCAAATTCAGTCTCAGACACTTAACACTTACTAGCTGTTTGACCTTGGACAAGTCACTTAACCCCAATTGCCTGGCCTTTCCCCCACCAAAGGAAAAAAGAAAGACAAAAGTACATGATTGTAAAGTTTTGGGGTAAAATTCATGAGGATAGAGTTTAATATAAAATCTTGATAGTAAAATTAACATGCTAGAAATTGCCTTTTTACAAATGTCATTTGCTCCACTCACCTTAATACAGAAAAAAACTACAAAATAATAATAAATAAATATAAAATATAAGTAAATATAAACTATTAAATAATAAACAATATTGTTTTTCACTTGAAAATAAAAAATGAATTAACTACTTTGAGATCTCCAGCATAATTGGATTTGCTAGTCTCTGCTAAATTTTTTTCTAGACTTCTTTAGACTGAACTGTGAATACTAAGTGATGTCCCACGAAAAGTTGTCCGTTAGTACTGATCTGCTAGGGAGCAATGTTCTTCATATTCTTCATACTGTGAAGTAATTTATATGTATAGGAATAAGTAGGAGACTTTCAGTTGTTTTGTGGTAAGACAATTCATAAAGATAAATCCCATTCTGGAACAGGGATATAACTAGGGAAAAAAGCCTGAAGGTTTCACCCCACAATAGCAATTAAAACAAAACAATGCTTTGTCCATTAGAGCTCTTTTCAATACATATTAACTTGCTGTACTTATGGATGCTAATGTGACTAATTTCAAAACAAAATTTTAATGGGAACAAAGACTATACTTGACTGAGCAGCTGTAGGCAAAAATGATATGGAACTTTGAAAATATGTTTATGAATGCATATAACTTCTAGTTGAAAAAAAAATCCGTAAGAAACCAGGAATATTTCTGATAGTTTTGTCTTCTAAGGCTCCTAGGTTTTATCATAGCAAATAGCTATTTTTGATTTATCTCACATATATGTAATGCCTATTTTCCCAGGGAGTTAAATATTCAACTACCTACCTTGCTTGGCTTCCAACTCCTCTTGGGTAAGCTGAGGCTTTTTCTCCTCAACAACTACGCAGGGTGTGACAAGTGCTGGGTTGGGGTTTGCAGAACTACTAGAGCTCTCTTGGCCTTCCTTGCCCTCTTCATCATCATCATCACTGTCATCATCTAGCTTAACACGATTTTTTTCCAAGGGAAGCAGATCATTTTCTTTCGCCTTGATTGCAAAGCTTATTGGAGCAAATGAAGCTATGAAGAAAAGATGAAAATTTAAATGTTTTTTTAAGATTCCAGCAAAAAGAGTTAAAAATTTTCACTGGACTGATTATCCACTTCAAAAGAAAAAGTCTATAGAAAGGTATATATCACCTCTTATTTTTCAACCTCAGTCACTACCTAAGAACCTTTTTTAGTATAAGTATATCTATATAAGCTTTTTATAACAGAACAATGAAGCTTTATGATAGCAAAAATTCTATCAAGAATTTCTGAAACTCAGGATAATTTATCACTTTCTTTTTTAATTGTTACCCAAGAATCCTCCCATTAGCTCACGTCTCTCTCGTTTCTCACCTTATCCTTTATCCTACCAACCACTGGTACTTAGAAAAATAAACTTATGAGAAAATTTGAAGTCCCAAGGTTTAGTTCTAAGAAATCTTTTTTTTCTTTCCTTTCCTTTTACAATTTCTAGACTAGTTATTCACATACTTAAACAGTTATCAAGAGCTAACAGTAGTTAGTCTTGATAAACAATATAATCTTACTAAAAATGGCTACTGCTATTCATGGTGGATTATTAAAACAACAACAAACCAAAACACCAAACCAGGGGATTATATAACTGTAGTAAAGAGAAAATTCAAATACACTCAAAACACAGCCAACATCACAATACGTGCTTATTTAAAATAATTTTCTTTCTTCAAAACCTAATCCAGGTGTACCTCCTTTATGAAACTTTGATTGCCACAAAGAGAAATGACTCCTCCTACTTGGAATCTCTCCAAAAAATGATTAACTTGTCCTATAACCCTATTTATAGTATGGCTCATAAAACTGTTTCTTGGTTCACTTCTCCCCCTCCCCCAATCAGATTATATATATGCTGGGGGGCAAGGACTGTAGTTTTTCATTTTTGTATCTTCAGTACCTAGCACAGTGCACTGGCATCTGTCATTTACTACATGTTTATTAAAAGCAATCAAGTGATTTGCAGGATACAGCATTGTAGAACATTTTAACATCATAGCTCTTGGAAATGTAGGACCAGTCCATTAAAGTGACAATGCTGAGCTATAGCATATACTCTGAAATAACAAAAGAAGCATTACGAAGGCCAAGAATCATCCCCTTGTACAGATAAAAAAGAAAACATTAAATAACAATATCTATATAGACTACAATGTTATTCAATTTGTACAGATCATTCACTTTATAGTATTTTAGACTAGGCATGCTGCTATTCACACTAAAACTATATCCTCTGGGATCAATAACTTAAAAGAGAGTAAATCTTTTGTAAGGTATGACACGTGACCTGAAATTAACCCTTTACTATTTGTACACTCTCTTTAAGCAGTGCTGGTCAGAAAGCCCACAGCATAGAAGCCAAAAAAACTTGTTCAATGGTAAAGACATATCAATAGTAAATATTCAATAGTGAAAGAAGGAAAACAACGTCTTCTGAAAATGTCCAGTAAAAAGTGAGGAAGCAATTCTAAAGCCAAGTCTTTCTTCCCCAACTAGAGTACTAGGAACCACAACCAACAGTAAAGACTTAGGTTCCTGGAGATGTCACCTCTTCTATTTTTTATCTATACTTGTTCCTTCAGGGTAGGGACTTCATCAAAGCTAACAGGTAATTTATCATTACTCTTTTTTTTGGGAGGGCAATTGGGGTTAAGTGACTTGCCCAAGGTCACATGGCTAGTTTTTGTGTTAAATGTCTGAGGCTGGATTTGAACTCAGGTCCTCCTGACTTCAGGGCTGGTGATCTATTCACTGTGCCACCTAGCCACTCCTATCATTACTCTTCTGCAAAAGAAAGAACACTGCAGAAAAAATCAGAGAATCTCAAAAATTTGTAGAAGCAGCAGTAGCAAATGGTGCCAAATAGCCAACTGATTTGGGAATTAACACTTATTTATGGCAAACATCATATAAAGAAGTTATTACATGTGTTTTGCTTTGGCTCTTTGTGTTCTCTAATTCACTGATAAATTATCTTTTCTTTATGGATTTCATGTATGAAAAGTATTTCAGGAGTTCAAGAGCTAATTCTTTTACATTAAAATTACTTCTACTATTTATCTAAAGAGCTGCATTTCCCCCAGAGCCAAAAGCACTCGTTTGACATCTGAACAACATGAGTAACTGACACAAAAAAGCAATGTAAGACCATTCTACAATAGATAAGTGATCAAAGGATATGAACAATTTTCAAAAGACAAATTATAAACTATAAACAACCATGTGAAAATATGCTCAGAATCTCTAGAATTGCTGATGCTGTTCTACTACCACTACTATCATTAATTAAAAACGATACAATCATAATCATTTATATAGAACCTACTATGTTCCAGGCACTGTGCTAAGCACTTTACACATATGATCTCATTTGATCTTCGCAGCAACCTGTGAGTTACGTACTATTATTATCCCCATTTTACAGATGAGGAAACTGAGGCAGACAGGTGAAGTGAATTGCCCAAGGTCACATAACTAATAAGTGTTTAAGGCTGGATACGAACTCAGGTCTTCCTGGCTCCAGCCCTAGCATTACATCTGTTCTGCTACTTTTATCTCACACTATAAACTGGCAAAAATGACTAAAAATGGAAAGAGTTAATGTTGTAGTGGCGACCATGGATGCTAATACAACAGTAATGTAACTGTGAAGTAGTTCATCTATTTGGTACATAAACTTGGAATTTTACAAAAGAAATGACTCAATAGTTTGCATACATTGGCCCCACACTTGTACTTGGGTATATAGATCTTAAAGAAGTCAAAGAGAGAAATACAATGCCCAATACACAAAACAAAACAGGCAGTGTCACAGCTCCTCCCAGTTTGGCCTTGCTCTACTTTCCCAGATCTAATGCTATTCCCTTGTAAGGACTCTGTGTTCCGACCACATGGACTGACCTGTGGTTTCCCATCACAATATTCATTTCCCATTCCTGTTCTGTTGCAAAGGTTTGTCCCTTCCTATTATTACTGACATGTTCTCTCAACTTTAGATCCCTTCAAGGCTCAGTCCAAGGTTGCCTCCTTGAAGAAACCTTTCCTAAACCTATTGCTATTAGTGACCTATCTCCCAAAACTATGTTGTACTGACATGTAGTATTTACTTATCTTCCCAAACACAGATCAAATGCTGTTTTCTTAATCATCCTGATCAATGAAATCCATTTGTGAACACTTTTGCTTTATATAGATATTGTATTCCTCCAGTAAAATTTGTACTTTTTTTGCCTTTTGGAGGGCAACTGGGGTTAAGTAACTTGCCCAAGGTTACACGGCTAGTGTTTTGGTGTGGGTGTTAAGTGTCTGAGGCCGGAACTGAATTTGGGTCCTCCTGACTCCAGGGCTGGTGCTTTACTCGCTGCACCACCTAGCCACCCCAAAATTTGTTTTTTTTTTTTAAAGTGTTTTGTTTTGTTTTGACTTTGTAACCCTAGTGGCTAAAAGAATACTTCACACAGAGGAGTCATTTAATCGATGCTTTATTTAAGTTAGTCTACCATACAAAAGTTAACTTGTATACCCATATCTTTTGCAGAGAATGAAGAGAGAGTGCTAAAAAAGAGTTGGGAAAGCTCATGTAGAACTAAGAAATGAAAGAAGTCAAAGACTTATAGACAACTTTAAGATTCCTCTTGCCTGTATAGAAAACAGAGCATTTTATTCCAGAGAATGTTTCCAGAGCTTGGCACAGTGCCTGGCACATAGTAGGAGCTTAATAAATATTTATTGGCTTTTTCCCAGAAGAGACAGAGAAGATAATGGACATGGCAGGCACCAAATATCAGCAAAAATAAAAATGACTTTACCCTAGGGAGATGAAAAAAACAAAGAATTTGACTATGAATATAGAATTACTTCTGAATGAACAGTTTGTGTACAGTGAGACTACTGATTTGTTATAACAAAAATCAAAATCAATAACAAACTAGAATTGAGGACAAAAATGAGAAGACAACATCATGAGAAATCACAACAGCTCAAACCTGACATATTCCAACTTGGTATTGACATTATCTCTCCCTCTCATACTGGAAAAGAAATTGATGCTGTCACTACTGCTCTAAAAATTTAAATTGATGTAAAAGAAAGCAGCTGCCACAACAAGTAGGCCCAAAGAGCCTGGAAACACCCTCTGGCATCCTGATCTCTCTGGAGAGAAGAGGGGGCATGTTAAGAGCAACACTAGTCTGGACCATAAATTCATTTTCAAAATGTTAGGGAGGAAGCTGGTGAAAGATTAGAAAGAACATCCGTTGACGAAACAAAAGTATGGTGTAAGTAAACAACTGTGTGCAGAAAACTTGGCACAATACCCAAGCATATGAAATCATCTATGAAAAGCATTTATAGATGAAAATGGCAAGTGAACAACAAAGACGTTAACAAATGCAACATTATCTACCAGTGTTTCTATAGTGATCTATTTTCATCATATATAAAAGCTGAACAACCACATTTTGGTTCTAACACCTCACTCCTTGATGTGCTATATAAAGCCTAAAGTACTTAAGAACGTAGGAAGAGCAGCTGAAACAGACCAATAATATAGAGGAGAATTGGTGCTGGATAGGACAAAATTCTGAAAGCACAGAGAGATCAATTTTTGTGATAGTTGGAGATACTGAATGGGGAAAAAAGGCAGCAGTATTAGAGTAAAAGATGTAAATGGAAGGACATCAGTAAACACTGGCCAATATGGCTATTTTCATTTTAATAGAACATTTATTGGAATGGCCTACATACATTTCACGAGGGTATACTTGATAAAAATATAAGAAGAAGCAGGCTTGTCACAAAAGGTTCTATAGGACATTTCTAGTCCCACAATTAAAATAAAAGTATATGGAAAAAAGATCCCACTGTAATTGCTCACATTGGTCCCTTTCCACAAGGGGTCTGCCATTTGTGTTAAGATTATAAAAAAAAACTGGGGCAGAGCAAAGATGGAGTAGATATGGGACTTCTGCATGGCTCCTTCTTCCACATCCTCCAATACATGTAAACAAACTTTAGAGCTACAGAATCCACAAAGTGGAAACAAATTTCCCACGGAAGGAAGCCTGGCAGGCCAGCAGGAAGGGTCCATTGCAGAATGCTGGAAGCTGAGCCCAGCCCTGAGTGAGCCAGCAGGTTTTAGCCCCAGGGAGACCGACTCCAACATCAGGAGAGTAAATCACCAGCAGCTGTAGCAGTTTCCAGAATTCTCAATGCAAAAATGCCAAAGACCAAGTAAAAGGTCAATGTGGAACTTTGTTCAAACAGGGGGAGTATGGTCTGGCTGCTACCCTGGAGCCAGAAGCGGGGGAGGTGCAATGGCTGCAGCCACTGCCCGTGGCTGCTTCTGGAGCTCCTGGCATGCAGACTGTAGGGGGACCAAGCAACCATTAAGAGGCTAAGCACTCTTGCTTTGACCTGCTTGGATGTGGATCGTAGTCTTGGGTGGTGGTCCTGGGGTATGTGACCAGTGAGCCAGAATGTATAGTGGCTGTAGAGAGGGCTCCCATCTAACAGGTCCAGCAGTTGCAAAAACCCCAGAGATTTGGGACATAGCTCTCTCCATTTTGGAAGCAGAGTTCTACCATGGCAAAGAGCTCAAAAGTCAAGTAATGGGCTGCCAATATGAGCAAGCACAGGAAGAACAAACAGATGATAGAATCCTTTTTTGGGGACAAAAAGCATCAAGGCATGGAGCAGGAGAAAGACAATGAAGTCAGAACTCCTGCATCAAAAGCCTCCAAGAAAAATATGAACTGCTTACAGGCCATGGAGGAGCTCAAGAAAGATTTTGAAAATCAAGTAAGATAAATAGAGGAAAAATTGGGAAGAGAAATGAGAATGATGCAAGGAAATCATGAAAAGAGAGTCAACAGCCTGACTGAAGAAAATAACACCTTAAAAAATAGACTAATTCAAATTAGGGGGATGGAGTCAAGATGGCGGAATGGAAGCAGGACGTCCCCGCTGCTCTGGCTTCCACCTTCCCCAATCCATGTAAAAAGAGGACTCTAAACAAACTTTGGAGCTGCAGAATCCACAAAATGACACAGAGAACCTAACCTCCCGCTGAGGATACCACAGCAGGAATCTGCCAGCACAGTGCTCTGGGAGCCGAGCCCAGCTCCACGCCGAGGCTTTAGCCCCAGGAAGGGCCTGACAAGGCTGGTGGGACTCCAGATAAGCAGCAGCTGTGGCCGTTTCCAGATTTATCAACACACAGATGACAAGGACAAAGTGAGAAGTCAGTGCAGTCTGGACTCTGGAACCCAGTAAGTGGGAGTGCGTGGCTTTTGCCCCCAGGTCAAGAAGCCACTAAGACACCGGTACAGCGAGCCAGCACCACGTGGCAGCTTCAGCTCCTGGCCTGCAGAGTTTAGGGGAACCAAGCACCAGTCTGAGGGGTAATCGCTCTTGCTTTAACCTGCTTGGATCTGGATTGTAGTCTAGGGTGGAGGCCCTAGGGTGTGTGTCCAGCTTACCAGAGTTAGTGGAGACCTCAGAGAGGGGACCCATCTAATATGTCCGGCAGCTGAGAAAACCCCAGCACTTGGGATGAAAGCTCCCCTGTCTGGTGGCACAGTCCTACTGAGGCAAAAAGCCCAGGGGTCAAGTGACTGAGGGGCGACATGACCAGGCAAAGGAAACAAAGCAGACAGAAGATTCCAACATTAGACTCCTATTTTGGGCACAAAAAGGAACAAAGCATGGAACAGGAGGAAGACAGTGAAGTCAGAACTCCTGCACCAAAAGCTCCAAAGGAAAACATGATCTGGTTACAGGCCATAGAGGACGTTAAGAAGCATATAAGAGAAGTTGAGGAAAAATTGGGAAGAGAAATGAGAACAACGCAAGAAAATTATGAAATGAGAGTCAACAGCCTGACTGAGGAAAATCACACCTTAAAAAACAGACTAACTCAAATGGCAAAAGAGGCTCAAAAAGGCAATGAGGAGAAGAATGCCTTAAAAAGCCAAATTTGCCAGATGGAAAAAGAATCTCAAAAGCTCAATGAGGCGAATCATTGCTTCAGAATTAGATCGGAGCAAATGGAAGTTAATGACTTTATGAGAAATCAAGATGCGGTTAAACAGATCCAAACAAATGAAAGAATAGAAGGCAATGTGAAATATCTCATGGGGAAAACCACTGACCTGGAAAATAGATCCAGGATAAATTGAAAAATTATTGGACTACCTGAAAGCCATGACCAAAGTAAGAACCTAGAAATCATCCTCCAGGAAGTTCTCAAAAAAACCTACCCTGATGTTTTAGAACCAGTGGGCAAAAAAGAGGTTGAAAGAATCCACTGATCACCTCCTGAAAAAGATCCCAAAAAGAAAACTCCTAGGAATATTATAGCCAGGTTCCAGAATTCCCAGGTTAAGGAGAGAATATTACAAGCAGCCAGGAAGAAACAATTTTAATATTGTGGAAACACAATCAGGATAACCCAGGATCTGGCAGCTTCTACACTGAGGGATCGAAGGACTTGGAATATGATATTCCAGAGGTCAAAGGAGCTGGGATTAAAACCAAGAGTCACCTACCCAGCAAAACTGAGTATCATGTGTCAGGGGAAAATATGGTCATTTAATGGAATAGAGGACTTTCAAGTATTCTTGGTGAAAAAAAAAAAAAAACAGAGTTGAATAGAAAATTTGACATTCAGATACAAGAAGCAAGAGAAGCATGAGAAGGTAAACAGGGAAAAGGAATTATAAGGAACTTAACAAAGTTGAACTATTAACATTCCTACATGGAAAAACAACAATTGTAACTTATGAAACTTTTCTCAGTAGTTGAAAGGAATAGAAATTTATATATATATATATATGTCTATATATGAGGGTATATGGGCATATGAATAAATGTGAATGTGTGTATATATGTTTACAGGTATACATAGATAGAGGGCACAGGATCAATTTAATTGGAAGGGATGATACTTAAAAGGTGAAATTAAGAGGTGAGAGAGGAATATAATGTGAGGAGATGCGGAGAGACAGAATGGGGTAAACAATCTCATATAGAAGAGGCAAGGGAAAATGGTTACAATAGAGGGGAAGAATAGGAAGGCAAAAGGTAATGGGTCAACCTTATTCCCATTGAATTTGGCTTCAGGAGGGAATGAAATACACACTAAATAGGGTATCTCACCCTCTGGGATAGTAGGGGGGGAAGGGGATGAAAGGGGAGTTGATGGAAGGGCAGGAAGGCAGACTGGAGGCGGGGAGGGAAGTTGGAAGCACCCACTTTTGAAAAGGGACGGGATCGGGGCGGCCAGGTAGCACAGCGAGTAAGAGCACTGGCTCCAGTGTTGGAATGACCTGGAGATCGAATCCTGGGCTCAGACACTTAGCACCCACGCAGAAACACCTGGCCGTGTAGCCTTGAGCAAGTTACTTAACCCCAATTGCTTAGGGGCGGCCAGGTGGCTCAGTGAGTAAGAGCACTGGCTCCAGTATCGGGATGACCTGCATCAAATCTGGGCTCAGATACTCACAACCACACCCAGAAATAACTGGGCATGTAACCTTGAGCAAGTTACTTAACCCCGATTGCTTTAAAAAAAAAAAAAAAAAAAGGGACGGGATCAAAGTAGAGAATAGAAGAAGTGGGAGGTGGGATAGGAGGAAGGGAAATATAGTTAGTCTTTTACAATATATCTACTATGTTATTGTTTTGCATTAGTCACACATCTACAGCCTATACTGAACTGCTTATCTTCCCGGTAAGGGTGGGTGACAAGGGAGGAAGGGAATGAATCTGGAATTCAAAGTTTTAAAATCAAATATTTAAACATATATATATATATATCTGCACAGACTATTATTAATACTATTTTACATGTAATTGGGAAATAAGATATATAGGCACTGGGGCATAGAGATCCCCTGGAAAAGTCGAAAGGGGTATGGGAGAAAACATGGGAGAGACCAGATTGGAGGAGGGAATATACTGTGGGACTGCTATTTTGGGGCAGTGGGTAGGGGAAAAACGTGGAGAAAATTTGTAACTCAAAATCTGGCAGAAATGAATGATGTAAATCAGAAGTTAATAAAGCATTTAAAGTAACACAAAACAAAACAAAACAAAAATAGACTAATTCAAATGGCAAAAGAGGCCCAAAAAGCCAATGAGGAGAAGAATGCTTTAAAAAGCTTAATTTGCCAGATGGAAAAGGAATTTCTAAAACTCACTGAAGAGAATAACTCCTTCAAAATTAGATTGGAGCAACTGGAAGGTAATAACTTTATGAGAAACCAAGATACTATAAAACAGATCCAAACAAATGAAAAAATAGAAGGCAATGTCTCACGGGAAAAATGACTGACGTGGAAAATAGATCCAGGAGAAATAATATGAAAATTATTGGTTGGGCGGGAGCGGAGCCAAGATGGTAGAGTAGAAACAGGACTTCCCTTGTGGCTCCACTTCCACCTCCTAATACATGTAAAAAATGACTCTAAACAAACTTTGGAGCTACAGAACTCACAAAATAACAGAGAGAAATTAACCTCTCGTTGAAGACAGCCCGGCAGGCCAGCAGGAAGGCGTCACTGCAGTACTCTGGGAGCTGAGCTCAGCCCCACCCATGTGATACTGAGGTTTTAGCCTCAGGCTGGTAGAGGGACATCAGGAGAGTGGATCACCAGCCGCTATGGTGGTCTCCAGAATTATCAACCCACAGATGTTAAGGACAAAGTGAGAGGTCAGTGGACTTTGGGAAAAGGGAGTCTGGAGTACAGTCTGGTCTCTGCCCCGGAGGGAGAAGTGGCTGAGGTGCAGTGGCTGCCACCACATGGCTGCTTCAGAGATCCTGGCCCGCAGATTGTAGAGGGATGAAGTGACTAGCACTTGCTTTAACTTGCTTGGATCTGGATTGCTGTCCTGGGGTACATGACCAGTGTGACAGAGCCAGTGGATGCTTCTGAGAGGGCACCCAACTAATAGCTCCGGCAGCTGAGAAAACCCCAACAATTTGGGACAAAGCTCTCCTCTCTGCAAGCAGGGTTCTACTGTGGCAAAAAGCTCAAGAGTCAAGTGGTTGAGTGGCAACATGAGCAAGCGGGGGAAGTGGGGTAAGCACAGTGGTCTGACTTTGGATTCCTTTTTTGGGGACAAAAAGGATCAAGGCATGGAGCAGGAGGAAGACAACAGAGTCAGAACTCCTGCACCAACAGCTTCCAAGAAAAATATGAATTGATTACAGGCCATAGAGGAGCTTAAGAAGGATTTTGAAAACCAAATAAGATAAGTGGAGGAAGAATTGGGAAGAGAAATGAGAATGATGCAAGAAAATTATGAAATGAGAGTCAACAACCTGACTGAAGAAAATAACACCTTAAAAAATAGACTAACTCAAATGGTAAAAGAGGCTCAAAAAGCCAATGAAGAGAAGAATGCCTTAAAGAGTCAAATTAGCCAGATGGAAAAAGAATCTCAAAAGCTCACTGAGAATTATTCGTTCAGAATTAGACTGTAGCAAATGGGTGCTAGTGACTATGAGAAATCAAGATACTTAAACAGATTCAAACAAATGAAACAATAGGAGGCGATGTGAAATATCTCATTGAGTAAACCACTGACCTGGAAAATTGATCCAGGAGAGATAATTTAAAAATTACTGGACTACCTGAAAGTCATGATCAAAAAAAGAAGCTAGAAATTGTCCTTCAAGAAATTCTCAAGGAAAACTGCCCTGATGTTTTAGAACCAGAGGGCAAAAGAGAGGTTGAAAGAATCCACCGATCACCTCCTGAAAAAGATCCCCAAAAGAAAACTCCTAGGAATATTATAGCCAGGTTCTGGAATTCCCAGATCAAGGAGAGAATATTACAAGCAGCTAGGAAGAAACAATATTAATATTGTGGAAACACAATGAGGATAACCCAGGATCTGGCAGCGTCTACGCTGAGGGATCGAAAGGCTTTGAATATGATATTCTGGAGGTCAAAGGAGCTGGGATTAAAACCAAGAGTCACCTATCCAGCAAAACTGAGTATCATGTTTCAGGGGAAAATATGGTCATTCAATGGAATAGAGGACTTTCAAGCATTCATGATAAAAAAACCAGAGTTGAATAGAAAATCTGACATCCAGATACGAGAAGCAAGAGAAGGTAAACAGGGAAAAGAAATCGTAAGGAACTTATTAAAGTTGAACTATTTACATTTCTTTTTTTTTTTTTGCTTTTTGGAAGGCAATTGGGGTTAAGTGACTTGCCCAAGGTCACACAGCTAGTTTTTGTGTTAAGTGTCTGAGGCTGGATTTCAACTCAGGTCCTCCTGAGACTTCAGGGCCAGTGCTCTATTCACTGAGCTACCTAACTGTCCTGAACTATTTATATTTCTACATGGAAAAATGATAATTGTGAATATGAGGGATTATGTTGAGAATAGTTGAAGGGAATATAAATATGCATACATACATATATATGTCTATATAGGAGGATATATGGGCATATAAATACATATGTGAGTGTGTGTATATATGTGTATAGGTATACATAGACAGAGGGCACAGGACCAATTGAGTAGGAAGGGATGATACTTAAAAGCTGAAATTAAGAGGTGAGAGAGGAATATAATGAGAGGAGATTGGGAGAGACAGAATGGGGTAAATTATCTCATATAGAAGAGGCAAGGGAAAACTGTTACAATGGGGAAGAAGAGGAAGGCAAAAAGGAATGAGTCAACCTTACTGTCACTGAATTTGGCTTAGGAAGGGAATGACATACATACTAAATAGGGTATGCACCCTACAGCAGAGGAGGGGGGAAAGGGATGAGACAAGGGATGATAGAGAGGAGGGCAAGGAAATGCAAGCACACATTTTTGAAAAGGGACAGGGTCAAAGTAGAGAATAGAACAAGTGGGGGGGCAGGATAGGATGGAGGGAAATATAGTCAGTCTTTCACAATATATCCACTATGGAAATGTTTTGCATAGCTACACATGTACAACCTATATTGAATTGCTTATCTTCCCAGCAGGGGTGGGTGAGGAGGGAGGAAGGGAAAGAATCTGGAATTCAAAGTTTTAAAATCAAATGTTTTTTAAAATATATATATTACTTTTTTTTACATGCAACTGGGAAATAAGATATACAGTCATTGGGGCATAGAGATCCATCTTGCCCTACTAGAAAGTCAGAGGGGGATGGGGGCGGATATAGGAGAAAGCAGACTGGGGGAGGTGGTATTCAGTGGGATTGCTGTGTTGGGGTGGTGGAAAGGGGAAAGATGGGGAGAAAATTTGTAACTCAAAATCTTGTGGAAATGAATGATGTAAAACTAAAAATAAACATAAAATTTAATTTAAAAAAATAAGAAAAATTATTGGTGTATGTGAACGCCATGATCATCAAGAGTCTAGACACCATCTTTCAAGAAATTATCATGCAAAATTGCCCTGATATTCTATAACCAGAGGGAAAAATAGAAATTGAAAGAATTCACCAATTGCCTCTTGAAAAAGATCCCAAAAAGAAAACTCCTAGGAATATTATAGCAAAATTCCAGAGTTCCCACGTCAAGGAGAAAATACTGCAAGCAGTCAGGAAGAAACAATTTGAGTATTCTGGAAACACAATCAGGATAATGCAAGACCTAGCAGCTTCTACATTAAGGGATCAAAGGGCTTGGAATATGATATTCTGGATGTCAAAGGAGCTAAAACTAGGACTAAAACCAAAAATCACCTACCCAGCAAAACTGAGTATAATGCTACAGGGAAAAATATGGTAATTCAATGAAATAGAGGACTTTCAAGCATTCTTGATGAAAAAACCTGAGCTGAGGGGTAGCTAGGTGATACAGTGAGTAAAGCGCCAGCCCTGGAATCAGGAGGACCTGAGTTTGGTTCCAGCCTCAGACACTTAACACCCACACAAAAACACTAGCCGTGTAACCTTGGGCAAGTTACTTAACCCCAATTGCCTTCCAAAAGGCAAAAAACCCCCAAAACCTGAGCTGAACAGTAAATATGACTTTCAAATACAAGAAACAAAAGAAGCATGAGAAGGTAAATAGGAAAAAGAAATCATAAGGAACTTATTAAAGTTGAACTATTTACATTCCTACATGGAAAAACGGTAACTGTAACTCATAAGACTTTCCTCAGTATGAGGATAGCTGAAGGGAATACACACACACACACACACACACACACACACACACACTTATGTATTTATAGGAGGATGTATGTGTATATAAATACATATGTGAGAGTGTGCATTTGTATGTTCATGTATACATAGACAGAGGGCACAGGATGAGCTGAATATGAAGGGATAATATCTAAAAAACAAAATTAAGAGGTGAGAGAAGAATTTATTGGAAGAAGAAGGAAGGAAGCGATAGATCAGGGTAAATTATCTCATATAAAAGAGGCAAGAGAAAACTGTTACAATGCAGGGGAAGAGCAGGAAGGTGAAAGGGAATGGGACAACCCGAGTCTCATTGAATTTTGCCTAAGGAGGGAATAATGTACACACTCAACTGGGTATCTTACCCTATAAGAAAATAGAGGGGTTGAGGATAAGAGGGGGGAATATAGAAGGGAGGGCAGATTGGGGGAGAGGGTAGTTAGAAACAAACACTTTTGAAAAGGGATAGGGTCAAAGGAGAAAATAGAATAACTGGGGGGCAGGATAGGATGGAGGGAAATATAGGTAATCTTCCACAGTATAACTACTATGGAAATGAGTTGGGTAACTGCACATGTATAATCTATATTGAATTGCTTATCTTCCCAGTGGGGATGGGTGAGGAATGATGAAGGAAAAAAAAATCTGGAACTCAAAGTTTTATTTATTTTTTGCTTTATGGAGGGCAACTGGGGTTAAGCGACTTCCCCAAGGTCACACGGCTAGTTTTTGTGTTAAGTGTCTGAGGCAGGATTTGAACTCAGGTTCCCCTGATTCCAGGGCTGGTGCTGTATTCACTGCACCACCTAGCCTCCCCTTTTATTTTAATTATTTTTTTAAATAAAAGTTTTAAAAACAAATGTTAAAAAAAATTTTTTTTTCATGCAACTGCGAAATAAGATATACAGGTACTGGGGTACAGAAACCCATCTTACTCTACTATAAAGTTAGGGGGATGAAGGGGGAGGATATAAGAGAGAACAGACTGGGGGAAGGGGCATTCAGTAGGCTTGATATTCTCAGGTGGGAGGGGTAGGGGAAATACGGGGAGAGAAAAAATTGTAACTTAAAATCTTGTGCAAATGAACGTTGAAAACTAAAAATTAAAAATAATAAAAAAAAAAAGATTATTAAAAAATCCTTGAACAAGGATATGTGGCTGTATCCCTAAAGAGGGGGATGTAGGATCGCCTCTGTCATGGAAGACATCTTGTGTGGAGTCCACATGGAATGGTTTGTCATAGATAAATAAACTTGTTTGTGTATGACATTGTAAGGAGTGTAAAAAGCTCCAGAACACTATTGGATTGCTTTAATGGAATCCATGACCCTCAAAATGGATTTGCAGAACAATCGATTCAGGGGAAAAACAAAACAAAAGCAATCACAAATGGACAAAAAATATCTATTGCTCTCTAACAGCAGCTAAATGTGCCATCCAGTCACTCAGTCTATCTATCTGGACATATATCACAGACCAAACAATGAAATGGGTCCAGAACTGATGTGGAAAAGAGCTTGGCTGCATTAAGGAAATTGTGTAGTGCTTTCAATCACCTCAAGCTGTACCCTGTAAAAAGGACTCCTCTTTTGAATACCAATATTATTCTAATTATATATGACCTCAAATCATGAAAGATCTAATCTTTAATCAAGATTATAAGGGAGCTGGAGGGTACTGGATAAAGACATATGGTGGGCCAAAGTAGTTATGACATGTTATCAGTAATGACCTGAATATAAGAGTGGCATAAGATACACATCATCCGAAGATGCTGGATGAGAAAAACAAGTCAGCTGGTGATGCTGAACAGGGTAATAGTGAGAAGAAACCCAAATGCAAGGCTATTATTACCCATGGAATATTCTCTATGGGGCCTGATGGGAAGACAGGCTGAACAGTGATCTCTCTACTGGAGAAAGCACCCAGCTTGGTGATATCTTATCTTCTTAGGTACTTATGCATATATTATGATGATAGCTTTATGAACTTTGGAGAACTTATATGATCAAGTTTTGGTGGCCCACACGGGCATCCCTTTCTAGTAGAATATAAGTCCTCCTAAGTACAGGTATTTTTTATTTTGTCTTTGCCTAATTTTGACAATGTCCAACACTTTGTCTTGCACACAATATTGCTTTCTGACAAGAATTTCAGAGCTAAAGTTACTCTAGACCTGGTGACGACCTCATCAAGGACAAGAAAGTACTCTTCTATTAATTCCCTATTAGCCATTTTTGTTCCATCCTTTTCATCTGAAAAAACATTCTCATTCAACAGAAATAAGAGTTTAAAAGTCTGGTGTTACCTGTTTTTTTGTTCTCAAAGTAGTAAGCTAACAGTAATAATAGCCAACATACTTTAAAGAATGCAAAATGCTTTACAAATTTTGTCTCATTTGACCCAATTCACTCTAAAGTCCAAACCTCTCTGAGCGGTGATACTACTCCCACATTAAGCCTCTTCTTTTTCAATATATCTACTCCTTCTCCTGTTTCAAAAACAAAGAAAAATTAAGCTGCTAAGCAAAAGTCAACCAACATAGTGACTTAATTTGACAGCATATGCAACATTCTACATGTGAACTCTACCACTTTATGATAATCATGTAAATGAAAACAATATAAACTCAGAAAATTTGGTTAATTGAAATGACCAGTTGCAATTGTTGCAAGTGTTGCTTCTGGAAGACTTACAATTAATTATATTTTCCTTCTCTTGGTAGACTACCAAGAAACCATTAGCTAATCTTTTTGGCTGAGAACTTAAGCAGATGTCCATCCTTGACCACCATTCCTCTCCCTCCACTGCTAATCTGTCAGTCATTAAACATTTATCCTACTATGTGCCAGGCATTGGGTATACAAATAAAGGCAAAAAGACAGCCATTTCCCTGGAGCAGCTCACAATCTAATGGGGATAAAACAAGCTAACAAATATGTACAAATGAACTATATACAGGATAAATAGGAAATAATTAGAGGGAAATCACTGGAATTAATAGGGATATGAAAAGGCTTCCTATACAAGGTAGGATTTTAGGTGGGACTTCAAGGAAGCCAGGAGGCAAAGATAAGGATGAAGAGCACTGCCAACACTAGATGGGCAGAAAGTACGCTTGGAGCTGAGAAATGAAATGTTTTGGCCGTGGAACAGCCTGAAGGCCAGTGTCACTGCACAGAAATCACTGGGATCTAAGCACAAGATTACTAGAAAGGTATGGGTAGGGTTGCATGTAGGGTAGGAAGGACTTCATTGCCAAACAGGATTTCGCATTTGATTTTGGAGGTGTCAGGGAGCTATTGGAATTTGAGCATTGTCACTGGATCTGAATTTAGGAAAATCATTCTGGTTGCTGGGTGAAAGATGAACTAGAGTGGGGAGAATTGTGGCAGGGAGACCCACCAGCAGGCTACTGCAACAGTCCAAACTTAAGGTAATAAGAACCTATACCAGGGTGGTGCCAAGTATCAGAAGAGAAAAAGGGGTCTATTTGAGATGTTGCAAAGGTCAAACAGGCCTTGACAACAGACTGGATAAAGGGTGTAAGAGATACTGAGAAATGCAAAATTATGTCTAGGTTGCAAGCCTGGTGAATTACACAATGGTGGTGCCTTCAACAACATAGGGAAGTTTGGAAGGGGGTAGGGTTTAGGTGGAAAGACAATCAGGTCCCTTTTGGACATAGTGAGTTTAATATAGATCTTTTTTTTGTGATCTTTTTGGAATACAGAACTAGTAGTGGTTAGTAGTGGTATTGCTGGAAGGAGAACACACAGTTTGACTGCTCTCCAGAATGGTTGGATCAGTGCATGAGTGTCCCAATCTCCCAACATTCTCTCCAACACTTATCATTTTCCTTTTCTATCTTATTAGCTAATCCGATAGTTGTGAAGTGACTCTTCAGAGTTGTTTTAATTTGCTTTTTAAATTTTAATTTAATTCTCTAATAGCAACTCAGAACATTTCTTCATATGACTATAGCTTTTATTTATGCATCTGAAAACTGTCTGTTCATATCCTTTGACTTTTCTATTCCTTCTGAGTAAGTTATGCCCTTTAAGAGCCATAGTCCAAAATTTATCTGCCAAATCAGTTTCTGGTAAGCTGACTGACTTTTCTTAGTAAGTTCAGGGCCTAGTTCATAGCATAGTCTTCCTCTCCACTCCAATTCTTTCCTTCCTTCTAAAGGGCTTCAACATGCATGTTGATGTTCATTCATATACCCTAACGTCCTCCACTCAATCTCATATACATAGAGGGATGTTTGCACCCTTGATCTTGCCACAAGTGTCTAGCTTCCAAGTTGGATAATTCTGTCTCCTTTATCTGATCACAATCTTTTATCTCTCAATCTTTTTTTTCAAAATGTCCAACAGGTTGTTGGTGATATGAAACCACAGCTAGGATGGACTAGAGATGGATAAAGATCTGGGCATCTTCTATAGAAAGGAATAAGCCTGTTGAGAATACCAAATGAAAGAGTAAGGAGTTGAGTAAGAAAGAATCAACTCAATACAAAGAAAAGAGAGCTCAAGAGAAGAGTTGTGAAATTAGATACCAAAAGTCAGAAGGCAGACCTGGATGAAGATCTAGCAAATGATACTGAAAAGGAATGGTCATACAGGCAGGAAAAAAGTCAAAAGAGCAGAATAACAAAAATCCCAGGGAGGAGAAAGTATTCAAGAAGAATAGGTGGTCAACAATGTCAAATGTAGCAGAGAGGTAAAAAATCCTAAGGAGCAAGAAAAGTTCATTCTATTTGGCAATTAAGAGGTTATTAGTAACGGGAGAAAGCATCTTTGGTTGACTTCATGGTCAGAAGCTGTTTCAGGTTTAGAAGAGGGGAGAGGATGTGGACGATTGTTTTAAGTTTAGCTGAGAAAGGGAGGAGGGACCTAAGATGATGGCTATTAGACATAGTAAGATCTAGAGAAGGCTTTTAAAAGACAGGAGACACTTGTGTGTGCTTGTGGGAAGTAGGAAAGGAGTCAGCAGACAGAGAAAGATTCAAAATGAATGACGGTAGGGGTAATTTGGTGGAGAAGCAAGAAGGGAAGGGATCATTGTGATATCAGAGGGATGTGAGATATACAAGCTTCCTTCTGGACATTGACTTTGAGGTGGCAAGAGGATATTTAGAAAGTGTTATCTTGCAGTCAGCTAATGACAATATGAGTCCTACAAATTGGACTTAGAGAGATATATTCCTATACACAAGAGATACTGCTCCAGATAGGACTTTGGTAATTTTGTTCTTATGGAATCAGTGAAATCAAAGAATTTCAGTCTCAAGTAATCATATAATCCAACCCATACCTGAATGAGAAATCACCTATAAAATATTCCTTTAAGATGGTCATCCAGCTTTTGCTGTCTTAAAGGCAGCCTTCTTCCATGTGATAGCCCTTCAGAGATTTGAAAATGGGTATCATCTTGCCTCACACAGTCTCTTCTTCAACTGGAAGTTCTGGAAATGTGTAGCTTGTAGCTTTGCCTCACACAGTCTCTTCAAGCTACACATTTCCAGAACTTCCAGTTGAAGAAGAGACTGTGTGAGGCAAAATGATAACCATTTTCAAATCAAAGTCAACGTCCAGAAGGAAGCTCATCATCTTCTTTGATAAGCTTGCCCTTCTCCTCCCCCATTTTCTTTTTTTCTTTAGAAACCACCATCATTTTATGCAATGTTAACTTTCTTTTCAATTAGTTTAGCAACATGAAAGTTATCTGTGACTCTTCCTTCTCCTTCTACACTATATATCCAATTGCCAAAACTTATCATTCTATATCTGTATCTTTTGCACCTCTCCCTTTCTCCTTACTCATGTGACATCAACTGGAGTCAGACCCTTACTTTTACCTAGGTTACTGAAACATACAAATTGGTATCTCTGCTTCTAAGTCACTGTTTTCTGCTATCCATCTTCTTCCTGGCTGTACTCCCCTCCACTCCCCCTGTCCTCCAAATCATTCTAGTGCAAAATGCCCAAACATTTAATGTTAAGGTCTGCATTGAAGTTAATCTGTTTTCACAAAGGTAAGGGACCAATGGGGTAAATTCTATTCTGGATCTGCTTTTCATCAGAAAGGAGAAAGGGACTGGTGGGATGGAAATAATATAAACCTAAGTGGGTAGTAAGAACTTGATCTGATATTTATGGTAGAGGAGAAGAATGCTTGGGGCATTCTGATATTTAGATTTCTGGTGAGATCTGAAGAGCTTCTGAGGAAGGGACAGTACTGTTCCATGGACTAAAATTCTACAGGGGGGAGTCTGTCTAGGAAGGATGGGAAGCTCTTAAGAATGAAATTTGAGACCCCCCCCCCCGCAGGGTGGATAGGATAAGAACAATACAGAAATAAGGCTGAGCTATTTGATTTTTATTTTGCTTTTGTTTTCTCTGTGAAGAATAATCTGTGGATTAGAGAGAAGAAATGACTAAAGAGGGAGTTGATACTGAAAAGAAGTGAGGAGATAATGAGAGCATCTTAGTTTCCATAATGAGTACAAGTTGATTGTATCAGAAGAACTATATTCTTGAGTACTGAAGGAACTGAGATATGTGACTGCTGAGGGAATGTCAGTGACTTTTTGGAAAATTTTGAAAAAAAAAAAACAGAAGAGGCAGCAAAGGATTGGAAAAGGGCAAATGTTCTATTTCTTTTAAACAGAACAGATTATGTAAATAATAGCAAAGTGAATATGGCTAATTTCTGGCAAAATTCCAGAACATATTAAAACTATGGTTACTGAACAGTTAGAAAAGGAAGAAGTGTTTACAGAAAGCTAGCAAAAGTTCTTTTTTTTGGCCTAATTTTATTTTTATGGGGGTTACTAAGCTAGTGGATTTAGGGAAATATATATACACATAAAAGATTTATTAATCACCTACTATGTACTAAGCATTGGGGGCACTATGCCATTTCAATTTTATAAATATAAACTTCATAAAGTCTTTACTGATAGTCTTGTTGAAAACATGAACTCGATAAAAAAGAAAGCTAGATTAATGGAACTGACTAGACAAAGAAGAATGAGAAACAATGGAGCTCAACAACCCAGTCTTTGATAAAGTGGAAAATATTAATTATCTAGGAAATGATTCTTTATTTGGCAAAAAATGCTGGGAAAATTCTGTAAAGCTATTTTGAACTATGCCCAAAGGGCTACAAAACCATGCATACCCTTTGACCTAACAATACCTCTACTAGGTCTGTATTCCAAAAGAGATAAAAAACAAAAAGGGAAATGACATATATGTATAAAAATATTTATAGCAGCTCTTTTAGTGGTAGCAAAGAACTGGAAATTGAGGGGATGACCATCAGTTGGGGAATGGCTGAACATGTTGTGGTATGTGATTATGACGGAATACTACTATACTATAAGAAATAATGAGCAGGATGCTCTCAGAAAAACTTGGAAAGACTTACATGAGCTGATTCAAAGTGAAATGTACTGTGTACAAAGTAGCAGCAAGACTGTAACATGATCAGCTGGGAATGACTCAGTTATTCCCAGCAACACAATGATCCAAGACAATGCTGAAAGACTTATGATGAAAAATGCTATCCATTCCCCAAGAAAGAACTAATGGTATCTGAATACAGATGAAGCATACTTTTAAAATTTTCTTTATTTTTCTTGAGCGTTTTTTCCTTTAGTCTGTTTTCTTTCACAACATGACTATTATGGAAACGTTTTGCTTGACTACACATGTATAACCTATATAAAATAGCTTACCTTTTCAATGAGGGGGCATGGGCAGGAGAGACAGAATTTGGAACTCAAAAGTTTTAAAAACAAATGCTTAAAATTGTTTTTACATGTAAGTAGGGAAAAATAAAATGAAAAAATTTAAAAAACAAACAAAAACTGGAAAGCTGTCTGGCAGAAATTAAGCTTAGACCAACATCTTACAACACATTTCAAATGGATATGCAACCTTAATATTAAAGAATTACACTATTAAAAAAAACAACAAAATGCACACATACATGTTTATATCCATCTATCCATGTTTATTAATTGCCTTCTATGTGCCATGGACTGTGCTAAGTGCTAGAGATATTAAAAAAAAAAAACAAAGAAAAAGATCGTCAATTCCTGCCCTCAAAGAAATTACAATATAATGAGGGAGACCATATGCAACAAATATATATAAACCAAGCTATATACAGGATAATTAACAGAGAGAAAGCACTGGAGTTGAGAGGCTGGGAAAAGCTTCCTGTAGAAGATGGAATTTTAGTTGCAATTTGAAGTTAAAGAGAATCCAGGAGTCAGAGAACATTCCAGGGATGGGGGACAGTCACAGAAAAAAACTCAAGAGTTGAGAGAAGGGGTATCTTGTTTATGTAACAGCCAAGAGGCTGTATATAAGAGTACATGTGGGGGAGTAAGGCAGGAAGGTTGTAAAGGGAAAAGGAGGCAAGGGTATGAAGGGCTTCGAATGCCAAACAGATTCTGTATTTCCTCCTGAGGGTAAGAGGGAATCACTGAAGTTTATTGAGTAAGGGGATGATATGGTCAAACCTGCCCTTTGGGAAAATTACTTTAGTGGCTGAATGGAGGATAAATTTGAGTGGGGAGAGGCTTGATGTAGGTAGACCCACCAGCAAACTATTATAGTAACCCAGGTGTGAGGTGATAAGGGGTCAAACTAGAGTGGTGACAGTGTCAGAGGAGAAAAAGGGGGTATATTTGAGAGACGTTACAGAGATGAAATCAACACGTCCTGGAAACAGCGGGGACATGGGAGAACAAAGGAGTTCAGGATGACTCTCAGAAAGTAACCCGATGGATTACTAGGAGGATGGAGTTATTCTTTACATTAACAGGAAAGGTAGGGGGTGGGGGAAGAGGGTTTAGAAGAAAGATAATGAGTTCTGTACTGGACATATTAAAACATCTACTGGACACCCAGTTTGAGATGTCTGAAAGGCAGATACAGATGAGAGACTAGAGGTCCACAAAGATGCTGGGGCGGGACAGGCAGATTTGAGAAGCATCAGCACAGAGATGGCAATTACATCCATGGAAGCTAGTAAAATCACCAAGTGAAGTTGTACGAAGGAAGAAGAAATGACGACCCAGGCTCAAGTATCAGCCACTACCCATCTCCTTGTCTGCACAGATGTCTACCCTGATTATATGGGATAACTTCCCTTAAGCCTTTCTTTCCTCCTAGTATATTCTGCTTCACCTCTCTCTCTAGTCTTCTCTTAAGATCATTAAGACACAACAAAACCATTCCCAGGCATTCTGTCTAATCAGACTCCCTCTATGACCCCTGATGATGATAGGGTGTAAAACCTTCCCCCCCAATATTAGAACGTAAGTAGTTTATCCTTATTTAGTTCTTTATCATCGATCATGTTTATCTCTTTATATTTCTCTTAAATTCTGTGTTTGAACTTCAAAATTTCTACACAGCTCCAATCTTTTCATCAGGAATGCTTGGAAGCCCTATATTTCATTCAAGATCCATTTTTCTCCCTTTAGGATTATATTCAGTTTTGCTAAACAAGTAATTTATCAACTATAAGCCTCTATCTTTTGCTTTTTTGGAATAGGGTATTACAAGCTCTCCACTCCTTAAAGGCGGTGACTGCTGTATCATGTGTAATCCTGACTGACTCCTTGGTACTTGAATTCTTGCTTTCTGGGCTGCTTGACCTGGAAGCTCTGGATTTTGCCTATGATATTGCTGGGAGTTTTAATTTGAGGATTTCTTTTAGAAAATGACTGGTGGATTCTATTTCCACTTTAAGCTCTGGGCAGTTTTCTTTTAAGATTTCTTGAAATATTATGACTAGGCCCTTGTTTTGGTCATGGTCTTAAAATTGTTGTCTCCTTGATCTGCTTTCCAGGTTCACTGTTTCTGCTATGAGATACTTTATGTTTACTTCTATTTTTCCAGTTTTTTGATTTGAATAGTATTTCTTGTTGTTTCATGAGTCACTGGCTTTTATTTGGTGAATTCTGACTTTTGTGGAGTTTGCTGCTTAGGCAAGGCTTTGTACCTTTTTTTTCAAGCTGTTAATTCTTTCAGATCTTTCTTCCCTGGTTCCTCCTTCTTTTCCCATTTTTTTCTCTAGCACTCTCATTTCATTAATACAGCCCCTCTTAGTTAACTCTTTTAAACTCCTGTTTCATCTTTTCTGGGAATTTTAGTTTACTACTTTGCCTGTAGATATTTTTGGAGTCATTCTACTTCTGGATTTGTGTCTTCAGTGTCTCTCCCACCACAATAGCTCTTTATGGTGGGATTTCTTTTTTTTTTTGCTCATTTCCCTTACCTATCTCTGACTTTGGACTTGATGTTGGGTCAGGCTCTGTGCATTTCTGGAGGGAAGGTCTGGGCTGGTCTTGTTGCTGTTTTCTTGAGGTACTGAGTCTTGTATTCTAGGTTCTGTGGTACAGTTCAGGCTGGGGACCTGCAAGTTTTCAGTGCTCCCAAAGCAGTATGTTTCTGGGTAAAGTCTGAATGCTGCCCCACTGATTTGAGCTTTGAAAGTTCCTAGCCTGAGTTTGGGTCTGGGCAATGGCACACTGTTGCTGGGCTCAACTGCCATCAGTTAGCTAGAAGCCTCTGCTTATTCAGGGTGACAGTACTGCAGGCACTTCTTTTGTCTGAAATTCTTGCCCTATTTATTTCTCTGCAGACCTCGGCCTTGCTACCAGGAATGCTACACCTTGGCACAGGTCCCCTTGATAGTCTGCCTGAGATTTGGAACTGGGTAGAGGACAACAAAGCTGTCAGTTGGCACGTGTGTCTCAGTTAAGGTGCCACTGCATGGATTTGGGGCTTCTGTTCTGGTAAACAATCTCTACGTTGAAATGTTCCCCAGGTGGTGCTCTTAGAGGGTCCCCAACATCAACAGACCTCTTTTTCTCCCTATGCAGACTTGAGCTAGAAAAATGACTCACTGCAACTCTGCTTTGGATTTCCTCAGGTACGTTTTCTAGATCTGTTTGGAGGAGATTTTGAAGGGAGCTTGCTGTATAACTTCCTCCTACTTTGCCATCCACCTTAATGCTGAATTAAATATGGACAAATGTAAAGTCTTACATTTATTTTACATGAAAAAAAAAATCTACCCCCAAATCATAAGCTTGAGGAGGCATAGCTAAACGAAGGCTCGCCTGAAAAAAGATTTTGGGAACTATGAGTAGAATGCAAGCTTAATATGATTCAGCATTATGACATGGTAGGTGGGAAAACTAATGCAATTTCAGGCTATATGAAGGTATATTTTCTATGACTAAAGTGACAGTGAAACTATATTCTGTTCTGGTCAATCAAATCTTTAATATGGTATTCAGTTCTAGAAACCACATTTTATGAAGGACATTGAGATACAGCAGAGCACTCATGGGAAGGAAAGCAGAATGAGGTAGGGGTCTTAATAACATGAAGAAAGAGTTGAAGGAATTGAGATGACTAGCTTACAAAAGACTCAGGGAGAATATTAATAGGTGTTTTCAAGCATTTGAAAAGCTATCATTTGGAAGAGGAATTCAACTTAATTGAACTGGAAGCAGGTGCAGATTGCAAAGTGGTCAATTTAGGCTCAACATAAGGAAAAATTTCATTTAATTATACCATCAGAATCCAGTAGATCTCTGATTTCCTGTGTCTACTCCTTCCAATGTTCCAGATCACAACTCATTCCCATGGCTGCTTATTCCTTGCAATTTTTCTCCCACAACTTTACTGATATGGTGAGATTTTTCCTTGAGATCTTAGAACTTTGTGAGGACAAGGGAACAGTCAGACTGTCTCCCTACAGCTGGTTTTTTTCTTTTTTTGCCAGGTGAGCAACCTACATTATAATCTGATCACATATCTTGACCCTTTGGTGAAGCATAGTTTAATAGATTTCACCTCTGCATGGTTCTCTTTAGTTCAAATTCGGTTCAGACACTTAACACTTCGAACTCCCCACCATGCAACTCTGTTGAACGGATCCATTACAAATTTATGTTACATAACCTTAACTGGGTCTTTATTACTGCTAGGCAACTCTTTTACACCTCTCTAACTCAATAATACATTCATCAGAGGCGGCTAGGTGGCGCAGTAAATAGAGCACCGGCCCTGGAGTCAGGAGGATCTGAGTTCAAATTCGGTTCAGACACTTAACACTTCCTAGTCGTGTGACCTTGGGCAAGTCACTTAACCCCACTTGCCCTGCCCTCCCCCCTCCAAAAAGCAACCCCTCCCAACAAAAACATTCCTCAGAATGATTCTTCCAAATCTTTTCACCCACCTCCCCATCCTCTCAGGTGAAAAAATTTTCTCCTGCTTCACAGAAAAAATTAAAGTCATTTGCTAAGAATTTCCTCTGTTCCCAGTTTCCTTACTCAGATGTCTTGGATCACTATTTCCTCTTTCAACTCTGTCTCATGTGGTAATGGAGCCCTTCTCTTTGCAAGCATTAACCCTTTTATGTGTACAGAGGATTATCTTCAACAGACTGCCCCACCTATTATCTTTGCTCTCTTAATTACCTTCAATCTCTGTCTACTGGCTGTTTTTCTATTGTGTACATACATGTCCACCTCTCCTCCATCCTCAAAAAACTCTCACTTGCTCCATCCAACAGTGCTATCTGGTCCCATATCTCTTCTGTCTTCTGTGGCCAACTCCTTGAGAAGGATGTTGATAGCAGGTGCCTCTACTTCCTCTCCTCAACCCTCTGTAGTCTAGTTGTCAATCGAAACTGCTCTAAACAAGGTTAACAATGATCTCTCATCTGCCAAATCGAATGGTCTTTTCTCCCCTTCCATCTTTTTTTACCTCTCTGCAGCCTTTGATGCTGCTAATCACCCTCTTCTTTCATTGTTTGCTTTTTGGAGGGGAGAAGGCAGGCGATTGGGGTTAAATGACTTGCCCAAGGTCACACAGCTAGGTGTTTGTATTGTGTCTGAGGCTGGATTTGAACTCATGTCCTCCTGACTCCAGGGCCGGTGCTCTATTCACTGTGCCACCTAGCCGCCCCTAATCACCCTCTTCTTCATATCTTCTCTGATAGTCACACCTCTCTCCTGATTCCTCTCCTATCAGGTTGTTCCATTGCAGGCTTTTTTTTTTCTAGATCCTTATTAAGTCATCCTCCCTTCTAACTGCAGGTGTCCCAGAGGCCTTCATCCAGGGCCCTCTTTTCTTCTCCCTTTACATTATTCCATTTGGTTATCTCAGCTCTCCCAGTTTCAATGTATCATTTCTATACTGATGATTCTCAGATCTATTCATCCAGCGCTAACTTCCAATCTCCTATCTCCACACTCAAAGAGTGAGATCTCAAACTGCATGTCCTATAGAGAGCACTCACCAAGTCCAAAACCAAATTCATTATTTTTCTCTCCAAAATCTCCCCTCTGAACTTCCCTGCCACTGTCTTCCCAGCTCTCCCACTGGACCACATGTGACCTTGAAGCCACAGGTTCCCCAACCCTGCCTTAGGGATTGCTAACTTAGTCTGCTCAAGAGTGAGTCTGTGAAGTCTCCAGTGGTTCATACTTGCTCACGCTTTGCTTCATTAGGATATGATTATCTGTGTAGATATTGTTTCCTCTTAGAAAAATTAACTCCTCAAAGGCAGGTAACAGGTGCTTAATAAATGTAGACTGAAATTATATACTATCTCTTGGAACCTAATGAAATCTCCTAACTTGACTACAATGGGTTTGTGTATTTTTTAATCCAGTACTGTTTTTCACTGTTTTAGAGAATGGTGGAAGAACTTGTGTGAATTAGAGAAAATTCTTTGACACTATTTTCAGTGAAATGGTCTTGTCACTTCCAGCAGCCTCTTTGAAGACCAGATTTGTACTTGGGCATCTTCTGAGCTGGGATTAAAGAGCTTGGTCAGTTTGATACTGTTAATGATAATGAAGTGCTCATCCCAATTTGGTTTCTCTGGCTTCCTCTTTCCTACTACCATTGCTTCATCCTCGGGGAGTCACTGTCATACCTGCCTGGGTTATTACAACAGCCTGAGAAGACTTCTGGCCTTCACTCTAGTCCAGGGGCTCTTTATCCTTGTTCTGCATACTGGGCCCCTTTTATTCTGAAGTAAAGGCCCTGCTAAAGTCTATGGACCCTTTCTCAGAGTCGTGTTTTCATATGTGTAAAATAAAACACAGACAATTACCAAGGAAATAAATTATATTGAAACAGTTATCACAATATAAAAAAAAAACAACACAAGAAGTTTGAAGACCTTTGGAATGCCTGCTATAATTCATCTTTCATAACATTGCTAGAATAATCTTTCTCATGGGATCTTGGGACAGCAGTGCTCTCTCCTCAGAAGTCTTTGGTGGCTCTTTATTGCTTTCGAGTAGTGTTTAAACTTCTTTGCCTGGCTTTTAAGGTTTTCAACAATCTGATGTCACCCTAGCTTTCATCTTATCCTATGTAAATCTTATGTAACTCTCCTTAAGGAACACTCAGTCAAATGCATGTATTCTCTGCCTGCAGAAATGCTCTCAGTCCTCCATGTCTTTGCTCACATTTTTCTAAATGCCTGTAATGGCTTCCCTCCTGCTTTTCACCCACTGAATTCCTATCCATTTTTTAAAGTTCAACTCAAATGTTACTTCCTCGAGGAAGAGTTTCTAATGACTAATGAGCACATTTCCCCCTCAGAGTTCAAATTCTACTTCGTTTAGATTTAGTTAAAACCATGGGTTCAAAATCCACCTTTGCTACTTGCTGTGTGAAGTTGGACAAACTCTCTTAGCCTAGGGGCTAGGCTTCAGTTTCTTCATCTTCAGAATGCCAGGGGCTTCCCTTTGTGTAGAAAAATCCTTTTAATTCCAGATGTGGTCAAGCTATATACTTCTCAGGCAATCCTATGAAGCAGTTATTTTTGTTGATCTTATCCCTCCCAGACCTTGAGGATAATAACTCTCATCTAAATCTTTTATAGCGTTGAGTATACAAAAGGCACTTCATGTTTGCTGAAGATTGGATATGGAAGTCTATGGGGTGCCTCAAACTGGGGCTAAGAAAATGTTGCATGATAAGAAATCTGTCTTTGGAGCCAAAGGGCCCAGAAGATTTAAACCCCAGCTCTATGACTTGTTAGGTAGTCTTTAGACAATTCATTCCATTTCTTGCTTAGGTCATCTGTACAATAAGGGTAACAATAATACTTCGTACATGTAATGACCTTTCTCAGGATTACTGTGGATATAACATGAGATGATGTACAGAGCTTTTTATGAACCTTTATGTTTGCACTCTTGGTTCCTAGCACAGTACTTGGCACACATTAGGTTCTCCGTATCTACTGATGCATTAAAGTGGGCTTTTTTGGTGGTGGTGGTCTTGGTTTGCTTTGGAGCAACAGTGAGGAAACTCCACCTTCTAAGGCAGATCAGCAATTGTTCACAATTTCTAATTCCTAAAGAGTTTCCTGGGGCAGGAAGAGGTTAAGTGGCCTGCTCTCAATCAGGCAGCCAGGACATGTCAGGCTAAATACACGTTACGTGCTAAAGCACTATGGAAAATTTAATTATAAATATCCTATTGCTTCCAAACTGCTTAACAGTAGCTGAAAATTTGTTTTTCTAAGCATTTAACTTCAGACAAGCCTCTGTCCATAAGTCATCAGTACACTGATTTACCACCAATAACAACCAGTGCCAAACAACAGTATATGATGTACTGTAATTAAAAATTCTTTTTTGCTAAATTTCTAACTGAAAAAAAAAGAAGGAATAGAATCAGATTTCAGTTTTTAAGAACCATGTCAACTTACCTTTCACCAGTTTGCCATCACTGACAGCTTTACTGGAAGCTGACTCCTTTTTTGCCCCACAGGTACCCTTCCCTCCTGTGTCAGCAGCATCTTCAGACCCACCGTCTTCTACCACTTCACGGGCACTCTCAGGGGCAGGCTCTGCTGGAGCCTCTTCTGCTACAGCTGTTGCTGTTACAACCTACAGAGATTACACATTACCCAACTGTAACTTGAGTGATGTAATTATAATTTTTCAATTTGGAAATAACCAAAGTATACATTTGACACTAGCATTTTGGTAATAGTGTGCACTTTATCTGACAGAAAGAGAACAAGAGGAAGAATATTCTTCCACAAGGTCTGATGCCCATGGATTCTCTCTTAAGACTAAAGTAGTTTGTGAACCATTGTTCAACATCTTTTCTTTGGAGATTCTGATTACCAAGGTTGATTATAGAATGCTAAATTATCCCCATCTCCTTCAGATGAGTCAATTTCCTTTAGTCTGGACATTCAAAGATAGAGGATTGCAGACATCTACTGATAAGCAAGTTGTATCTCACCCCTCCGCCAAAACAGGTATAAAAAGTTAGGGCTTCCATGCTGTTGAGAATAAAAACAGAAGAAAGGCCAATAAGGAGGGATAAACTACGGAGACAAAAAAGAAAAGCTTTGAATAGGGATATAATAACATTTTTTTTGACTGACACCAAAGTCAGGGAGCAGGAAGGGGAGGTGACTAGACAAAAACAGTGGTAATGGGGTGGAAGGAGGCTATCTTTTTCACTATTACTATCTCAATAATGTTAAGAGCCCAATGGGCACTTCAGGTACTCAATATGACATTAAAAATTTTAATATGAAGTTAAAAAAGATTTAGATTTAAAATTTAAGTTTGCCTTATTAGACACCTAACATTCACAAACATGTAACATATGAGGTATCACTGTATTACTGTATTTTTGATGTTATCTGTGATCTTACCAACATGGATATTTCTTCCTTCCCTCATTATTGCCTTTACATCCTGGATAATTCTTGATTCTGTCTTTCCATAAATCATTTATAAAGGAGGGACCCAATGTGCTGGAGGTTTTCCGGTTCTTTAATATTTTGTGGAGGCAAGTGTATCACTGGGATTTCCATTGGTTCTTGTTTGCTCTTGCTACATAATCAGCTAGACCATCATCTTTTCTTCTTTGTGTCCTCAATGACACCTTTTGTATCACTTCCGGATCTTCATTTGTCATTGGTAATATGTTTCAGTTTATTTTCATCTACCATGCCTTTTGGGTCACTGCCAATTTAATTCCGAGATCATGGTCTATTCTAATTTGAAGTCATATGGACTTATATATAAAGAGAATATTGTTGTTAAAAGGAAGAATTTACAGCAGAGTGGCTTGGAATCATTAACAATGCAGTACAATTTCTTAAAAACAATCCAGTCTTTTAGTTTTGGATCTATGATTTCTCCTTATATTCGATTCTGGGCTTGGTTCACTGACCAGATCAGTACACTGAGAGGCTACATAATGGGCTGACCATTGAGCACCACACCAAATTCTGGGCAGCTGGCATTCCTCATTTACGAGAGCAATTTCATGTGCCAATGGCCAAGCAAAATCTCTTTTGGGTGACTAGAAATTAAAGGGTAGCTAGGCAGTGCAGTAGATAGAGCACTGGGCTTGGAATCAGGAAGACTCATCTTTATGAGTTTAAATCTGGTCTCAGATACTTATTAGTTGTGTCACCCTGGGGAAGTCATTTAACCCTGTTGGCCTCAGTTTCCTCATCTGTCAAATGAGTTGGAGAAGGAAATGGCAAAAATAGTATTTTTACAAGAAAACCCCAAATGGGGTCATGAAGGGTCAGACATGACTAAAATGACTCAACAACAAAAAAGAGACTACACAGAGGTCTTACATGTTTCTCTAATTTAATGCCTTCAGTCTAAAAGACAGAACAGAAATGCTTTCTGGAGAGCTGAAACCTAAGGTAAATAAGGAGCAAGAAAGCTGCCTCCATTGAGTTTAAGTCCTCAGGCCTGGATGAACTACAAAACAAGGCACTAAGATTACTGCTGGATATACTAGCAACAAGATATGCTAGTAACAGCAATTTTGAAACCAGTTCACATGACAAAGATCTGAGGGTTTTAGTAGACTATAAGCTCAATGAATAAAAACACAATAGTAAAAAGTTAATGTGATTATAAGATGGATTAAGGGAGGGATAGTGTTCAGAATACAGGAATTTACACTTATACTATACTTTGCCTTGGTCAGAACACAACTGGATTATTGTGCTCTGTTCTGAATGTTATTATTTTAGAAAAAACAGTAATATTCTGGAGAGTAGCCAAAAGGGGATCAGAAGAAGTGCTCTGACATCATGTCACAAGAGTATCGGTTGAAGGAGCAGATATTTTACTTATAGAGGTGGATATTTAGGAACATGATGGTTGTCTTATAGTATCTGATAGGCTGTCATATGGAGAATTAGCAGTTATGTATGCCTACATACAGCAGAACTAGCAACAATGGATAGAAAGCTGCAGAGAAACAGATTTAGATGCAACGTAAGGAACAACCCAATGAATTAAAACTACCCCAATGGTAAAATGGGACATCTTGTGCTAGTGCCTTGCCACCGGTCATTCCTTAAGTGGAGGCTGGCTGACCACTTATTTTGGGGATTAAAATAATACCTTGATGTGGGTTGGACTAGATGGCCTTTGAGATCTATTTCAATTCTGAGGTTCTGAAGGCCATTTGCAAACAGGAGCATTTAAAGAATATCCTCATTGACAGGGAATCGCTCTTCACACTTTCTCTCTGCACTAGATGTTCCTCATGACTTATTTCCTTAAACATTATATTCCATTTTAGACCTTTTCTGATCACTGAATGATTAATTCTCTCATTATGTATATAAACATTCCCCTTACCTGCTCACTGCCCACCCCTCCCAAAGGAAGCTCCTTGAAGGGCAGAGTTTTCTCTTTGTCTTTATATCCCTAGTATATCTATCTGTTTTATACTTTACTTGCTACTGTTTATCAGAGGACCACTGAACAAAATTATCTGTGGTTTTATGTATAAAAGAATCCTGTAAGATGTTAACAGACATATAAGTATGGAATATGTATTGCTGAAGAGGGCCTTTAAGGATATTTTGATCACCAGTCCAATATTTTCCTAGTCATCAAAATACAGAGTAAACTTTTACTTTCTGAATAATGTGCAATTCTAAAGGGAGTGATCAACTGCAGGGAACGACTGAGGAAAGCCTACTCGTTCGTTCTCTTTTCTTCAAGGATACCCTTGTCATGCGCATAGACAATTTTCATCAAGATTATACAAAAATGAAGAAATCATATACAGCAATAGTTGCTGATAGTATCTTGGCCACTTATTTATTTGCTGGGGAGTTAGTAACACCATTCATTATAGTTTCTTCTTCTGGAATATCCTCTTTTGAACCATCTTTAAGAAGTACCTTTAAAATTCTATCGGTTGTACTAGATGTCTTTTGGTTCTATTTCGTTCAGTAGCAGTTCCTGTCATTTACACTTTCTCATATAGTACAGTGGGTACCGAGATGTTAGCATTTAAAGGAGGTAGTTTAGCTGCTGTCAATGATATGAACAGGTCATTACAGGAGTAAATGGAAAGTTGTTCTGTTTCATGTCTATTTGCTGTCTTATATTTGTTATCTATATAAATGCTCTGAGAAAGATATGACTTAGTTGGGTCTCATGTGAAGCTTTCTCTGGGCTTATTTCTCCCCCACCTTTTGTTTTGCAAAGGGACACTATGCAATTTTCTGGTGTTATCAGCAATGCTTTGCAAATGATCTCTGAAGCAATGCTTCCCTTGACCAACAGTTTGGCTTCCCAGCTGAGATGGTTTCTGGGATACTTTTGGCTTCCTTATTGTGGTGAATCATTTACACTGACCATGTTTCTCTTACAAATGGTGATAACTGGAGTCACAGCCTTAAATTTTATCCATTTCCCATTTCTTCCAGTCAATAGCTTGTTTAAGTAGGATGGGTCAGGGCTTTTGTGTTGTGCTCAGACTCATCTTCTGTTCTTTATTCTCTCATCTAACTTAGTGTTAATCTTGACCTTTGCTATAAGTAGTTAATGATTTGACTGCATATAGTTGATTCTGAAATGGTCTGCATTGATTATGATGAGCAGTCATTTCCTGTTAAGATAAAATCAATTCTATTTTTGCTGCCGGCAATCTACTCTCCTCCTCTGCCTCCTGGCACCCAGGTCTCTGACTGGAAAGCTCATCTTATTTTGCTTTCATCCAGGCCCACCATACATTTTCCCACGCATCTCTGTCGCACAGCCTGCATTTGAGTCTTCTCTTCTGCATAGAAACTGGATTTCAACCCCTGGAACCTTTGGCTCTGATAATCTTTTACACTGTCTTGTCCAGTTAAGTGGTACTTCCTGCCTACCACTCCCATGTATGTATGGTATTAGAATGTCAACTCCTTGAAGGCAGGGGCTATTGTGCTTACTTGTATTTTTATTTCCTGAACTCAACATAGTGCCTGGCACACAATAAATGCTTCAAAACTCACCCCACTCATTAATTCACTCTAATACTCTTTTAGAGTCAAATATTCCTAACATACAGGCATGAATTTTCTGAGTAATCTATAAGTTTTTGATCTTTTTCATTTCTCATCCATTAACCATGTTTTCCAATATATTTTATGTCACTTTCCCCTGGCAACCTTTGTATGATAATTACTGAATGTCAAGGTATATGCTGATACAACAGGTTTTAAAAAGACTTTCTGTATTTCACTGTCCACAACAAAAGAACACCAGAACTGAAATCAGGAACTCAGATTGTAATTCCATCTCTGTCAATTATGAGATATACCCGACCATGGACAAGTCACGTTCCCACTCTGAGCCACAGTCTCATCTGTAAAAAGGAGATGTTGCTACTTATAATACTTATTAGACAACTACTGTGAAGAAAGTCCTTTGCACATTTTTTTGAGAAATGTGAGCTATTATTGCTCTGGGCACCACAATAAGTTGGAGGGCTTCTGAGGCTGGTGGCTAGAATCTTGAGATCCTAAGGGAGGATCAGTCTAAGGAACTGCTCAGGCAGAAGAGAGGAGACTAGCAAGGGGGATGGGGAAGAAAGCAAGATGGTTGACATCAAGAATCTGAAGGGCTGCTCAGTGAAGAGGGATAAGATTTGTTCTGCTTGGCTCCAGAAAGCAGTACTAGAAAGAAGCAATTAGTCAAAGTTACAAAGAACTGAATTTAGGTTAAATGAAATAGAGAACTTCCTAAGGATTGAATCTAAAGAAAAGAAGAATGGGCTACTTTTATTAATTCACCTATGGATCTCCCCTCTCTCACAGATTTTCAAATGTATGGTCAACAATTTCTAGGGGATTCTTGTTCAATTATGGATTAGCCTGGAGAGTTTTTGAGGTTCTTTCAAAATAAGATTTAGTGATTCTGCATTGGCCTAATTTGCTTCATGGTAATTTGCTTCTATTTTGTATAAGCACTCAATGGCAAGATGACTAAATGTCCCATAAAATGAAGTTTCTTGTTATATCTAGGTATACAATGAAAATAATTTATTTAGTGAGCTGTAGTTAGCTATGAGCTTTCCCTTTAAATATCTACAACTCTATGCTTTCTGGTTTCATTTATAGTGAGAATGCAGGTATGAATTATGGTTTGGGTCACTGCGCAAAGATCTCACATGAAATTTGTCAACAGTTAAATGAGTATTTATAGAATTTAAAAAAATTGTCTCTTAGAACCTTTACCACTCTATCATGGAACAAGTACCATTTTGTCTTTTCAAGTGTTTCACGATCACCGTTAAGTCAAAGAATTCACCTTGTGTTGGTCAACTTTGTCTTGAGCACTCTCTTCAAATTCATCTAAGATTATCTTCAAGCAGTGCTATTTGAGGTCTGGCCCATTCTTGGAGGCTTTCTGGCCTGGTAGAACCTGGCAGAGCTCATATGTCAATGGCACAGCCTTTAAGAACCCTGATCCCAGTCCAAGACATGATGATGCGGCAGAGCTGGGATACAGTTTTAGCAGTATACCACCACTGTGCTAGGACATTTTTTCAAAATCCCTTCTCAGCAGGTATTAAAATACTCATCCTATATTCTCATGTAGAAAGGAAAGTCATAAATTTTACACGCTAAATATATAATCAAAACGGCCTTGTCTTTCTTCCTAAATTGACTTGTGCTGAGAAATTTGTAAATGCATTTTTGTATAAGTAAAGTAAGTTAAAATACAAAATTTCTTCATTAATGCCCATCATTTCATATGTACCTGTGAGCTGTTGCCTCCTTCTTTCTGAAGGAAGAACTGCTTCTTAAACTCATAGTAGGCATTATACTGGTGCCACGGCTGTAGGAATTCAAACCTGTTATCAACAAAATAGTTTGTCAACAATATAAAAATACTGCAAAAGCAATAACAACAAAATCCCACTGCACTACCTGAAGCATGATTCCATTTACTATTGAAATCTACAATGGTTTGTGCCCCAGTTCTTAGAACACATCTTGAAAAGCATGACTTTTGGCCTTTGCATTCTACATAATATCAACATTCTTATTTTTTTTAAAAAGGCTTAATTAATTTAGCATATCAAAGATAATTATAACATGTACTGAATCAAAAAACCTGTACCAAGCAAGACATTAAAAAATCCCACAAAATCCTAAACACAGAAACACTTGATCTTACCTCTGATCATTCTTGGCACGAACACTAGTTTCAAATTTAATTCCATTCCTAGCAACGTATTCTGCCAACTTGTCAATTACAGGCTGGATGTCCGGAGGTGGAGGGATAATGGCAACCACTGGAGCAAGGGTACTGAAAATAGCAGATGCCCATTACTTAAATTCATGGGGGATCCCCCAAAAATTTCAAAAAGTTTCTTAGAGATTAGCAAATACTAAACTGAAATTACCAGAAACTGGAATATTACAAATCTAGCAAAAATAACATTGATGTAGTAGATGGTTACAATGAATGGATGAAAAAAACATTATCAGGTACTTCTTTTAAGTCAAACTCTGGGAGTTACAAGATGTACAGTGAGTTACAAAGTGGAGTTAGTTGCAAAAATGAGAAATTATACAGAAAAATCTCATACCTGGATGAAGCTGTGGCAGAAGCTAGCCCGCTGCTGGACTCCGTTGTGGCTGGGGGTGGCGGCGGCGTCGTCCCAGGAGGGGGAGGCACGGTTGTTACTCCTGCGGTGCTAGGTACATTAACCCCTGCAGGAAGAGCACTGTAGTAAGTAGCAACATCAATTCCCGGGGGTGGAGGTGCAAGACAATATGTTCCATCCGGCAACATGTAGTAGCTATAATACATGGCTGCCACTGTTGCTGTTAAAAAGAAAACAAACTCATTGGGAGAGTGATACGACCAAAGAAATGTGTGTTCAATGTATTTTTTGGGAAAAGTGAGGGGCCTTTCACGTCTTGGGAAATGTAGTATCTCCTGCCTGCTTCTTACAACTCATCTATATTTCTGGCCTATGGCAATACTTTTCATGTCCAATCACTTAAGCTAAATAAAGAAGACTCATCATATAAGATTAAATAGACATGATGCATTCAAGGTACATGTAAAAAGGAATCTAATATGGGCCTCTCTCTTGAGAAGGTAATGGTTTTAAATATTGCAGAATAAAACTATGAATATTCTAGTATAAAAAGAAAAAAAGATCTATTTAAATCAGAAGTCTCCAGGGATTAATAGGAAAATATGTGAACTAAATTTCTTAATTAGTAAGCACTATAACTTTCATTACTGAAACTATTTGTTGGCCAAATTAGAGAAATGTTATAAATTGGCACATATCAAAGTATAAAGATCACTTTAAAGTGGATGCATAGATCCACTTAAGATTTTTCTCTAAAATGTTCTTTAAAATATACATTAGAAAGAAATGCTCTAACTAAACAGAGTAAATTTTATCTTAGCAAAGTGAATGATGAAAAATATTTTCCTAAGTAAATAATTTGAAAACAGAAAGTATCTAACTTCCATTTTCACTAATGGCCATTCTCCATTTTTATAGCAAGGTTGCTGTGCTGGAAAAACAAAACATCAAAAAAAAAAGTCAATTTAAAATACCTCAGCAGCAGCAGCTAGAATTATAGCCTCGCTAACATGAATTAGAAAGATTGCATAATTCATACGTGCTCTAGGCATAATAAAATTATGAAGATTGCTCCCTCAAGAGACTAGAACTCCCCCCAAATTCACAGCTGTTAATGACTTATTTTATTAATTACACACGTATGGATTCTTAATTGTCACACTGGCACAACGCATCGCTGGCGTATGGGAAAAGCAACATTTTCATTTGTGAAAACCAGGTGGGTAGCTTTAACGTACTCACCACATTTATCTCCAGCATGAAAACATTTCGTTTCATCACATAGTTGGCAATCTTTAAAGAAAGACCCTGGATTGGAAGAACAATGGAACTACAGGCCAAGATAGTCCTTGGATAGTACTATTTGGGGCATGGGAGGGAAAGGAGCTGTTTGAAAGCACAAAAAAGCAATGTTTTTTATTTAAGTCCTTCAGAAAAAAAGAACTCTCTTATCAAAATTAAAATTTAGTTTTAAAATCTCCACTATGAAATAACTGCAACTCTATGTAGATAATCCCCACTCCCCACCCCTAACTCCCACCCCAAACCAGAAGAAGGGAGAGAGGTGAAACAATGGGAATCTTTTAAGAATACTGAATTGCACTTCTGAAACCACATGTAGTTCTTTCAAAGTCATAGTTTATGGAAGAGAGGAAGTGAAAGAGTATTAATTTATATATAGAAAATGCTCTTTGCTCCACTTAAAACAGAGGAAAAAAAATTAGAAGGAACCTTAGAGACTGTCAGGGGTGGGCAACGTGTGGCCTTCAGGCCCTCTAGGTCCTCAAATGTGGCCTTCTGACTGAATCCAAACTTCACAGAACAAATCTCCTGAGTAAAAATGATTTGTTCTGTGAAATTTGGATTCAGTCAAAGGGCTGCACTTGAGGACCTGGAGAGCCACATATGGAGTGGAGGCTGAAGGTTCCCACTGCCCCGCAATGCCTCCCAGTCTAACATCATCTGACAGATAAGGAAACTGAGGCCCAGAACAGACAGTGCCTTGTTGAATGGCATGCAAGCTAGTAAGTAGCTAGAAGTGTCTAATTCCAGTTATACCTGATTTCCAGTCAGGTCTGATTCTATTTCAACAAGCTCTGTTCCAACGTCAAAATTAAAGGTTCAATCCTTGAATGGATCAATTAGCTTTGCGTGCTTCCATTTAGACTGTATTCCTCACTCTGAATGTGTTACACAAATGTGTGTCCAAGGGTATATATGGATAAATCTGTGAAAATTTAGCCTTCTGGCTAGAATAAGCATCTCACAACAATGTTCTACCCATGGTATTTAGTATCATCTTTGAATGGAGAGTCCAAACAAGACTTTGTGTGTTATTTAACATACTGACAGTACTGGCCCTCATGGAGATGGTACCATACTTGCTCATCACAGATAAGGTATGTAAGCAATAAAAGCAAAAAGATGCTTTTATTTCCTTTCATAAAGTGCGTTGTTTATAGTTTTGTTTCAAGTTTCTCACAAAATATCTAAACTACTTAAAAAATAACCAGCAAATATTGCTTTGAAGGTACCAACACTTAGACTAGTCAATTTTTTTCCTAAAGGAAAAACATTATGCTGACCTAGGACAAATGATTAAAAAAAAAAAAAGCAACGTTCTATAAAATTAAAGAAAATAGGCAACCTGGTGTAAGTAATTTGAAGAAACTTAATTTGATGGTATTAGATATTGCACTGCTATTACCTCTCAGGTAAAGATTCTACTGACTTCTTTCCAAACAAGAATTAGATATGGTTATTAAATGATTTTCATAGGTCACAAAAAAAACCTGAGGGGGGAAATTATCAAAAATGCCTTAGAAAAACATCGATTTCTATACATGACAGATTTATATATTATTTTCTTCACATCAACTCTGTGTTGGTTTGGTAGCCACATCATTATTATTACCCATCTCACAGATGAGGAATTAAGAGAATGAAACCAAATGTTTCACTTGATTCTTACAACTAGTAATTGTAGGTTAGGATTCGAACACACGTTTCTTAAGCTTTCTGGTCTTTCCATTTTATCAATCTGCTTCTCCATGAGATGAGCCTGATTCAATAATTCGATCAGTTTCTAGATAAAATTGGTCTTATAGATGAACTGGGGAGACATTTTTTGATTTACTTGAATTCTCTGACCCAATACCAAAACATCTATTGTAGTCTACCACAGACTAAAGTAAATCTATCCATCTACCTACCTATCCATCTTTCTATCTTTCTCTACCCATCCATCTATCTATCTTTCAAGTGGATCTATGATTTCATTAGTACAGGAACTCACTATAAATAAACTCCCTCTAGCAATGTTTTGCAACTTACAAAGTTCTTAGAAAGTTTTCTGGAGCACTCAGAGGTTAAATAACTTGCCAAGGGATCACAAAGCCAGTACACATCAGAAATGGAATTTAAACCCAGGTCAGTCTTCCCCAACTCTAAGCTCTAATCTATTCCCTGATCCTTTCAGAGAAACCTGGGTGCAGTTAAAAATTTGTCTGCATTGCTTTAAAAAATACTGAGAAGCTAAGAAAAGCTGCAATGACTTCCTCATTGTTTGATGACATTAAGTAATAGTAGATACCTGTGATTTTTAAAAATATGGTCCCTTGTAGTATATATTAAACAGGTTAACAACCAGAAAAGTTAGAAACACTGGAAATAAGACATTACAACCAGAACTAGATGGCAAATTTGGTAAAAATTGGCAAAAAATGGTAAACAGGGATGGAAGGGTAAAAGCAATTGCTTAGAAGCATACAAGTCACTGTTTGAAATAAATTAATATCTAACTTTATATAGGTTTTACCAGCTGCATAATGATTGAGGTTAAACCCCTTAAACACTTACCAAATAGCCAGCTATGAACAGGCTTCTTGCTCAGAATTATTAAAGTCTAAAAATTCTCTTATAAAGTAACAAAAACATTCACAAAGCATTTTAAATACAAGAAATTCATTGGGACTAAATACCTAGAGAGAAAATTTATCCTTCCACAGATGATGAATTACTATGCCATTTTAAATTCATGACAACAGTTAAGAGAAAAATAAATGACTACTTTGTTTTTTGACAGCTACTGTTCAGATGTTTATCATCAGATTCATGAATGCCTCCTGCAGAAAATCATCATCTAAGGTAAATTTCTGATGAGGATCTATTTTATCTAATTTTGAAATATGAAAGAAAAGGATTTATATAGTTCTTAACATTCTGAGTATTTAGATAATTTATTTCATCTCTTAATACTTGGGGTAAAAAATTTTCCTTAAATTTGAGACTTTTTTTTTTGCTTTTTGGAGGGCAGTTGGGGCTAAGTGACTTGCCCAAGGTGATACGGCTAGTTTTTGTGTTAAGTGTCTGAGACCACATCTGAACTCAGGTCCTCCTGACTCCAGGGCTGGTGCTCTATTCACTGCACCACCTAGCTGCCCTGAATTTGAGACCTTTTTTTATATTTACATTTTATTTATTTATATGTTATATATTATATCTTATGTATATTTATATATAATATATTATATATTTATATTAATATTTTTTATTATATTAAAATTTTATAGTATTAATCTGGACAATTTTCTAATCACATAAATGTATCATTTTGTAGTACTTATCACAGAATGTGAAAATCTTTTCATATTTTTCTACTAAATCTTAGGTATATTTCTTTCTGTCTTAATTTTTAAACCTAAACCCCGATAGGAATTTACCGTAAATAGCAGTGCTGATTACTTTAGTAAATGTCAGGAGCCACCCCTTCCTAAGCTAATCAGGGGAATGATCTGTTGCCAAGAATTACTGCCCATATTTTTGACTGTTCAGCCCCCAAAACAAAATGAATTTTTTTTCCTTTTGTGATGATTTAAATCGTTTCATGTAGAGTTCTTTTGATAATAATATGGTTCACCAAAGTTAATTAATTATTTCTATTCCACTGGATTCCTTGAAACTGGTACTAGGTTTACATACACACTTTCTCAAATTATGACTGTTCATTTGATTTGCATACTTTTGTTTGCTGGTTCTAATTTTGAAATCCTAGTATCTAGTATAATGCCTAAAACTGTAGGTGATTTAATGAATGATAACTGATGTGATAATATCTGTGCTTTATGAAGAACTTTATCCCACCCAAGGTAAAAATTATATGCATTTGAATAATGGCCTCTGACCACACAATTCAATATTCATCATTAAACACCAAATTAATAATGAAGAATAAAGTGACTTTATTGAAGAACCTGCAGTACTTTCATCAAATTCCTTCTACCATGGTAATAAGGAAGTGACCCAAGGACCCTGGGTTCCCAAAGTCTCTGCCAACATAAGGTAAGACATGGTTCCAGTGACTTGCATCTGGTGTCTGAACAATGATTTAGACCACGATAATAAAGCTGGTCTGTTAAGAGATGAGCTTTATGTTTTTTTTACTATTATGACTCAGTAAACAGCACCCTTTGAGGAGGAATAACAAATTATATACATCAAAACTAATCTTATAACTTTACTTTTTTAAGACGTCTGGTTTCATCTTTCAAGTCCCTGATTTTGTCCTTAAAAATTATGAGGGCTCCTTTCCAGATGTTATAAACCTACCACAGAATCTCTGATTTCTATTATATAAATAATATTTCAAAACAAAGTATTTAACAAGTTAACCAACTTTCCTTAAAAAATTAACATAAATATTGCCAAAACATCCCATGCCAAAAAGGGCATACCGTGTTTCCCCGATAATAAGACACTGTCTTATTATTTTTTTTTGGGAAAGAAAAACACCGGAGGGCTTATGTTGTCCTGCCTCAGCTCTCCTCCGCGGCACTGCTCTCAATGGCGCCAGCAAGCAAATCACTGGGGAAGAACAGGATGACGCGCTCACTGCTGCAGCTCTGATTGGATGGAGCTTGGAGCGGGGCGTGCGTTTCACGGGGGGGGGGAGAAGGTGCACACAGAGGGTACCATAATGTAGCGTGTAGCGCAGGGGATCACCTTCACTACAGTAGCAATCTCAATAGGGCTTATACAGTAAGGGGAGGGCTTATTTTAGAGGAATCTTACACAGTAAGGGGAGGGCTTATTTTCGGGATAGGTCTTATTATCGGGGAAACACGGTAGTACATAGGTCATATGTTATTTCTAAGTATGAAATATCTGGTACACCGAAAATCCAGAAAAGTGTAAAAATTCAGACAATCCCTTGTAGTTCACTTTAATAGAACTTGGAATGTATACTACTTTACTGTAATATATGTAACAGATCAGTATCTAAAAAGAAAAAAAAAATCCAAAAGTGCTACAGGATTTACTGAAAAGAACAGAGAATGTTATGTGCTAAAAACAATATCCTGCATTTATCACAAAATATCCTCTGTTTTCAGTGAGTTCCAGTTCTTTCAGTACCCTCCAGTGTAGTCCACGCAGGCTGGATGATTTAAACACATTTGCTTAGATTATTCAAATTTAAAAAAAAAATCACTTTGCATCTCTGAACTATAGTATTTTGGAATTTTAGCTCAGTTTATAAAATCAAAGGGCCTTCATATGAAATTTCAATAAATGACAGCATTTTTCTCTTTGAGAAATTTTCTGTTTTAAATCAAGTTAACAGTCTAAACTCAGTATGAAACAAGGGTAGAGAAGGGGGCTAGCTATGTGATTTAATTGGTCTAAGAAACTGAACTTTCTCTATAGGTTGGCACCTTCTTGGCAAATTCCAGTTTCAGAGAGTTGCCTGGGGAATTTGTGAATGAAGTGATTTGCCCAGGGTCACAATGTTGTATATGTGAGAGGTGGGGCTTGAGTCCAGATTTTCCTGGCTAGGAGGTCAATTCTACAGACCAGGATACCCTGGCTCCCTAATCATAAAATAATACCTTGTCAAATTCCAGGTAAGTAAAGCCTCATAGTCCTTTAGATTCCTGGTTTTGGAAAAGAAAGAGTATTTTACTGAAGCTACTGAGTCCAACCTAGAATTTATCCAGCATTTGCTTATATAACTTGGTATATTGTTGGAAAGACTTCATAGGTTGAAAGAGATGGCTTCGGGGGTCCCTCGCCATTTTCACATTATGTGGCTTCTAAAGGCTGCTCATTTCATTCTTTGATATTTTTTATTCTGAGGATAATGCCAAGTCTACATTTCCCTCTTTGCAAGTTCTACCTAGGGCTTCTAATTGAGCTGACTGGGGCCAAGCAGACCTAATCCACTTGACTTTTTCCTCTGGTACACATTCCTACACTTCCTCCAAGTGACCACATAGGTCACACCTTGAAGCTCTCTGACATCCTGCCATTGCTTCTGGAGATGTTCTTCAACTTAACCACTGTCTTCCTAAAATGTTATGCCTAAAACTGCAGACACACTGAAACTAGGCCAATTCCACAAACACTGAATGGCAAAACCAATTAAAAAGACTTTTAACAAGATGTGATGATTTCATTTTATTTAAGCTCTCCTTTATGCTTTGTCATCAAGCAAACGTAGACTGGCATTTCCCCCTTTAAACTGTATGCAGTAAGAGCAGCCTCCATAGTCTATTATTTCTTCCTGCATAACTCACTTCCTTTATTCTAACCTTTTACCGTGAAGGTCTGTAGCAATAAAGCAGAAGGAAAATGGAGTAATTACAGTGTGTAAGCAAAAGGAAAAACAGTTCATTACCAGGCTAAAAATGCAACTTTTGAGAGAACTGGTTCAGTATTACATATTTTCATCTTATAAGGGTTTTTTTTAGGTACAATAATGTTCCTATTTAATGGATACATATTTCCCTATGCCAATCAAAATTTAGGAAACTCTGAATTCATGGAAAGTAAGTAGTAAGAAACGACAGCACAAGTTTCTAGGTGAAACACAAAGTGTGATATCATGAGATTGGAAAACTGAGGGCCTTGAGTAAAAAAATGCAATTAGGCCACGGTGATAGTAGCAGCTGTTTCCTATCCTTAGATTTTCTAGCCAGCCTCAAATTCATTCTAAGCCAGGGGTTCTTAACCTGGTTCTGTGAACTTTTAAAAAGAGAAAAATTATGATAACTATTTCAATATAATTATTTTCCCTTTGTAATTTTATGTACTTTGTTTTAAGCACTTAAATCATTCTGAGAAGGGGTTTCTAGGCTTAACTAGGGTGCCAAAGAAGTGAAGTACACCCAAAGAAAGTTTTTATACTCCTGACAATATTTTTTTCTAAGTCACTGTCATATTTTTATATTAATCTTGTTAATTGTTGTTAGCTCTAATCTTTTATATTATCTTAAAAAAATCAAAATTGGTTGTGTTCATGTGTATCAAAATCGATCTATCAAAATTTCATTTCCTTCTCAATGGAATTGATTATCTTTGCTTTTTTCAGAATTTCATTTTTGAAAGCTTACTATCCCTTCTGGGATCACTTTCCCGGTAGTTTTTGTTAAAACCAAATTTTATTTTCAGTTCCAAAATTTCCTCATCCACTGAGAAGGCAAGAAAAATAAAGCTAATTATAAATATGCATAGTCATGAAAACAAATAACCATATTAGCTTCATTCCAAAAGAAAGGATGTAAGGAAAGAAAATATGCTTTTATCTGCACTGTGATTCTACCATTTCTCTATCTGAAAGTGTTTTATCATTAGTTCTTTGGAATTGTGGCTGGTCACTGAGTTAAGTCTTTCAAAGTTGATTGTTTTTACAATGTTGTTATTGTTTTCTCTTGGTTCTGCTCATTTCACTTCACATCAGTTCATATAAATTATCCCAGGCTTCTCTGAAGCTGTCCCTCCCATAATTTCTTATAGCAAATACTTTATCACATTCATATAAAATAACTTATTTATCTATTCCCTAATGGATGAGCAACTCCTCAGTTTCCAATTCCACCACAAAAAAGAGGTGCTATAAACACGTTTGTATATTTGGGTCCCCCTGTAGAATTTTAATCCATGTAATCTTAATTTCCTTTTTCCTCAATCCTTTAAAATTGGCTTTCCCCAAATGTAGGGAGCATGCAAGACTCTGACCAACTTTTCCTTTATACATACTTCTCCAAAGAATAAGACTTTTTTTTTTTTGCAGTTAAAAATCAGATCCAGAATAGAATTTCTTCCCTTTGTTAGTTCTACTTTCTGAAGGATAAACTTATCATCGAATCAAGGACATATTATGCTACTTCTCTTTTGGCAGATGAGTTTCAAGAGATGCTAGGATTTTAAATACCGTATTACTACTATATCATATGCCTCCATGCCAGCCCTGTAATGGTTCCTAAACTTCTTAACTATTTCTTCTTTCTATACGGGAAATATATATAGTATACTTCGACGAGTAAATCACATCAATTTTTAGCTCTATTGATTTTTAAAATCAAGTACATATTTATTACTAAACCTATTAACTCAATGTAGTTTAAAAAAAAAAAAAAAGGGAAGATTCAATCTCTTCAGGGACAACTTTTTCTATCTAAATCTTAACAGACAGCTTCCAAAATGGTAGCTCAGTGGCATTTGCTTTTTATCAGTAGTAGCATAGGAAGGAGTTTGGAATCAGCAAAGGATGTGTATGTATGTCACCATACTAGTCCTTCTCCAGGGTCTTCTCAGCTATCCCTGACCTTATGGCTAGTTTTCATTAGACTTCACTGAAGACTGATCCTGTTATTTTAATTTTATTTCCTGGCAAGAAAGTGCTACAACCTTGAAAGTTTTGTGGCAATAGAGAGCACAGGCTACTGAAGAACAGACACTCTACACTGGCAGAGTACAAGCTCTTTTTGGTTTTTTATGAATAAGGTCTGCCCTTGCACAGTCTTCTTATTCCAGACATGGCTCCCTTTGTACCAGGTCTCAAAGATATGTCAAATTTGCCTCCTTGTATCAGATCTCTAGTTCACCTTCTTTGCTGCCCAAATATGTGTATCTGTCTCTAGATTTCTGAGGTCAAAGTAATTTTTTTTTTGGGTGGAAATAGGGGCAAAGTAGGGAGGTTGGTTATTTTCTTGAATTTCTTCTCCTGTGACTTTCTGGGTATCTTTGTTGTTGTCTTCCCCACACTGTGGCTAATCTCTCAATGATACCTAGTTTGGTGGATATTTGAAGATAATATTTTTCCTTCCCGTTCTTTTTTTTACTTAAAGTCCCTTTGACTGTATTTTAAAGGCTCCAGGAAAATGCATTTTCACCAGTCCTTGTTAGTAGTTTCTATACCTATTTCATAGTCTATCAATCCTATAACATAAGCTTTGGTCCGGAAATCCAAATCCAGTTCTCAGGACACCAACTTAACCAGTTGCTTATTCACTTCCCTCATTTAGTTGTTCACACTTACAATTCTGCTGCCAGGTATTCATTGCCAGGCATTCACAAAGTATACCTTTTAACGTCTAGGTAGATGATTTAAAAAAAAAAAAGGAACTGTACTTTTATAGAACATTTGTTTTACTTTGATCACTGTACAGCTTCTCTGCTGTATCACTTAAGAAATAGGGTGATAATGATACTAGCAGAACAGATGAAGTGGCCGGGTAGAGAAGCAAATGAATAGTAGTCACGATACTTGTAGAAACAACGAACATTTATGTAATACTTTAAAGTTTGCACATTGCTTTATATACATTATCTCATCTAAGTTTTACAACAATCCTGCAAGGCAGGTTTTATAGGTATTAGAATCATCTCTTAAATGATAAAAATGAAGCTTGAAGTAGCTTATTCTGAAATAATTATAGAAATATGTTATAGGAATTCTATTCTACATATTAAAAAAAAAAGACTATGGTTATAATAAGAAAATAGATGCAGTATAGCAAAGTGGAAAAGTCAGTCATGTATGATCTATAGAAAATATGTTCAGGTAAGTCAGAAATCTATGACTTTATTAGCTTACGTGTTCCCTCCTCTGAAACAGTTCACTCTGTCTTATGCCAGGGGTTCTTAACCTTTTTTGTGCTGTGGACCCATTCAGCAGCCAGTAAAGTCTATGGACTTCCCCTAGGAATAATTTTTAAAAAACCACACACAAATTCTGTATTTCAGTGAAAGGTTAGTATATATAATAATGTCGTAATTTTTTCCCCTTCCTAGAAAAATTTATGGACCCCAGATTAACCACTCCTACCTTGATAGATAGTTAAATGAGTAAAATTTCATCACCTGATGGCCAGCCCACTGGTGATGAGGCTTTTAGTACTCAACTGGGCTACACCTTGGAGGAAAGAGATAGCCTTCAAAGGCTATCTTAGTAGAACCTACTACAGCATATACTTCATTGGCAAGACTTTAAGTACCCAGAGTCACTTTCCCACCATAGGGGAGTTATTATAGTAGGGCTCTGTGGTGGTTGAAAATTACATTAAAAATGATCATATATTACATCTGTTTTCATTCTGAAACCCATGTTATTATTGTTTCTTTAAGTATAGAAAGGTAAATAAGAGATCCTGAAGAACTAACCTAGTGTGTAATGGGTTTCTTGGCAATAAAAAGCACTAGAATACACTTAAGAGTACATATTTCCTAAGGGAATGCCTTCAGTGGGCTCAAAATGTAAAAATATCTCCAGATTTTTTTGAAAAACTTATTGAAACTAATCTACAATCTCACACATCATACATTCATAAGCAATTTTTCATGCTGATCAATGAATCAATCTTTCCTTTACCAACTCAACAATATAACTGAGATGATTAGACTGGGGAAAAAAGACTATGTGCATTATCTCCCTATGGACACATAATTTTAGGATAACTTGATTTTGGATTTATTTCTACCAGTCTATATGCCATCAATTTATGTCCACAGTGCAGAGGATTTGCAGTCTCATCATATGGGTAGTTCCTCCACTTACATGGAAAGCAAACCATCCAAAACCTCTCATCCTGTGAAACTCAGACTGTCCATCCTTCACCCTCACTACATACCTGTACCACCTCATTTTCTAGTCAGGCTTTAGGATGTTTGTTATTCACATCTTATACCTAAATCTTTGTAATATGTGGCACCTAACATACACTCCACATATATTTTTACAGCCTTCTGGATCATATGCAAATTTGTTTCTTCTGTCATGATTCTCAGCCATATAACATCACCAGAGAATTACTATAGCTTTGATGCTGGGGCAGCTGAGAATCACTGAAAGCAAGATGAAGTCTTTAAAATGCAATCTAATCTGTTCTTTTAAATTCCTAAACTAACTCACTGCCAATTTGCAGTGGCCTACACAAAATAATCCGAGTCAATAATCCCACCCTATTTGAGCTTTAAAAAAAAATTGCTTCAACCTCAGATATTAGTAATAGAATGCTGTAAAGGTGAAAGGTGAAAAACCTAGTACTGTTTCCTGAGTCTAACCTCAGGAATGGCTTTATCTTAGTAATTATTTATGATTGGGAGATGGGAAGAAAAGGGAAATTTTGAATAAACACTTTAATTTCAAGGGGAATTCGTAACTAGCATATATTTGATCCAATTAGGCAATTTGGCCAAACTTAGCAAACTAAAATTAAAACTGTTGAAGTTACTTAAAGTATATTCAGAGAACAGTCACAAAGAACACAGAATAATATCGTTCTACATACAAGAGAATTGAATTGACACTGAAGAATTTTTTCAAATGGCCTGAGTCAATAAAATACATTTTAAAAATGAATATATTTATTTTTGTTTTTTCTTTTTGGAGGGGGAAGGGTAGGGCAATTGGGGTTAAGTGACTTGCCTAAGGTCACAGGGCTAATAAGTGTTAAGTGTCTGAGGCTGAATTTGAACTCAGGTCCACCTCCAGTGTCAGTGCTCTATTCTCTGTGCCACCTAGCTACCCCTTAAAGTGAATATATGAGAAATTATAGAGATTGGCTGTGCCAGTACTATGATTTCTTCATTACGAAAATGACAAAAGTGGCACAGAAATAACAAATATTTTAAACTGAGCCTAGCTTATTACTATATCGAGAAGACTTCTTAGTGTCCTCACTCCATTCCTTAACTCCTATCAGCACTGCCACAGAAGGGGTGATCCTAATTCCTCATGCCTTTACCAGAAGAGAACCACATTTTAGAATAAGAAGTGATCTTAGGGGCCATTTAGTTCAATTTATACTTAAAAGAAAAAACCTTGGGGCAGCTAGGTGGCGCAGTGAATAGAGCACTGGCCCTGGAGTCGGGAAGCCCTGAGTTCAAATGTGGCCTCAGACACTTAACACACTAGCCATGTGACTTTGGGCAAGTCATTTAAGCCCAACTGCCCTCCAAAAAAAAAAAAAAAACCCTTTATAATATAACTGAAAAGTGGTCATCAAGCCTTTGATTAATGGTTTCTAGTAAGGGAAGGGGAGAAGAGACATACCGTGTTTCCCCGATAATAAGACACTGTCTTATTAATTTTTTGGACAGAAAAACACCAGAGGGCTTATTTTAATGAACATTGACAGTAATTTTAATAAACAGGTAAATGTGAACAAAAAAAATGTACCTTTATTCAATAAGCAAATCACTGGGGAAGAACAGAATGATGCACTCACTGCTGCAGCTCTGATTGGATGCAGCTCAGAGCGCGGCGTGCATTTCACGGGGGGGGACGGGACGGTGCATACAGAGGGTACCGTAATGTAGCGTGTAGCGCAGGGGATCACCTTCACTACAGTAGCAATCTCAATAGGGCTTATTTTCGGGGGAGGGCTTACTTTAGAGGAATCTTACACAGTAAGGGGAGGGCTTATTTTCGGGGAAACACGGTATTACCTTTGAGGCAGTCCATTCAACTTTGGGGAAGCCCTAATTGTTAGGAAGTTTTGCTTATGTCAAACAAACTGGCCTCTTTGCAACTTCTGCTCTCTGGGGCTGAGCATAAGAAGTCTGATTTCTTTCCTAAGTACTTAATCCCCTCACCCCAGGATCCTATCTTTTTACATTTTAAAATAAAATTTTATCATATTTAAAAATGTAAAAAACCCTTCTTAGCTCTGGACAAAATCAGGCCATAGGTTGATCTAACCCTTGATCCAAAATTTTATCATCTGGCCTAGATGATTACTTATCATCAGTTATGTTTTAGAGAGGATTGTTTTTTATGTATGATTTGAACCAGGTGACCTCACAGGTGTTCTTCAAGCCTGAGAAATTCTGTGCTTCATCTCTGAATCCAGTCATTTAACCAGTTTCAATCCCACCTTATTATACTGCTGTCTAGATCACAATCCTCCATCACGTCTACAAGAAAAGCATGAGACAATGTCAAAGGCGTTGCTAAAATCTAGGTAAACTAGATCTACAGCATTCCCTTGATCTACCAGTCTGTGTCAAAAAAAGTAAGTTGTTAGTTTGACATGATCTTTGATACTGTTTTTGACTGAGCCAATTCTGGCTCTCTGTGATCACTGCTTCCATTTCTACATGTTTTCTAATCATCTCTTTAAATAATACATTCTAGAATGTTCTCAGAGGTCAAATTCAAAGGCTCAGAATTTAGACTAAATTCTCTTTTGGAGAGAGAGGGGGTGTCAGGGGGAGGTGAGAGGGAAATTGGGTTGCTCAGTCCTGGGGTACTTTTCTCATTTTCTATGATCTTTCCAAAATTGCTGATAAAAGAATCAGGAGTTAGGTGAGGCAGCTAGAGGCGCAGTACACAGAACCCTGGATTTGTAGTCAGGAAGACCTGAGTTCAAATGCTACCTCACTAGCTGTGTGACCCCAGGGAAGTCACTTAACCTCTGTAAGCCTCAGTTTCCTTATCTGCAAAATGAAGAATAGCACCTGCTTCCCATTATTGTTTTGAGGACAAAATGTGGGGTTTATAAAGTATTTAGCACGGTGGCTGGTATACAGTAGGTACTTAATAATTGCTTATTTAAAGACAATCACATCTGCTAGTTATGTCAGTACCCTGGGATATAATTCATCTAAGCTTGGTACCTTGAACTCATCAAGGTCAGCTAGGTGCTCTTACACTCTGGACTAATTTTGCACATCAACTCCCAATTAACCACTGAGGTTCTCTTTTCCAGTACACTTTGTTCCAGCAGTCATCCTCTCTCTCATGCACAGTTCATCTTTCCCTCACCCTGGCTCTCTTCTGTCTACCTACAAAAAGGTCTCAAACACCTTCTGTTCCCTTCCTGCTTCTGATCTTTTTATCTCATTCAGCTAAAGTCCCACTTCTTTCTTTCCTACATTTTTGAAAAAAAAAAAAAAAATGTGTGCGTATGTGTATTTATCTGTGCCCAACATCTCCACTTTCTCATCTAACTGCTCTTTCCCCAACACTCTACTAAAAAGGCCATCCAAGACCTCTCAATTGCCAAAACCAGACTCCCCTCACCCATTTTGCTTAACCTCTGGCAGTTTCTGACAGTCCCCTTATACTGGATACTCTCTTTCTCTCCTAGCTTCAGCTATCATTCTCTTATATTATTTCTGCCTCTTTCTCTACCTCCTTTGCTGGATTCCTGTCCTTTTCTCAAACCCTCAATGTTAATATTCCCCAAGGGTTTGTCCTTGATCATCTCTTAGCTACACTACTACTTATTCACTTCCATGGCTCCAAATGTCTTCTCTATGAAAATGACTTTAAAATATGTATCTATAAATTGAGATTCTCTTTTAAGCTCTGGATCTCCATCTTCTACCTTTTATGGAGTATTTCCACTTGCATGTGCCACCAGCATATGTTCAGAGCAAGGTCAGCATCTTTCCCTTTAAACTTGCTCCTCTTTCTGACTTGACTATTTTTACTGATGTCTTCACAATTTATTTTGTCTCCCATGCTCAATTATATCCTTAGGATATCCTTTAATTTGATCCTGTTTCTCATATGCAATTTGTTATTAGATTCTTTCAAACCCCTCTTTCTCTCACCTATCTCTGCCTTTCCATTCCCATTGCTACTACCTTAAGTCCTCATTATTGCCCACAGAGAGAACATTCTCCTTACCATTCCTTCATATTGCTTCTAGGAAGATCTCAACTACATTTCTGGTCATGTCACTCTTCTGTTCCTAAGCTTTAGTGGGTCAAGTTCAACCTCTCCTTCTTGGCCCTGATGGTGCTGCACAATCTCTGACCATGTATCTTTTAGGTTTTGTATTATCTTACTCTCCCTTACAGGCATTCTAAGCTTTGGTGAAATAGGACCATGCTCTGCTCCCTGAACACAGTCTGTGTTTCCAGGCTTCTCCCTCTACTCAGGTGGTTCCCAATACCTATCTCCCCTTCTTTTCCTGTTGAATTCACATTTACTTTGCCATGCCCACAAACCCTTTCCTAGTCCACCAAGTTGGTCCTTCATTGTTCAGACACAGCACTTTTGTCTCGTGTATCTTTCAAACAATCATCTTGGTGCAGCAGCTTTGGAGTCAGAAGGCCAGGATTCCATGCTAGCTCAGTTACTTTCTACCTGTGTGACCAAGGGCAAGTCACTGGGGTCTCTGGTCTGAGTTTCTTTACCTATACAATGAAGGGGTTGGACAAGATGATCTCCAAAATCCCCTCCAGTCCAAGACCTAGGACTCTATGAGCATTATATTGGATACTGTACGTCTCTATGCATGTATCTTATTGTCCTACTAGATGATAAGCTCTTTGGAGACAAAGACCACGTCTTATCTAAACTTGCATCTTTTTCTCTGTATACAGGAGATGCTTTTAAAAAACGTTTGTTCTATTGTAGTATCAACAGTTTCACAAGCTATCGTCACAGGAACTATTCATCACCGAAGGTCAGTTATTTATGAGTTTCTTAAAGTAGGTAGGCTGGTCCTTGAGTAAAATATGGAGTCCTTAAGGACCATATGCCAGTTGGGAGGATGTATTTAGATCTGTGCTCCACTACTGCCCTCAAGAAATCAGGATTTCCTTTATGCCACCATGATGACTTTAATGGAGATATTTGCTAATACCAAGAGGTCAATCCAATACTCCAAATGTAATCTGTTTTCATAAATAGCAATGGCCAAAAATTAAAACAGTCTGAGATACTATAATAATAAGAGAAATCCTATAGCACGTTGACCAAGTTCTCTATGAAGAATTTATAAGGGGGGAAATAAGATTAGAATTTTGCAGAACAAGGTGTGGAATTATAAGGTAAAGGAAGAACCCACAATGGTAAAATCATGGATTTTTAAAAGTCTTAAAATGTAGTTTGAACAATGCAGAAAGACAGACATCACTTCCTATAATTTGGATACTAGATATGCAGTTTTCACTTTTTGCTGAAGTATGTTCCTGGAAATATCATATAATAGATCAATGCAAAGCAGATAGTATTTTCTTTTGAAAAATATGCTGGAACTGGTGGTTGTTTTTGATCAAAGACTTAGCATCATATAAGAGATATTACCAATAATAAATCTTAAAAGAACCCTAATAATTTAAAATAATAAACTTATACTTTGTGAAATAGGCACCATGTACTGTATGCATCAATTATACAAAGAACCCAAAAGTTATAAAGCATATATCTAATGTATTAAAAAGTATAACTGAATTATTAAAACAGGCTAGCTATAGAATAAAAATTAAATATTTAATGAAATAATTGTTTTTTTTAACTTCATAAAAACAAGAGAAAATGCAGTGCTTTGCTCATAGTTGGTCCTAAACAGTGCAGGGAAAGCATAATATAATGTAAAGACAAGGGGCCTCAATTTGGAAGTCATGTTATCATTGGATTTAGAGGACATCTGATCAACCCTCCTGATTTTATCAAAGAGGAAAGTGATAGGCAGAACAATTAAATGACTTTACTAAGATTTACAGTCTGTAAATGGCACAGCCAGCATTTATTTGAACCCAAGCCTCACCATTACTAAGTCAAAGTTTTTTTGCATTACATTAAAAGGCCTGAGTGTGAGTCCTGGCTCTGACAAATACTTTGTAACCTCGAGCAAGGCAAAAGCCCTTTGTTTTGCGCCTGTTTCATTATATGTAAAATGAGGATAATAATACACTAGCTACCTTATAGGGCTATTGTGAGAACAGCATCTTGTAACACTCAAAAGGGCTAACATATAAGTTATTACATTTCAATGCCATAAAAATAATGGATTCCTAAGAGAACTTGCAGTGAAAGGCAACACTCATCTGGAGGGATAAGTTAGAGCACATTTGTCAAAAAAAAAAAAATCAGTTATATCTTTATAGTAACGTGACATAGTCAATTCTTTAATATAGATTTAAGAAAGAAAAAAACTGTTATGTACAAGGCACATAAGATTTGAGGAAGAGATGTAAGAATTTTTACTTTTATGGATTCAGTACCAAACTTTAATTTTATGTCTGGTCAACATTTGAGCCAAACTTTTGAGACTTTCTGATTCTATGAAGCAACATTAACCATTGTTACATGAGATGAGACCAAAGGAAAAAACAAACACTACCCCCCCCCCCCAAAACCCCTAAATTTTGGCAGAAAGAAACTGGTTCAAGCATTTTAAAGATAGATGTTTTATACAACATTAGCTTACAAGGTAAATCTACTAAGGCCAATGATATAGCACCTCAAGCAAGCAGAAATAATTATTCTTAAAGACAAAATGCAACTTTAAAATTATAAGCAACATGAAATTAATTAACCTCCTTCAAAGTCATAGGTGTATTATAGATCCAAATATGGATATAACAAACTTTTAATAGATTTGGAAACATAAGAAATCTCAGAATTAAGCATGCTTCCCCAAAATATGAATGATCATTTGATGAAGGCAGTATTTTCTTTATCAACCTCAACACTTAGAACATGCTCATACTAAAAGAACCACAGAACTAAATTTGAGATAAAATATTAATATTAAAATATCATTAGTATTAAACAATGATTTTAATATAACCACTAATATAAAAATATTAACATGAAAACCAAAGACATTTAAAATAATTTTTTTTGTATCCTTTGATTTCCTGGATCTGTTTTATACAATACAGTAGTATTGTGCATTTGAGCACAATACTATTATTACTAGTTAAAATTATTAAAACGGTTATTGACTTTATCATTTGGCCTCCTCCCATCTGTCTTGAGGATCAGCATAATATTCTCTTTGTCTCCAGTATAACAAATTTGAGGGGCTAAGTTCAACATTTGCAAAGTATAAAATCTACAAACTTTGGTCGAAAGTCTGGACCAAGTTAAAAATTAGCCATCTTATTTCTTAGACTAACAGAATTTCAGAATTGGAAGGGCACTAGAAGCTAAGTAGTCTAGCAGTATCAAACTCAAATCTAAATGGAGGTCATTAAGTTAAAGTACATAAGAAACCTTTGCAGCTGCATGCTCACTTAGCTTTCAAATGTAACGTTATCTATGGTTTTTTGTATTTTTATTTATTTTGTTAAATATTTTCCAGTTACATTTTAATCTGGTAAGGGTGGCAATTATTTGACACCCCTGACATGGTCAAACTGGTATGAAGAAAGATTCTCCTCTATGATGTACTAATTGAAGACCACCAGTGATGGGTTACCCACTACTGCCCAAAGCACCACATTCTATTTTTGGACAGTTATAGCTGGTACAGTTTTTCCTGAAATTTATTTCAGTAGTAAATTTTCACCAGGATAAGGAAAGAGTCGTGCTCAAGGAAGTTCAAAGTAAAATAAGAAAAAGAGAACTGAACTGAGAATCTGGAAAATTAGGTTTGAGGCCACTCTGTCACTAATTCATCAGGTGACACCAGGGGAGTATTTGAGAAAAATGAGGCAAGTCATTTGACTTCTCTGGTTTTCAGTTTCCTTGAAGGAAAAATAAGGGGGCTAACTTAGATGCTCTTTAGAGGTCCCTTTTCCAGCTCTAATATTTCAAGATTTAAGTTTTCCCTCACATGAAGGTCCAGTACTTATGTTCCATTTTCCAAATCACACAATGATTTGTTACAGTTACTAGGCAAACTTTGATCATGATGACCTCTATCATCATCTCACATTTATATAGTGAGTTGTGCAAAGAAATGTCTTCAAAATAATTGAGGTAGGTATAACCCAGCATTTATGCATGTCAATAAAATATACGGGTACGTAACATTTTTCTGAAGTGAAACCCACCACTAATGTTTATGAACTTGTAATCTCTCAAGTGAAAGAACAAAATGCATCACTTAATATTTTCTGTGCAATTGATTTTCAAAGATTTCTTAGATATTTGTTGACCATTAAAATGTTCATTTTTTGCATGCAACAATTCATTCACATAAGAATATTCTTAAGACACTACCACCCATTTTTATTATTTTCATCCTACCCTAGTAGGATCATTATGAAAAGAAATCGAATAAAAAATATAATATGCTTCACACTGGCATAATTAAAAGTGATTTCATATTTCTGAACCCCTGTAGGTTAACAACACAATTAATATCATTTTGTTGATTAGTCCACCAAGAGTCCTTGACTTAGAAACACATAATCAAGAGATAGGACAGTGAATATAGACAGTATTCATCTTCAGTAATTCAGTATTTATTTACAATTTCCCCTACTCACCAACAATTTCATAGTCTTAGGAGTATAGCACAAAGGCTGCATTTTCAAAAATGTTAACTGTTTTGGAGTGGTTTTTTAAGTCAAATTTAAATGTTTTGGGCATCCAGAAAATTTTCTCAATTGTCTAAAACTCCTATAATTATACCAACTTATTTTAAAATCAAACACTCACTCCACTGTTCTTCACTGATAAAAAGAAATTCCTTTTTATTTCAAGGACAGTCTAGTTAACTTTTTCATTGAAAGCTTCTCTTGGTCCCAAATGGACAACAGCTCTATCATTAGATCAGACTTAATATGTGAAGTTGATTTTCTAATCTCTAGTTAAAGGATCTTACTTTGTAGATGTCAGCACTATACATTCATTATTGAATCTTCATGCCAAGCAGATGGCACAAATGGTTTCCAGTGACTTTTGCTAAAAGTCCTTTCTCATTAAATATTTAACCAAATACAATGAGCCAAAAAAAATAGAGCAAGACCAAGATCTGTAGGACAGATATCTCTTGAAAGGTCTTTGAAAAAAGGATTTCAAAACTCCTTCAGTCAATAATCTTTAAATAATAAAAATGATTTAAGTATAGCAATTTTGGAAAGAATGACTATATCTTAATTCTATGCATTGTATAATAGTACACTGTTCACTGAGAGTAGAATAGGTAGTTTGTTTTTTTCAAAAATTCTGCATAACGGTATCATTTTAGCCCCTAAAATCTCATGGCAATATACTTACAATCTGAAGAGTACTCCACCTGTCCCGCCTGCACAGCTGCCCCATCTGCTGTCTGAGGGGTAGATGCATTACTGTCAGCTTGGGCTTTACGAACAAGTGCTGCAAGAGGGTGATCAGGATCCACAACTTTCAAAGGCTACAGATAAAGTGACAATATTTCAACATTTACCAACTTTTAAGCCATACATAAAAAATATTTTATAACCTCTCAACTTTGGAGTATAAAAACTTTAATTCTTTCTCAATGTTTAATTCAGAAAACCTTGCAATTACTATGCTTCTAATGGGAACTTTGGGGAAAATCTAATAATCTCCCTCCCCATAAATGATAGTTTTTGGAAAACAAGTCACTGCCAAAAGTATTATCTAGCATTAGAAAAGAATTCAGTTAACGTCAAAGTGGTTTTAAATTTACCAACAATTACTTAAGAGATAGATCAAGACATATATAAGCACTGATAACATTTCTGACAGTAAAACAGGTTGAAACATCCATTTAAAGGAACCAATCACTTTATAGTTCCTTCAGGGAGATGTTGAATTCTTAATTACTGAGGATTTTAAAAGTATCATCAGTAAAAGATGAACAAAGGTTATTCATTCTCTGGGTATCTGCCATGCTGGCTTACTAGAAACCATATGCCTAAGTATGTCTGATAAATTTCTGTTTCTTTCAGATTATGGCTGGCAGACTGCCTGGCCTGAATTTTGGGCAAGATAATTCCAGTGACTTCTTTATGACATGGATTGGGCAGAGAGAAAGAACAGATTCTTGAATGTAGAAAACAGGAGAGGGAAAAGAATGAACAATATTCCTACATCCTCTCCTATCTTTCAGCTACATGACTATCTTAAGTAAGTCTAGCAATAGCCACAAAGATATAGAAACAAATGGCCAGCCTCAGGCATCATTAGGTATCATGCATTAATCTAGCATATTTCTGCTTCTGTCAAACTGGCCATTCTAACTATATTATGCTAAAATGATTAAACTAAGGCCAAATTAAATCCAGTCAAATATTTTGCAACTCCTAGAATATTTAAGTTTAATCAATACCAAGAAAATGCTTATATTTTCTAAACTCAATCTGTAATGGGACTAGAAAACTTTAAAAGGCAGTATAGCTCCCTCAAACTGAATGTAAGCCACAAAAGAACATGTGTAATAAAAAGACTTGTAAGACTAACTTAGGAAGCTTTAATGAGTAATAGGCAGTAGAAAAAGCAAAAAGGAAAAAGCTTGAATAAACTATTTAAAATGTGCTATACATAATATAAAATATTTAAGAAAAGAATTCCATGCTACCAAACAAATTAGGCAATAATCACCAAAACTAGAAGCTAATAAAAAATAAATAGTTCTATTGATATAACTAAAATAGTACTAATTAGTATTTGATTTAAATTATCAAGTATCTTGATAATTTAATAATTTAATAATTGAGAGAATTAGGACAAGTGATTAACCACCAGTTGTGGGAATTGACATAATAATGACTAACAAAAATATAGTTCAAGATTAAGATAAAAACCTTCATAAGCTCTTCAAGTCGACTGCACTTTTTGGAAGCGAAGAGGGATGGATGCAGGTAATTACCATCATCGTCGTCGTCATCATCATCATCTGAGTTGGCCCCTGAATCTAAGTCAAAAATATAGTTTTAGAATTTGAAGAAAGAAAGTTCAAAGAAAGTAGAAGTTCTAGTAAAATGCAGATGAATTAAATAGCTATAAAGATACAGTTATGAATACTTTCTGATTAGTTATATAAAATTCATTTGGGAGTTACTCCCTATTACCTTGATGCTAAGCCATCTCTTGCTTAAAACTGACTTATACCATTGGCCTATGGACCTAAGGAATCAAATGATTCCCCTTATCTACAGATATCCTCTACAGGCTAAGCTTTCTTTATTTGAATTTGATTTCACCTTTACAAAAATGGGAGGGAAGGAAAGGAAAACAGTTTAATTTGCTCCATTTGGAATTCCACTGGAGAAGGCCCTGATTAATAGAATTAACAAGGACTACCTGGAGTTTATATGATAAAGCTTTAATTTGTAAAAAAAAAAACCCTCAGAAATGTAAATCATTTCTCTTTTCTACACAGCTTAGAGAAACTCAAGAGTCAGAAAGTATCTTGGAAATCAACTTGTCAAACTTATACCTGAGAAGGAATCCCCTCTACCACATCCCTGACAAATGATCATCCAGACTCTACTCAAAGACCACTAGTGTGAGGGAGAACTTACTACCTACAAAAGTAGATCCTATTCTATTTAGGGACAGTTTTCTCAGTATCTCTTTCTCATATTAATTTGAAATCTGTCTTCCTGTAGCTTTCACTCAGTGGTGAGGGAATCAAGAGAGAGGGAATTAGGACAAGTGATTAACCACCAATTGTGGGAATTGAGTGAACTACAATGACTCCATCTTATGACTCAATTCTGGAGCTAGCTCAGTTCCTATTAAATTATGGGTCTAGTCCAACTTTTGTCTTATAAAAAAAATTTATTCAATCCCAGTAGGAACTGGGAGAAAATCTTATTGCTTTGTTTGGATCTAGTCCTACATGGCTGGGAAGCTGGACTACCTCTACCTGCTGCTTAGAGATCCTTAATTAAGGACCTAGGTTATGCTGACCAGAAACCCAGTCAGAGCCTAAGACAAGGAGTTTTCCCACAAGTATACATCTCAAGCAACCTGTATGTTTTATCTGAAAACTGCTCTGTACCGGTCAATCTTATTGTTTCCATGTTTCTTTGAATGTTCACAGATACTTGGGGGAAGTGGGACCCCTTTTTCTGATTTCAGGGTCTACCAGTTCACTCTCTCCCTTGTAACTTGGAAAATTCCTAATCTTTTCTCCAATTAGAAATTAGATCACCTTATGCTATATCCTGGTTAACTGCTTCCTTTCAATTAAGTGGCCTTATTGTTTATAATGTATAAAAATTTGTCTCCCCCTGTATTTAGGGTCCAGTACCAAAGCTGAAGAATGTGACTGGTCCTGATTTGTTGGGCAGTTGTCATGCATTGTTTAAAAAAAATGGTAAGTTTAGAAGCTCAAACCTTTGTTTCCTCAGGAATTTCATTTCTCACCCCCCACACACACTAAGGAGCATTCAGTTGTCTGGGACTGAAAGAAGCCAAGAAATTGAGCAAAAGAAAACCAGAGTGATTTTGAACTAATCAAACCAAGAAGTAGGGCAGGGATCAGCAAAGTACATCTAGTGGGTGGACTGGTGATAACAGAATGAAAAATTGGGATGTGGCCAGACATCTAGAAAAGATCCTAATGGAAGGAAATTTGTTTATGGAACAAGAAATACCCAGTGTTGGGGTGTCTGAGAACTCTTTAGCTGGCTGCTCCTGCTGGAAGTAGAGGTTTGTCCCTGGAATACAAGAATTATTCCAAGGACTTTCATCAGTACTGGCACACTTCTGACTGAAGAGATCACAATCTCTCTGCAGCAGACTGTCTTTAAGATCTGCTGTGACCATCACCCTGAGGCCCACCTGGTGAGAAATTTCTCTGAATCTGGGGAACTTGGAGACTAAGATATGTGGTGGGATTAAGCCTTGCAAGGCTAGAGGAACGTGGTGTGTTCTTTTGAGAACCTTAGGTCACCTCCGTGACACAAGGTGCTCTTAGTGTAGGATTTTACTGGATCTGGTTTACAGAAACATATTAGGCCAATTTACAAATTCACTTCATAATTTCTGATAACCATATTGACCCAATAGAATACAAATATCTACAGTAGTAAGAAAGTGCAAGAAAATTGGGAGACTGTGTGAGAGGCACAACACACCATGGTGGTATGCGCTATGATAAAATTCTGTTCTCTGATGAGATAATAGCACATTCCAGTTGAAGAACTCATCTTAAAACAGTGTTTAGAGAAACCAGGTCTCATACAATTTTTTCAGATTAACAAGATTCCTGGAGATGGCTCTGAATTTTTATTTAAAATAAAGTTAGCTGGCTCTCATATCAAGAATTTCAAATCCAACATATTCTACAACCAAGTAAACACAAAAATAAACCAAAAAATAAACAAACCTCTTTAGGTTTTGAGGATTTTAAATTTAATCCCACAATTCAAATAATGATATAAATAAAATGCTATACACATGTATAATGTATATATGTGTGTAATCTCAATTTTATCTTCTTCAATGCAGGAAGTTATTTGTAAACAAATTTCCTGGGCTAATGCAGATCCCCAAATGTGCTTGAGCTTACAGTAAAGTTGCCTGGGGCATCATGAAGTTAAGCAACTTATCCAAGGTTATAAACAAGGGAGGTTTCAGGGAGAAATAGTACAGGGCCATTATTTTGACTCTACAGCTGGTGCTCTATCCACAATTCCATATCTCATCTCAATTTGTATTAAAGATAGCATAAGATTTAGTTTTTGTAGTCAATGTCACTAGACGATGCTATGTAGCCGCAAAGGAGAGTGAAACAAATTGTTACAACCTTTTGATTTTCTGAAGGAAATTGGTTTTGCATCAGTATATTTCATCAAACTTTAAGTTACTCTTGCATGTCAAATTCATTTTATGACTCAATGTAAAAATAAACACCAAACTGTCCTATGGGTGAAACGAAGAGTTCAATGTAATTTCTTACTGGCATATTTAGCATATACAGGTATCATAAAGCAATGGTCTCTAAAGTGGAGGTCACAGTGGGATCCCAAAAGGGTGTAAGATCAATCAGTCAGAAGGCGGGAATACTGATTACATTCCATTCTCCCCAGGATGGATCACAGGCCTTGCTGCTACCACAACCACACCTACCCTCATCCCCTAATACTTCTACAGTGTGCCCCCTTCTCTTCCCATCTCAACTGTGTAGACTTCCGAAGGCAAGTATAACTTAACCGAGGTACTCACATCAGCAGGCACTATTAGGAAAATTCATGCCCACACAACATTCTGCCCCTCCACAATAACGATGACAACTGCTAGTATTTACATAGTACTTAGTATGTTGTTTCATTTGATCCTCACAACCTTGGGAAATGAGTGTTATTATTATCCCCACTTTACAGATCAGGAAACAGGCGGAGTAAAATGAAGGGGCTTACCCCCCAGCCCTCCAGATGATTCCAAGCCCAATACTGTGTTCACTCTGTAACCTACCACCTGGAATCACCACATGGACCCATGGTCCCACCAGGTCAAGGGCAAGATCTGGCTCAGGGGCAGCATTCAGTGATCAGGGACCCTGAAGCTCCCTGTTCATTTTGTCATCATGGACAAGCAAGCATGGATGGGGCTGTGAATTGCACCTGAGATCTTATGTAATTTCCCCCAACACACCACCGCTCTAAAATTCATTCTTTCTCTTGAGGTTTTTGTCACACTTCCAAGTTCCCTAAGTTCATCACCATGGTGTCATCTCTGACCCTTCACTCCACGTGTCTAACCAGTTGCTCAATCCTGTCATTTCTATCTCCATCTCTCAAACAGGTTTTTTTCTCATCACCCATACGGCCATCATCTCAGGCACCATCTCTTACCCAGATGGTTACACTAACCAAATCTGATCTCCCTGCCTCAAGTCTCCTATATCCAATCCATTCCACATACAGTTGCCAGTGATGTTCTTAAGACATAGATCTGACCATGCCACTACACTACTCAAACTCCAATGGCTCCCTATCACATCTATGATAAAAGATCCCTTAATCTAAATGTTTATTTTGTCTAAGTTTTAAAATGTAGATAATTTTTAGTACAGTAATATAAGTATATAGCTTGTAAATAAGTAAATGTACACATACTGGAGAAACTACTCAAGTTTCTTAATAATGGGGTATACAATAAAAAGTATGGAGAACACTATCCTAAAGGAACACAGTCTCTTAATTTTAAAGTAGACAGTTCAATCCATGGAGCTTCGAAATGTCTTTTTGTCAGTTACAACACCAAAACTGGTCAGCATCATCTAACCGCCAGTCTAGAGCTCAGAAAGAAAACAAAAGGAGGCATACATACTTCTCTTCTCTTCTCCTTTGTTCTCCGTCAGAACAGTATATCGCCCTTCCTTCATCGCCTTCTGGATATGTTTATAGTAGGGGTTGAGGTAGTGATCAAAGCGCAAAAAATCAAACTGGGAATTGCGGGCCTGCTTGGCTTTCAGCATGATCTCAAACTGAGCCCCCTGCTTGCAGACAAAGTTGGCGGTGCGCTCAATGATGGCATGCATCTTGGCTGTTGGTGGCTACAAGAAAAATGAGCACCCTCACACTTGTGATCAGCATAAGTCTAGCAGCATACTAATAGAGCCAGTCCCTTGTGACAATGCCTGCATCTGCTTGTCTCCCCGAAAGCCACCAGGGACACTGGCCCTAAGGCTCATAGATATGTAACAAGAAGGGCACACTTTGTTAATGCTCTTGCACTGTCCCCTCACTGAGCAGGCATTTAATAAATGTTTGCTGAGTTGAAGACAGAAAATACTTAATAGAATGTAATTTAAACCTATACATTTAATATGTTCCCCAAAATGAGATCACAATCCTATTAAAACTAGGAAGTTGAGAAGCTTGCTGCAATTTTATTGCCCAGAAACTTCACAAAAATAAACAAGTTTCATTTCTGAATTTTATTTCTAAACCAATCTCAAGTTTTGTACTTAAAAAGGATAAATGGCTACAATTATAGTTATTTACTGATCCCCAAATAAATTAATTTTCATGTTTAGGTTTTATCATATTTGTTTCTATGTATTTTAGCACTAAAACAGATATTGATGCAGACTTTCACTGTGCTTGATAAAACACGAAAAGACTAATTTAGATCCTTTGGACTAACAGGCTTTCTCTTTCTTAAAAACAATCACATCCAGATAACATCCATTACTTTTTCTAGTAAAGTTTACTTCTGCTGACCAAGATTTTCACAATAATCATAAACTTCTTAAAATCAGACATTTGTATGATGATAATATGCCTAGAGTGGCTAAAAATAAATTTATTGGTAATTTTACAAAACAGCCAGGATGAGAGAAAAATGGGAAGAATAACATGATGTCAGTTCTGTTAAATACCAGATTAAGACACTATATTCTATGAGAAATTTCCAAAGCAAAGGTCCTGAAGTATAATTATAGTACTAGCACTGCTTTTTCTCTGATCTGGCCACACTATGACTATCGACAGCTATATTGCTTTTTTTTTTCTTTAAAAGAACAACAGCATTTTAGAGCTGGAAGCGACTTCTGAGATCATCTAATTTAATCCCTTTATAATATAGGTAAAGACATTACAAAAACAGAAGTCTTGAATTGCAATTATGGTATAGTGTTATTTTTCTCTGATGTGGCTGTACCATGACTATATATAACTACAATTACCCTTTTTAGAGAAAAATCATAGTATTTTAGAGCTGGGCTTTTGAGATCATTTAATCTAATCCCATATTACAAGTGAAGAAACTGAGGCCCAAGAAAGCTTTTTGCTCAAGGTCACAGAAATAACAGTAGAAACTTGTCTAGAACCCAGGTCTCCTGACTCCTACCACAGCATTTTTCCTATATTACACACACAATAATCTCTTTAATGACAGATTTTACTTACAGGTAAGGGAATGACTACTTGATTTTGAGGGGGGTAAGACTGGGTCTCCCAATCTCAACTAGGCTGAAATGCAGCAGCCACTTATAGACCCAATTTCACTGATGAGTGGAACGGAAACCTAGACCTGTTCTGTTTCTGATCTGGACTGGTCCACCCCTCTTTAGGCAGCCTGGTGGCACCCGATGCTCATGGACTTGCCATCTTAGTACCAGACTTAGTGTGGACACTCACTTGTCTTTAGGCTGACTTTGCTCAAAAGTCCTAAGGCTCTTGGGATCCACTGGCCTCGGCTTCTTTTAGGAGCAGAGATTGGAGGCATATGTCATCATGCCCAGCGATTACTTTGATTTTAAGCAAAGGCTTCATGTAAATGGTAAAGAATTAACAGCTGTAAACCAGAATGCATATGCCAGGGCTAGCAGGAATCCAATAATAAAAGCAAACAATCACCTAACAGCTTACAAGTTTGAAAGATGATTAAGGAACATTAATGTGGTTCTTAATAACTCTGACTTAACTTTTTTTTTTTTTACAGTTCTAAGGTGCTGAAAGGGGATCTATGGTAGAAACTGGTAAGTTCAAATAAGAGCAACATTTACACTGAGTACAGAAAATTTCAGCCTGTTTTAGTGAAGAAAATGAAGCGGCTGCAGGAAGTTATTTTGGTATTTCTCAAAAGTATAAAGAAAGATCAAATGGCAACAACTGCCAGGTTCATTTTGAATAAGAAAATTCTTCCATTCATAATTCTGAAGGCACTGCCATATTGTATGGGGTAACTAGATAATAAATTACCACATAGGAGGTATTTGCTGAGGACACAAATGAAAAAACACTCCCTGTCCTCAAGGAGCTTACAATTTAATGGGATTAAAAGTGGTTGGAAAAGAACCCACAAAATTATGATACAAAGCAGAATGTGCAAAATACAATCAAGATTTGAAATGCTCTGAGAAAGCAGAGGGATCAGGGGACAGATGACACCTGACAGCAGGGTGGGCAGGAGAAGAGCACAGAGGGGACTCGAATGTAGAATGTGAAAATAAAAAGGAGGATGTGACAAAAGCAAGAAAGGGAGGGAAGAGGCAGGACCCTGAGCAGCAGGACAAGAAATTTCTACCATATTCGGCAGCTACACTCCCATGTAACCTTTTATTTATTTATTTTTCCATGTAACCTTTTAAAAACTCCATAAAGTGATTCTGGAAAAGTCAATTTTAACATGTCCACAATTGAAAAGGAGCACAATTTAATGGACAGAATTTTGTCTAGGAAGAATATTAATGTTGTGCTAGTATGGAGTCTTAACCTTATTACTAATTAGTTGGGGTACAGAAGTTGTGACTTAGTTCTCCCTTATGTAAAATAGGCAGCCAATCTGCTTATGGGGATATTGGGATTTTGTAAAGAGCAAGTGTTTTGCAAACACATGTAAGAGGGACTGTGGGAAAATATATGTGTTAGTATACTGTGAAATGGCCAAGTCAGGCAGGAAAAAAAATTTAGAAGTATGCCCCTAAAGTTACTAAATGCTGCTTACCCTCTGACTCAGTAAAACCACAGGCAGGCCTACACATGAATGAGATCAAAGAAAAGAATCTGGATATACAATAGTAGTTCTTTCTGTGGTGGGAAAGAGCTATAAATCAAGGGGATATCCTTAAACTGGGGAATGACTGAACAAAATATCATAGACGACTACACAGAATACTACTGTGCTTTAAGAATGATGAAATAGACAGTTTCAGAGAAATGTGGGAAGACTTGCATCAACTAATGCAGTCTGAAGTAAGAGGAGCCAGGAGATCAATTTATAAAAAAAATACCTAAAAATAAACCAACTTTGAAAGACTTAACAACTACTGTCAATGCAATGACCAACTGAACACTGCTCACTTCCTCACAAAGAGGTCATCAGACTAAATATTCAGAATGAAACAATTTTGGACATGGGAATGTGGGAATTTATTTTGCTTGACTATGCATATTGTTTTTGTTTTTTTTAGATTTTTCTTTTTGCTTTTTGGAGGGAGGAAGGTAGGGCAATTGGGGTTAAGTGATTTGCCCAAGGTCACAGGGCTAGTATTTTGTGTTAAGTGTCTGAGGCAGCATTTGAACTCAGGTCCTCCTGATTCCAGGGCCGGTGCTCTATTCACTGCGCCACCTAGCTGCCCCTTGACCATGCATATTGCTAAAAGGTGTTTTTGCCCCCTTTTCTCCAGTCTTCCTCCTCTCCCAATCCCATGTGGCTCTGAGTTAATTCAAGTTATTCTGGAACAACTTTTTCTTTTGTTTCTTCAATGGAAAATAATATGAAGAATTAATTTCCTTTTCTAAACTCAGACATTTTTGCAAGCACTTAAAAAAAAAAAAAAGAACAAAGAGCTTAGAGTTCGTACACAAGTATGAAAATATAGTTTATGAGACAGAAGTTCACATACCAGTTCCACATCAGAAGGCACGTTCAATCCTAAAGGGGCAATGAAAGGTTCTTCATTTTCCTCTGAATTTTCTGCCTCAATTTTTTCAACTGCAAAGACAGCAAACATGAATCAATATAAAACAATGAATAGAAATTCAATAAACAAATGGAAAGCAAGAAAAAACATAAACCAACAATAGCAATTCATTGCCCATAATACTTATTTTTTTCTTTTTTAATTTACTTTTTGCTTTTTGGAGGGGGAAAGGAAGGACATTTGGGGTTAAGTGACTTGCCCAAGGTCACACGACTAGTAAGTGTTAAGTGTCTGAGGCCAGATTTGAACTCAGATCCTCCTGACTCAAGGGCTGGTGGCTCTGTTCACTGTGCCACCTAGCTGCCCCACCCATAATACTTCTTAAAACATCTATTTTTTTTTTATATCATGCACAAAATTATCAACAACTAAAAACACACCCAAACAAACTTTGTTACTGTCAGACTCTTTAACTGATCTCTCTAAGGTTTTCTCCAAAATAAAACTTAAGAGGTTTAAAGCTAAAGTTTATTATGAAACTACAAATGGAGAAAGAAAAGAGACTAGCCTCATCTTCCTATGTGGGCCAGTTCCCTTATTACTTACATTGACTGCCATGTCTCTCCTCTCTCCTCAGAGTCCATTCTTCCTTCCTAAGAACCTCAACGCTCAGAGTCCCCTCTATTCTATGAAACTGCCCCCTGTTACTACAGCCTGTACCGGGCTCTGTCTTGGGTGCGTTTCTCTCTCTACACTATTTCACTTGGTCATTTCATCTGCTCCCACGGATTCAATGATCACCTCTACCTTCTATGAATTTCTGTAGCCTAATCTGAAACAAAGAATTCAGTATTTTCTATATATTGCTGTATATGGTTCTCTGTTGTGTTTTGGCCAGGTCTCACTAGCTAGGCTGTAAAGCAGTGTCACTTTATGATTTTTATGTGTATTCAGACAGCACAGGGCAGAGAGCATCTATTTAATATGTGCTGAATGGTTGTCTTATTTATATTAAAAGATCATCTTGAGTAACCATCTAAATACTTCTCTATCAGGGAGTTGTGCTTCTCCCACCAAAATTAAAATGTATTTTGTTTTGTTTCATTTATTCACTCAACAAGCATTTTAATGCTTCTGTTCTGTATGTACCAGACACTGTGCTAGGCCCTAGGGATACAGAGATTAAAAACTTGAACAATTCTGGGCCTTAAAGGAGCTCATGTTCTACTACATTTACTTAAGGCCATGACATACATGCTCTACATTGTTTTTCTACTTCTCAATACTCACCAATCAAGAGGCTTTTTGCAAAATATGGAAGAAAAACTACTTTTGGAGTCAACAGCTTTTACCAAAATATGCTATTTTTTAAGTGGATATACATGTAGGTTAACTTCATTACGCACATGTATAAATATTTGTGTATTATTACTCTATAAATAAACATATACCATTTGTACTGGACTAGGAGGCTGGTCTTAGAGTGAGGAAGAGAGGTTATAGTCTGGCCTTGGACACAAACCAGCTGTGAAAGCTACAGACAATTTACTGAATCTCTTAGTGTCACAGGCAATTAAGACTAAGTTAGAGGGGGCAGCTAGTTGGCGCAATGAATAGAGCACCGGCCCTGGAGTCAGGAGGACCTGAGTTCAAATCTGGCCTCAGACACTTAACACTTACTAGCTACATGACCTTGGGCAAGTCTTAACCCCAATTGCCCTCCAAAAATAAAAAAAAAAAAGACTTAAGTTAGAGGCAAACTTTGCCAATCTGTGTTGGAAAAAGTCTCCAAATGACACACAGGTCAAAAGTAATGGACGTTCCTCACCCCCCCCCGCCCCATTCCAAGACATTCATGAGCATTTTTGGCTATTTAATATTACACTATTTTATCTTGTTTGCTCCCTATATTGGTGAGAAGTTAATATTATAGATGATAATAAAGACACTGGTGGTGGCTCTCCCCTCCCTGCCCCATTTTATTTTTCCATTTGTTTCACATTGATGTTTCTAAGTCAGAAATGAAGTATATGGAAATGCCCGGCACTTTCTGGAGGTAGGGTGCTATAGTAAAAACCTTATCTAACAAAACCTCAGGGAATAAGATGCTCTGCAAAGATGAAATCCCCAGATAAGTAGGGGTTTAACTGCCTTAAATATAAAAACTAAACATTTTCTATCATTTTAATAGAACGTTACATACTTCTCCACTCAGAAAAACTAACCAAATAAACCCTTTTTTGATGACTTAGGACCATTATTATAAACATCAATTATTACTTATATTGGTTGTTTGATATTCTCAGGGCCAAGTGAGGTGTGTATTATCTGCCCCATACTGCCAGAATATGAAGCCTTTTAAGTTTTTATAGGCTTTTAAAAATCTACTTATTTGTTAGTACAATGACTGCAGTGAATTTTTACTACTATTCTGTCTCTAATAAGTTGTGGGCTTGGAAACCAAATGTCCAAGTTTGTTAGACTGTACACAACTTTAAATTGGTCCTTAGGGCCTCAACTATAAGTAAAATACACAAACTATATGATATGACATTTATTTTGGCTATCCAGAGACTTTTTTTTCAATTCCTTCCTGCTTCTTAGCTGCATTCTGGAATACTGAGGTTGACAGCTGAGTTTCACTTAAAAAAGGTGTTACTGTGTCCAAGATAGTATAGTATCCACTACATTTAAAAGTGAAAGGGTTTAGAGAGGTGAGTATATAGAAAACTATGAACAATAAACCAGATTTAAAGCATAATCTAAAATAACATAAAATGCATACTTTGGGTATTAAAAAATTCACAAGGAACCTACTTCTATTTCTGCAAAAGCAGACTGCAGATAAGTCAATTCAAGGTAGGGATTTGACTTTAATGATACGCTCAAAGAACATCTGTTTCCTTCAAGTAGCTCTGAAAACCTTACAAATGCCCATTTTAAGTTGATGTAACACTTTTGTTGGACTCTTATTCCAATAACATCAGGTAATGATAAACTCTTTACCAGTGATGTCAAACAGCAACAGATCCCTGTAGCCTCTATCTACTGACTCAGAAAACCTCCAATTAATATTAATTATGTCATACTGTATTTTTATTTATCTTGTTAAGCATTTTCCAATTACATTTTACTCTGGTTTGGGCCACCAAATTGACACCTCTGCTCCACATGATACTGAGCCCATTTACAACTCTTTGAAATGTTAGTATAAAAAATATTACTCAAGTACCTACTACATTCAGAACACTGTGGTAGGCAGTGGGGAGGAGGATAAGATGGAATACAGCTGGCAATAATATGCAATATTATATGCTAAGTGCATCAAAGAGCTCCCAAGTGGTCTGTGGCGTGGGCGGCCCAGGAGTTTCTGTCCCAGCCTCTTTTTTCTCTTTACAATTTCTTCTGGTGATCTCACCGTAAGCTCCCAGAGGTCACAATTATCCCACTGACTCCTAGACATCTATAGTCTCTCTCCTGAGCTCTACCTAGTCTTGCCTCATCAACCATTCAACATTTTGAACTGGAAAGCCCACAGACGACTGAAAAGCAACATGTCCTAGAAAGAACTTATCTCCCATCTCAAACCTGAGTCCTTTCAAGCTTGCTTATTTCTGTTGAGGGCACCACCATCCTTTCAAGTTGTCCTCTTCTGCATCATTGGAGTCACCAAACTCCTCACCCTTCCTCACTCAACACATTGAATCAGTTGTTGTATCTGGCAATGTCTCTTGCTTCTGGCTCATTATCCATGCACACAGCCACCAGCTTAGTTCAGGCTTACTATCACCAGGACTACTGCAATAATTTAAAAATCAGCCCCTCTGCCTCCAGTCCTTTTCTTCTCCCATCCATCCTCCACAGAGCTGCCAGTGATTTTCCTACACTGCAGAGCTGTTCTCCCTTGCTCAATGAACTCTGGTGGTTTCCTATATATCTAGGTTCAAACACAAACTGCTCTCTTTGGTTTTCAAAGCACTGCAAAACCTCTGTCTGGAGAGGGTGGAGGATGGTCACTGGAGTCCCTCTGTAATTCTCTTAAAGAGGACAATCAGACATTTCATCTCATTATTTCAGGTGATTAAAGAGGGCACATTTCCTACTGGCTGAACTCCTGGGTTTCAAGATCTCCAGAACTCATCATTCATCAGCAAGATGAAATTAACTTCGAGAAACACTCACCTCCTCGATCATTTTATCTCCTAGATCCTCCCTGTTCCCCTTTTCAGCTTCTTTTTGTGTCTTCCCATCAGATCGTCAGTTCCTAGAGGGCAGTGCTTAATAAATGCCTACTGACTTCTGACTGTCTTGTACTATAAAGGTACTGTCCAGCCAAGATGGCCTTGCTGCACAGTGCCCATGACGTTTCATCTCCTGCCTGGGCAATGATCATTCCCCAGGCCTGGAATGTACTCTTATTATTGCTGCTTCTTAGAAGCCCCAGTTTCTTTCTAATGTCAGCTCAAAGTTCCTCCATGAGGCCATTCCTGAAACTCCCAGGTACCAGTGCCTTCTCCACAAAGGTAGTACATGTATTTTTACACACACACACACACACACACACACACACACACACATGCACGCACACACACGCACACACACCCATGTCTCTGTAGAATGTTAAGTTTCTTGAAAGCAGGGACATTTTTGCCTCTGTATCCCCAGAAGGTAGCACAGCGTCTGGGACACAGAAGATGCAGAATAAATCCTTTCTGTTTGTCTAATCTGAGGTTCTTGGAGTGGCATCTGAACTGAGCTTTTAAACCTACTTCTTTGTACCTATCAGGTACCTTTAAAACTGTTTCTGTGCATATAACATGGCTATTCTGTCATGCTACAGCATTCAGGTAGAACTGTATTAAATTAAAACCCCTCCTCATCCCAAGTGTCCACTATTATACAATCACAAATTTAGAGCTGAATGGGATCTCAGAGGGCCATGTAGTCCACTCCCTTATTTTCCAGGTAAAACTGGGGTCTGCAGAGGTTGTGACTTGCTCAAAACCACAAGGCATGATGAGAACCCAGGTCCTCAAGGAAAATTCATCTAAGACCTACTCATTAGGTAACACACAGAACTCTGAGAGTGAGTTGTCTTTTCTTTTTTTGGACATCTGAAATGATAGGAACAAACTCATATGGCAACCTGGTCTAATACAGCAAGTCTGAGAGAAATTCTAATTATGTAATGTCCTATTTCTGAACTCTTTCTTTTATCAGAAGAGAAGATACTGCCATTTGCTCTCTACTTTTCATGGACATTACAAGAATTTCTTAAATATCTGCACAAGTGCTCCAAATAATTAGAGGAAACTCTATTTGAGGTAGAGAGGTGGCATAAGAGGTAACAGGATCTCCAGGTGTCAGGACCTCTGCGTGATTTCAGTCTCAGACACTTATCAGATGTGCAGCCCTGGGGCATATCACTTACCCTCTTCTCAGCTTCAGTGTCCTCATTTATAAAATAGGAGCACCTACCCCACAGGGCATGGTGATAATTTATGTGAAATGCTTTGAAAAGTGTAAAGGACTACATATATGTTGGCTATCATTACTGCTTAGAGTATAACACAACATATTAAAAAAGGTCCTTTTCCTCTTCTTTAATTCTCAACATTTTATTCAATAAGCTCTATTCTCACCTTTCTGTTTTGAGGGCTCTTCCTCCTCTGTTGGTTCAGAAGGGTCATAATAATCGCTACCATAAGTAAATCCCACTGCATTGTAACTTCCATCCTCTGCCAAGGCTTCGCTCAATCGCTTGTATTCTTCCTCTTGAACAAAAACATGAAGGCATTATTAACACAAAGGAAACTGACTACAAAAAACTGCACAAATGTCAAAAGTTGTAACTATCAATAATGCATACAACACTATTTCAACCTCACTTTGAGGTGTAGAATTTATAAGTTTACACATCCTTCTATTAATATGTACTTTCTGCCAGTACATTTTTACCCATAGATAGCAGAATACACGTCTTTTGTGGAAAATTTCTTCCTGCTAAGAAAACTTGGGGATTAGGAACTGTAGTAAAGATTGTTAAGGCAAAGACAAGAACATCAAGTTTAATTGATACGATACTGTTAAAGAAGAACAGTTAAAGAGTTTTTTTTTTCAAATCCCAGTCTGCCCTCAAAAGCTGGGAAAATTCTTTGTGGCTCTACATAAAAACTATCCTGAGGTCCTCTCAGATACGCAAAGACTCCTGTTTTTCCAATCCACTGGGTACTGTCAAGATAATATCAGAAAGAGTGAGTATAAAAAATGAGTGGGAGTAAATTTTTAATACTTAATTTTTTAAAAAAAAGTTTGTTGCTTAAGTAAGTTTTTCTTGAGCAGTACCTTGCCTTGCCTCCTCCTCAAGCAAGTCCGTATGCAAGGCTAAATACCTCTCTTCATCACACAGGGCATCTATTCGTGCCTCCTCTTCAGAAAGCTGGTAGTCTCTGTTCCATGTGGAATATTCAGCATCATAATCAGAAAGGTCATGCAGGTGACCGCGTCCATCATATCTGTAATATGAACAAACTGGTCAATGTAGAGAATTTAAGATCAAGGTTTTGTATGCGATTATTTAAAATACTTACCCTTTATAAATAAAGAAATCAAAAATATTTTAAAAAACTAAACACAACCACTCATCTCAGATTTATATTTAATTTTGCTAGTTACTTCTTGCCTACTGTTAAATTCAAGTTATCTTAATAAAGTCTAAATCCCTTTCTATGTTGATAAAGTTAACAACTAAAGGCAAAGAATCCTTTAATAGTTTAATGGGATCCATGTCAATAACAGTTCTTACCGTTTATGGTTTTGCCAACCATTCAATGTCACTTGCAAAATATTTTTTTTTCTGAAAAGTCAAATACTGTAGCTTACATTCACACAAACCCGAATACATAAATACCTATCCGAAAGAACCAAACGGTGGAAATTTCCTCGCTTCTTTCTGCTAGTCCCGAACTCTCAGGAGAGATCTTCACCAAAGAAACTTGCGTCCATTGGAGGTAAAATCTTGGCTAGGCTCGTCCCCTAGCCATTTGGCTGAGGAAATAAGTTCTGGGTTATGTGATAGAGAGACACACATACATAGGAACAGTAACATATACATGCAGTTTAAGGAGGTTCACCAGAAATACAGCAAAACTATAAGAAGATGCAGTAGAGCTTATTTCTTCTTCTAAACAGATCACCACCTCCCACACCCCCAAGGAAAGAGGACACACAAATATATCACCTACATGTTCACCTTCATGAACTAATAGATAAGACTCCAGCTAAATGCAAACTACAGATAGTGTTTTCTGTCATGCATCTTTTTACCCCAAAGTGTCTTAATGGAGCCAACTCTCAGAGATTAATGAGTGTTTGTAAATTTTAAAACACCCAGATTTTTAGGTCTCATAAAGACTAAAATGACAAACAGAAGTCTGTCCTAATCTTTAATAGTGAGTTTGCCATGAATAAAAATGATGAATTCTTCATCATTTAAGTATTAGAAAATATCTAAATCCAAAGTACAAGAAGACCATAGGATCACAGATCCAGAACTGGGAGGGACATCAAGTCATCTAATCCAACTCCCTCATTTTACAGATGATGAAACAGGCCCAGGGAGGTTAAACGACTTGTCCAAGGCTACATGGGTAAGCACCAGAGGCAGGATTTGAACCCAAGTCCTCAGACTCCAGAGTCAGTAAGGGTTACTGCATTTCTTTTAATTTCAAAATAAATTTTATTTAGATGTAAACCTCCTTAACTTACAAATGTAGATTGTTATTTTAAAAATATTATACATTCACATGTGTAGAGTTTGCTCCCCAATAATTTTAAAAGACCTACCCCAAATTATATATAGTATGGTGTAAAACTATATAAGTAATTCAATCTCCATCAATTATAACACTTAATAACTGATTTGTAACAAAGAATAGCATTGGAAAAATGAGCTGCCAGACAAGGATGGGAATTATCATGAAATAGAAACCACAATTTAATACAAAACAAAGTTTTAGCAGAACAATAAACATATCTGATTCTGGTCTGATCTCACTTGTCACATCATCTCCCTTAGGGTGTCCTTGATTTCTAGATTTAACTTCAAACAGAAAAGTTAGAGATGGAAAAGACCCATTGGGTCATTACTGTAGTCCATCCCGGCCAGTTCACGTTTGTTCCCTACAGTACATTTTCCAGTGCTTTGTAGAATCCAGTTCTAAATGTCTCAAACGATGGGCTTTCTTCCCTTGGAGATACTATTCCATAGTCTAATAGTTGTCACACTGTTAGGTTTTCAATCCAGGCCCAAGAAGTTCTGTTGCCAAAACCCTGCTTCAAAACCCCAGGAAGGGGAAGGAAAAGAGGGACAAAGGGGGAGCAAACAATCTACAGCATGTAATGTCATTGTTTTCAAATCAAAGGCCTTCAGGCATCACCTTCCCAGGCCCCCGCTCCCCAAAACTCCAAACACTAAAAAGCAATCCTCTGGCAGGTTTGGTTTAGTCTCCACCCCCACCCCCTACTTCACAGACCAAGACACCACCACCAAGAGCACTACCTCCAGCCGGCAAAGCCCACGTCTTCCGTAACTACTTAGAAAGAGTGCTTTCTATCAACTGCCTTTCCATTCAAAGTAAACTTTCCTTCAAAGGAAACTTTTCCTCAGCACCTGGTGCCAGGCCCGGGGCGCACAAGGAGGAGCAAGGATCCCAAACAAAGTACAACTTGGCTGGGGCGCAGCCATCGCCCGGCCACTCATCACTAGGACCTCGGCGCCTTCGGGGGCGCCCACGCCAAACCCTTCTGCTTTTCAAGGGGAAACGGAAGCCGAAAGGAATCAGGGGGAGAACTGAGGCCCAGAAACGGGATGAGGAGAAAATGGGGCGGGACGGGGTGGAAACCGAGTCTCAGAAAAGTGGGTGCGGGGAAAGAGGGAGGAGAGAGAAGAAACTCGGGGAAGGGATGCGGGGAGAGAAAGCAGGAACCAAGGCGCAGAATGCAGTGACTTGCTCAAGGTCACACTGCAGCAGCCAGGGACGGAAAAGGGCCCCAGCCCCGTCCCCTGACCGGCTACTACCCTCACCACGTCAGCGACTCAGGGAAAAGGGGGAGGGGGTGCTGGATTCAAGCTGCAGTCTCCAAATCCGCTCTCAAAGGCCACGACCCTCAACACAAGGAAACCGACGCCCTCTACCTCCCCCCCTCCCGAGGCAGCCCTTGCCTCATTAAAAAAACAAACAATACAACCAAAAGAGAGAGCGAGGGAGAGGGAGAGGCCACGGTCCGAGTGACCCCCTCCCCCCAGCCCCCAGGCCCTCCCCCACGGGGGGAGGAGTAGGAGGAGAAAGTAGACCAGCTGGCCAGCCGGAGACGTTCCCGAGGCTGGCGGCTCCTCGAGCGCAGGGAAGGGGCGGCCTCATGCCCTCCTCGCCCGCCCGGGCGGGCGCTGGACCGGACGGAACCAAGTGAGCGAGAAGAGGGGGGGGCTGGGAAGAAAAGGGGCGCTGTCGGCGGGGGGAGGGGCGGGGAGCGAGGACGGAGAGGGGCGGGGAGGCACCGACCTGTCGATGAGGATCTTGGGGTCGCCCATCCAGGGGATGAGGTGCTGTCCTTGCTCCAGCGCCAGGGCCCGCTCATCGTCGCGGAAGAGTTTGCAGGCATAGCCGAACACCAGCAGCTCCACGCGGCAGCTGCCGCCGCCTCCGCCGCCGCTACCTGCACCTCCTCCTCCTCCTCCGCCGCCGCCGGGCCCGGGCTCCTCCTTCGCGCCGGTCTTCCGCTCGCCTTTTCCGCGGCCTCCCCCTCCGCCGCCGCTACCTCCTCCGCCGCCGCCGCCTCCCCCGTACATGGCGGCGGGCACGGCGCCCCCGGCGGCCGCACGGATGCTCCCGCTGTCCCCGCCTCGGCCGTCAAGCTCCGTCAGTCAGAAGCGCCACATCCCGGCCGCAGCCTCAACACCGCCGCCATGGCGGAGGACAAAATGGCGGGAGCGCCATTTCCGGCGGAGGGATGACGGAACTTCCGGCAGGCGGTGTCAGCGTCGGAGAAACGCAGATTCGACACAAGCGAAAAGGGGCAACTCGTGGCCCAGGGGGTGGATCTGCGGGAATTTCACTCGACTGGGGGGAGGCGCGGCAGCGGGGGCTTTGTTTTTATTTTTTATTTTTCCCTTTGTCTCTTACCTGGTGTTCTGTATGGGTGTCGAAAGTGCAAGAGCGAACGAGGTCTCAGTTGTGGCTCTGGGCTGCAAAGGACTTGGAGAGCTGCGGGAAGGGGAGGGTGGAAGAGGAAGAGGAATAGCAGGCGGGGGGAGGGCTACCCCGGGGGAGGGGAGCTGGGAATCCACTCAGACTGTCCTGCCCGACTCTTTTCATCCCCTTCTTTCGGCCCTTGGGCGGGGCTAGGGGCTGTTGGGGCTGCAGAACTGGGGATGGGTGACTGCATCCAGGGGTCATTCTGTCCATCCCCCTGCCTCCGTGCAGGATGTTTTCCTTCCTCCCCTTTCCAAAGGTTTATGCCTAGATGATGGCATCAGAGGTGAAAGGGACCTTAGATGTCAGTCTGGTCTCTAACTTTGTCATTTTTCACGGAGGGAAATGAGTTGCTCAAAGTTGCACAGAAGCAAGTCCAATATCTCTAACTCCAGCCTCTGCCCTACCCGGGCGCCCCAAGACAGCCTCCTCTTTCCATGGCCCCGTGCCATCCTTGTCTTCATGGGCCTTTACTTTTGCCCAGCCTGAAAATTCAGGGAGGAGGCCTTATCTTCTGTTCAATTGAATAAACATATTAAGTGCCACATTGTGCAAAATTCCCGGCTTTGCCACTGACTCCCTCCAGGACTTGGAGCAAGATCCCTCAGAGTAAGGACTGTTAACTTTTTGTCTTTGTACCTGTCTTGAAGTAGACCATTATTAAGTGCTTGTTGGGAGACATTTTTGTGACGTCATGATGGGCACTTCCATTCCAATCCAACAAGTAATTAAGTGCCTCCTATATGGGTCCCTCTTACTCCATGGCTTGACTCTGGGTTAAAGCATGTCTGGGCTGAAGCGTCCTTCCCTTACTGCCACTCTTTGCTTCCTCGTAGCCATCAGTATCGTCCTCTTCTCTCCCGTGTCTCCTTATCCTACTTACTCTACCCTTCCATTTGTGGCTGCTGGAACCCCTGTTCTAGCCCTGAATGGCTTCCCTTTATATAAGACCTGTGCCCTTTCTCTAGAAATAACTATGTATATGTTTTGTATTTATTTTTACAGAACATTTACAAAAGTAAATACAAAGCATACAATGTAATCTCCTTGAGAGTAGAAACATTGACTTTGTATCCTCAGCAGCTAGTTCGCATACCTGGCCCTTAGTAGGTGCTTAATAAATACTTGTTGAATTGAATTATAAGGCACTGTGCAAAAAAATTGGGGGATGAAAGATTGACTAGGAAGACAAAACTGAGAAATGATGGACCTCACATTCAGCTTGTGGGATTTGACATATAACAGATAAGTAAATAGAAAATAGGTCTGGAAGGGAGAGAGCACTAACAACTAGGAAGGGCAGGAAAAGCCTTGTGGATGTGACTCTTGAAGGGAACCAAAGGTCCCAAGTGATGGAGATGAGGTGGGAGTGTCTTTTTAGATATGGGGGATGGCAAAGAAATCTACAACTTTGGGGAATAGCTTATGGACCATTTTGGCTAGAAAGTAAAGTGTGTGGAAAGGTGAAATAAGCCTGGGAAGATGATGTGAAGGGCTTAAAATACTAAGGGGGGAGGGTTGCATTTTATCTCAGAAGCTGCCTGTCCTCTTCCCCACCTTTGTAAATGGAAGAGGTGGTGGTGGTGGTGTCTGAGGTTCTTTCCAGTTATGTTCTGTGACTCATTGATTGCTATTCCTTGCATATGATCATATGGATCGTCTGATTCAAGACTTCTAGTGACTCTTTTTTCTCTTTTGTTCAAATTCCTTTGCTTATTATTTGAGGCCTTCTGAATTCTGGTGGTGCCTTACTTTTGAGCCCTATTTCATATCACTTTCTGCCAGTCAAAATGAATAATTCACTGTCCCTCCTTCCACCTCCTTCCTAACATGTAGTTTCACATCTGGATGGCAGATAAGTAACATGGTGAAATGGAATTTGGAATCAGAAGGCTTGAATTCCTGTCCCAGCTGTGCCCAGGATACCTTGGGTGAACCTGTTATTCTCTCTGTGCCTCCATTTCCTCCTCTGTAAAATGAATGGGTTAGATTAGATGATCTGGAAGGTTTCTAGCTCTGAGTTAAATTCAGAAAATGTTAAATATCTACTATGGACTGGAGAGGAATCCTATGTTCTTTAGCTTACCATAATTCTAGAAATGGAGTGCTAGCTTTGGAATCAGAGCATCTGGGTTTGCATTTTAGCCCTGCCTCTTACTACATATGTACTCTTGGACAGATGATTTAATCTCTGGCCTAGTTTCTTCATCTGTAAATAAGGATGATGGAGTTGGAATGGATAACATGATGAGCCTATGAATGTTCTTCAGTTTTGATTATCAAGTTCTTTTAAAGCACAACTGAAATGCAGTCTCTACAATGAAGCCTTCTTAGACATCGTCAGTCTTTGATGACATTATTCCCTACTCTCTTCTCCAAAAATTTCATTGATACCTTTTGTTTTCATTTAAAAGAGAAATGTTTTATTGTCTTTATAAAAATCATATCTCCCAATAACTCCATTCCCCCAGCCTTTCCTAATAAACCATTTTATAATAAAGAAGCATGAAAAACCAATCAACGTGTTGGCCATATCTGAAATCAATGCTCCCTACCAAATCTGTGGTTCACCAACTCTCTCCTGAGAAGAGAGGTATGTATGTTTTAATTTCAGTTCTTAGAAGTCATGAGTGGTCAGTTATGATATATTGTAATGTTGACCTTATTTCTATTATTGTAGTCATTGTGTAATTTGTTCTTCTGGTTCTACTCACTTTTCTGTGCTTAGTTCATGTAAGTCCCCAAGTTTTCCTGAATTTTTCATCTTGATTATTCCTTATGGCACAATAATATTACATAATGTGCATATGCCATACTTTATTGAGCCATTCCTTAGTTAATGGCCACCTACTCTTTCTTTCCAGTTCTTGGTTATAGTTTTAAAAATTGCTATTACAAATATTTGGGTATATTTGGGACCTTTCAGTCTTTTACTTTGTGTTGTGCGCCCAGCAGTAGGAGGGAAGAACAGAGAAGGGCACCTTGCCATCTTGAGCTACTATCTCCTGCCTGGTCTTCATGAGTCTTGACTTCCTGGTCTCCAGTCTCTAGTTGGGGTGGGAAGAAGAGAGAAGGGTACCGTACTATCTTTTCAGTCTCCTGTTGCTGTGGTGGGTAGAGAGCATGCCATTCCAGTTATTCCGACTCAGCCACTTCCATTTCCTCCTTGTCTCCCATCTTTGGCAAGAGAAGTGTCATTCCATCATGTCAGGCTACTAGGAGAGTATCACAGCTCCTGCTCCAAGTTCTTTGACTCAACTCCCCAAGGATCTGAAAAGATTGTACCTGAGGTAATAACACTTGACATTGGAAATCATTCAAAAAATTTCCCTTAATAATTAACAAAATTCACCCTGGTCATACTTCTTCCCTCCCCATTCCAGAGGTTTTGAACCCCTGTAGGCCATTGTTCCAATGCCTTTCTTCATGAACAACTGACCAATTCTTTATTCCATTCCCTTCCCCACTACCTCCCCCTCCCAATCCCAACCAAACTACCCCATTGTACTCTCTGGAGTGTTTCTTTACTCCCTAGGCAATAAACTCGCTTGTATTTTAAATCCTTTCCTTTTTCCTTTTACCTTCTGATTCTCAACTGAGACCTGATTCCCTCCTGATGACACAGTTTCCCTGGCTGTCCTTTCCAGCACTAGCTACACTTTTACCCATACTCCCTTCCCCTCCAGCTTATTGGTCAATGGGGGAGTTGGAATATTTCCCACTGCTGTCACTTCTAGGTTTTCCCCCATCACCATCACTCAGTTACCCCTCTTTTGCGATTCTCACAAACCATAGCCACTGTCCAATCAGAATCCTGGTAGCTATTGCCTATGGATCTCCAGAATACCCCCCTTCCTTAGTAAATTCAATACCTAGCTCACAATCTCTCTCCTTCCCAACTTCTGGCCTCACATTAGGGGACTTAGTATGCCAATTGATATACCCTCAAACACCCTAACCTACCAGTTCTTTAATTTACTCATTTACTATGACCTTTACCTCTCCTCAACCATATAAAAAGACAGCCATACCCTTGATCTTGGCATCACTCACAAATGTGTCACTTCTATATTCATTAATTCTGAAATTCTCTTATCACAATAGATGCCTCCACTTCCTTTTCTCTGATAACTTTCTACAGTCTGGTTTCTGACATTCAACTGAAGCTGCCTTCTATGAAGCTTTTTGTTTAGCTGTTTTAGTTGTGCCCCAATCTTTGTGACCCCATTTTGGGGTTTTCTTGGCAAATATACTTGAGTAGTTTGCCATTTCTTTCTCCAGCTCATTTCACAGGTGAGGAAACCGAGGCCAACAGGGTGAAGTGACTTGCCCAGAGTCACACTGATGTCTCAGGCCAGATTTGAACTCGTGGTTTCTTCCTGACTCCAGCCCTGGCACTCAGATACCATCTAGCTGTTCTCTCTTAAGGTCCTGGTGATGTTTCAATTGCCAAGTCTTATGGTCTTTTCTCAGTTCTCTGTGGCCTCTTCTCACCCTCTTCTTGATATTTTTTTCTCTCTATGTTTTTTGTGACACGGTTCTTTCTCATGGTTCTCCTATCAAAGTCTGGTCTCTTGCTGGATCTCCTTCTGGGTTACATTTATTAACTGGGTGCCCCACAGGGCTCTGTCTTGGGTGCTTTTCTCTCTCTGTACTATTTCACTTGGTCATTTCATCTGCTCCCATGGATTCAATGATCACCTCTATACTGATGATTCTTGACCCTACTTATCCAGCCCTAATCCCTCTGCTGAACTCCAGTTTTTACATCTGAAAAGGGGGAAAGGGAATACATAATTATGTAGCACCTAACTATGTTCTAGGTACCGTGTTAAGAACTTTACAAATATTACCTCACTTGAACTCCAATATCTTCAGCTCTGCCAATTAGACATCTTGAACTTGATGTCATGTAGACATTTTGAACTGACCATGTCCAGAAATGAACTAAATATTCATCCCCCCCACCTCTGCCAATTGTCCTTGTTTCCATGCTTCCCTATGACTCTTGAAGGTACTACAATTCTTGTCCCCAGGTTCTCAACCTGGCATCTTTATCTATTTGCTCTCTCACTTCCCACATCTAATTTGTTGCCAAGGCTTGTCGATTTTACCTTTAACAGTTCTCTTTCCTCTGAGACTGCTCTGTCTTACTACAGACCTTCATCTCCTCACAGCTGGACTATTGCAATAGCCTGCTGGGTAGTCTGCTTGCCACAAATTTCTTACTACTCCACTCCCTCCTCCATTTATCTGCCAGAATGATTTTCCTAAAACTCAGGTCCAATCAATAAACTCCATTGTCTCCATATCATGCCCAGGATCATATACAATCCTCTGATGTTCAAAGTTATTCATCCAACCAGCTTTTCCAGTCTTATTACACCTTACACCCTCTTTTCTCTCCCCTACCTTGTATCCAGGTATTTTTTTTTTTTTATTAAGCAATCAGGGTTAAGGAACTTGCTGAAGGTTACACGGCCAGGTGTTTCTGGGTGGGTGCTAAGTGTCTGAGCCCGGGATTCGATCTCCAGGTCATTCTGACACTGGAGCCGGTGTTCTTACTCGCTGTGCTACCTGGCCGCCCCTATCCAGGTATTTTTTGAACCAGTGACAAAGGTTTCCTTGCTGTTCTAACAAAGCACTGATTTTTCAGCTCTGGGCATTTCATTCACTGTCCTTCATGCCTGGAATCCTCTCCCTCCTCGTCTCTGCCTCCTGGCTTTCTTCAGGTCCCAACTAAAACATAAAGCCTTTCCCAATCCCTCTTAATTTTAGCTCCATCCCTCTGTTGCTTATTTGTACATTGTTGTTTGTATGTTGACACTTCCTTTAGATTGTGAGCTCATTGAGATCAGAGACTTCCTTTTGAAAAATCTCCAGTGCTTAGCACAGTGTCTGGCACATAGTAGGGGCTTAATAAATGTGATAAATAAAATAAATAATTTTAAATAAATAAATATTTTTGTAAAGGAATAATTTTAAATAAAGATAGTAAAATAATAAAAATGATTGACTAAACAGTAGGCTCTTTGGTTCAAGGTAAAATAGTTTAGTGACTTTTCTTACATAATTCCAAATTGTTTTTCGGAATGATTGGTCTAATTCACAACTCCATCCTAAGTGTATTAGTGTCTGTCTTTCTGAAGTCCTTCCAACATAATTTCTGCCTTTTATCACCTTTGCCCTTTTGCTGAATGTGGAATGATACCTCAGGATTGTTTTAATTTGCATTTCTTTTATTAGTCCTTTGGAACATTTCTTCATATGGTTGTTGATAGTTTGCAAATTTTTTTTGGAAAACTATTCATTAAACTTATCCATTGAGGAAGGGGTTTTGGTCACGTTTTCCTCTTTTAGCATACTTCTTACTCTACTGAGAAAAGAAGAGGACCTTACCTCCAAATTCACTGACAATATTGAGGCCCTCTTTCATCTCCCAGGCTCCCTCATCTCATCCACACTTTAAAACTCCTCTGCTGCACCACATAACTTTTCATTTTTTCTAAGCTCTGGAGAAGAGGCAGCCCTTCACCTTGCCAAAGCTACTCCTTGATCCTATCTCTTCCATGCCTCATCAATCATCTCTCATTTTGCCTGTCTCTATTTCCATCTGTCTCTCTCTGAACTGCACGTTTTCCTAATTTGTCTCCTTCATAGGTACCTATGAATGTGCTCAGGCGTCTTCTCCATACTTGAGAAGCCTTCATTTTACCTTGTTCCTTTCACTGCCAGATGCCTCAGAAGAGTCATCTGTACTTTCTGCCTGTACTTTGTCACCACCCACTGATTTTTCAACCCTGGGCCGTCTACTATTCTTTTGAAACTTCTCTTGCAAAGGTTATATACAGTCTTTTAAATGTTAGATCTGATGGTCTTTTTAAACTCTTTATCCAGATTTCTCTGCAAGTTTTGGATACTGTTTACCACCCCAAGCATGTATGTTCCCCAGGGCTCTGTTTTGGTCAATCACTAAACATTGACAGAGCACGTACTATGTGCCAAGCACTGTGCTAAGCTCTGGAGATACAGAAAGGCAAAAGACAGCCCCTGCCCTCAAGGAGCCTACCATCTAAAGGGGAAGATAACAAGTAAACACATATACAAAGCAAACAGTGTATAGGATAAATATAAATAATTAACAGAGGGAAGGCACTGGAATTAAACTGGGGAAGGCTTCCTGTAGAAGGTAGGGTTTGAGTTGGTTACTCCTTTCTCCCTTGGTGGTCTCCTCCACTTCCTTGGTTTCCCTTACCATCTCTGTGCAGATAACTATGTATCTAGCCCTGCTTCAACCCAGCATTGCCAAGTGCCTGCTGGAACTCTCTACCTCAATTAACATCTCAGACTCTTGAGTATTAGTGTAGACCATGTAGTTATAATGGTAATGGGAATTTGAAGATCTTCCCTATCCCTTAATAGGCCAAATGTAATCACATGGAAGAGTTTGCTGAATGGGTGGAGCAGAGCTAAGAGGAAGCTGGGAGTCAGAGCAGTTAGAGGGAGGGAGGAGAGAAGACACAACAAGGATACAGCTAGACTTTTGAGTGTGGGAAGGAAGACTAAAGGATGGCCTAGCTCCCTGCTGTGTTATGGTGTGTCAACTTCTTTGTTGCTATGATGGATTCTGTCTTCTGGTGTTGGGATTTGGTTTTCTGGTATTGGCTTTCTGGTGTCTGAATAAATGTTTTGCTTCTGTCTTCTATATGGAGAGTTTGCTATATTTTGTGATTCAGGACTATGCTGGCATATTCATAGTTGTCATTGGTGCTGTGAATATCACATTGGTGCTACAGTAGTCCAACCTATATTGGGTAAGAATCTTCTCTGCAGTAGTCCTGAAACAGGCCATCAGTATTTTGGTTATCTCAAAGTCAATTTATGCCAAATGGAATGAATTATCTTTTCCCCAAACCAGTCCACCCTCCAAAGTTTTCTGTTCTTTGATGAGCACCCTCCTATGTAGCCAGGTGCGAGGCCTTGGAGCAATCCCTAAATCTTCGTTCTTCCTTACCCTGTGTTTAATTAGTTGCCACAGTCGATGCTACATCAGTCTCATCTCCCGTGCCCCATATCTGAGCCCCCACTCACATGGTCATTAGCTGAGCATTTCATTTTGCCCCTTGACTTCATTCAGAGCCTTCTCACTGGTCTTGTTTCTAGTCTTGCCCTTCTCTAATTTTTTCCCCACATAGCTGCCAATATAGTTTTCCTCTAGGAAAGGGCAAATCACCCCATCCTGCTCAACATCTCAAGTGATGTCCCTTTCTAGGATAAAATATAAACCTTTCCACTTGTCATTTGAATCCTCTACAAACTTGCTCCAGATTAATAATAGCTAACATTTATATAACATTTTAAAGTTTGCAAAGTGCTTTATCTCATTGGATTCTCACTATAACCCTGTGAGGGAAGGGTTGTTATTACCACCATTTTACAGATAAAGGAACTGAAGGTTAGAGAGGTCAAGTGACTTGCTCAGAGTCAGACAGCTAATAAACTATCTGAGGAAGCTAGTGCAGTGGCTAGAGTACCAGACGTGGAGTCAGGAAGACTCATCTTCCTGAGTTCAAATCTGACCTCACATACTTAGTAGCTGTGTGACCCTGGGCAAGTCACAGAACCATGTTTGCCTCAGTTTCCTCATTTGTAAAAATGAGTTGGAGAAGAAAATAGCAAACCACTCTGGTATTTTTTACCAGAAAAATCCTAAATGGGATGAGGAAGAGGCAGACACAACTGAAAAAATGACTCTCTGAGCCAGTATTCTAACTCTGGCCTTGCAGATTTCAGGTCTTGCACTCTAACCACTGTAGCACCTAATTGCCTATAGTAACCTACCTTTCAAACCTCATTTCATATTACTCCCCATTGCATACTCTACATTATACTGAAATCAAACTACTGGCTGTCTTCTCTAATCTAGTATTTCATCTTCCACCTTTGTATGTTCTTTCCCCTGTTCCTGAAGTATACTTCCTCCACATGATTCTGGAGTTAGAGCACCTAGGTTCAGATCCCACCTCTGACACTCACTACTTGTGTGTCCTTGGTCAAAGCACCTGACATCCCTGGGCTTCACTTTCTTCCTTTGTAAAATGAGGGGGTTGGGAAAACAGCCTCTGCAGCCCCTTGTAGTCTTAGTTCAGATATCCTAAGGCTTTGCCAAAGTACGAGCTCCAGCCTAAGCAAAGCTTTCCTTCACTCTCCTCTTTGTTAGTACAGTTCTTTCATTTTCCTTTTTTATATTTGTCTCTGTATGTGTCGTATCTCCCAATAGAATGTAAACTTCTTAGGATTTAATCTAAACTTTGTATTCTCCTAGCATCCAGCATAGTGTTCTGTGCACAGTAGGTGTTTAATAAAGTGTTTGTTTTTGCCGATGGAGATAGTTTCTGTCAAAAGTCCTCAAAAGGTGAATCAGTATCATTGCTATTCTTGAGCAATGCTATTTTAAAAAGCTATTGTAACATCCCTATAGACTCCCACTATATTTCCATCTGAAATTTAACAAGCTTCTGAATGACAGCTCAATGATTTCATTTTTCCTAACTGCATGATTTAGTTCTTTGTTTAAAAAAAGATAAACACATGAATGTTAGAGAATGAGAATATACTTTCACTTAGCAGAGTATAGTGTAAAGAATATCACATTTTGATCTGGATTTGATTTCTAGCTCAGACACCCTGGGGCACAGGGAAAGTAAGCTCCTTGAAGACAGGATTGTATTGCACCTTGGGGTGAATAATCCTTGGTTGGCAGCATTAGTCAATCACTAACTATTTATTAAGCATTATGTGTCAGGCATAAAGTTGGGCACTGGCAATACAAATATAAGATAGTATTTGCCCACAAAAAGCTCATATTCTAGTAGGGAAATACAAAACAGAGGGACGGTGGTCATGGCAGTTTTGGTCTAGAAAGTCAGGGATTGTGAGTATGCAACTATAGGAAGTAGCAGCGGTAATATGGTTCTGTGAGAAAGGGGTGAAGTATGTGTGTGTGTTTGTACATGTACGTGCACATACATTGTAAGACATTGCAAGATGTTGATGCCATTTAGGCCTTGGAGACCCGATGGCTAACTGGATGGCCAAGGATTAAGAACTATCTCATGACAGAGGATTGACTTGCCTTTAATTTCCAACAACTCCGCCCCAGGGTCAATCTCCAAATGAAATGGATCAGCTGGAGGGTACAGGAGTATGATGGGCTGTCTTCTGAGGCCCCTCTTCCCGTTGGGGAGAAAGGGAGTAGAAAGCTCTTACTGAATTGATATTGAATTAAATGAAATAGAAGTCAGTTTACCTCTCTGTTTCCTAATTGGTAAAATGAGGGTGAGAAGCATCATGACAGCCTTGGAGTTAGGAAGATCAGAATTCAAGTCCTGCTTCTGAAACATAGTGTATGACTATGGGCAAGTCAACCTAGAAGGTAGTATGGTATTATGGAATAAATTATGGACCTAAAGTCAATGGATGCATTCTCTTCTTGGCTCTGCTATTGATCATACCTCTGACAGTTACTTAAAGCATGTGACCCTGAGTTTCCTTCTGTGTAAAATGAATGGATTGGACCACTGACTCTTAAGGTACTTTTACAACTCCAAAACTATAATAACTTCAAAACTATAACTTCAGTATGCCAGTCAATTTTGTAACATTGTAAATTCACTAACAAGTAACCAGTCTATATCAGTGAAGTGAATTCCTACCACAGGAGTTCTCCCCCCTCCCCAACTGATGAATTCATGTGTCTGGACTCCAAAAACAAAGACTTCGGACTTCGGACTATATACACAGATATAAGATATAGATCTCTGAGGACACTTGTAGCTCTAAACCTACAACCTGATGATAACAAGCCTTCTCACCAAAATGCACATTTGTTTTGTGGGGAAAAAAAAATCCCTCCATTCATCCATCTATATTCTGTACAATCAATAGTCTCTGATTTTAAGCACACAAAACGAATATTATGGTTGACTTTTCTTTGGGGGTTTTTCCAACATTGCCATGCTTTTGGGTTCCTGTGTGTGCTTTTCAGATTATGCACCAGAGAGCATGGAGGAGAACACACATATCTCCTGACTCACTAGTGTTACAAATCTGGTCATTTTAGATGGGCCATCAGGCAGCAGTTTTTACTGTTAACTTGATTTGCAAAAACAAACAGCATCTTTGGAGGTAAAACTCAAATAGAACAAATGTTCAAAATAATTATGCCTTGTTAACTGTGAAGAATACTAGTCTTTTCATTAGCTACAATCTGATAGAGCAATACAATATACCTCTCCAGATGTTTTATTTTTTAAAGGAATTGGCTTTTGAAGAAAATGCTTTAACTGGGAAATGCAAAGTAATGACACAGATATAGACATAAACAAGCAAATTCTTCTATAGAAACATTTTACGAACAAAATTGTTTTAAAAGGTTTTTACCTAAGAATACTTATTTTTGGTCATGCAACAGTGCATGAAGGTATCCTCAGTATAGCAGAAGATGAGTTTAGCTAAATTTAGAGGCTTCTCACCAGCTAGGCCGTAACAATGATTGTTGGCCAGAGCAACTCTTGAAGACATGATCTACTTTTACTGTAGTCACGGAGAAGTTCCCCTCTAACTATCTTGTGTGATATTTATGTGTATTTTGGGTATTTCCTCAACTGGTGCCTATGACACCTATCTGTGCTTTTTCATTCTGTGTAATTCTTGCTAGCAATGCAATTCAGTTCACTAAGCATTTATTAAGTGAAGGCTTATATTCAAGGCACAGGACTAGAAATAGTATGGTGCATTGGGAAGACCACTAGATTTGAAGTTTTTAGACCCTTGGTTCAAATCCTAGCTCTCCTGCCAACTAAACTTGTGTGACCTTAGTTATGACATGTACCTTCCCCAGGTCTCAGTGTTCTAATCTGTAAAATGAGGGGGTTGGAGTTAATGACTTCTGAACTATCTTCTAACTCTAAATCTGTGATCCCTAGTTCTGGGATTTGAAAAAAAAAAAGACTTTGAAAAACAGTCCCTGCTGTCAAGGAGCTTCAATTATCCTGGGTGATGCAACATGTAAACAGAGAAGAAAACATAACATCATTTATTGAGTAAGAAAGCACCAACCATTGGGGTCAGGAAGGACCTTCCTTAGGAGTTGGCACTGGAGCTGAGCCTGAATGAATAAAGGGAATCTGATAGGTGGAGGCAGGAGGAGAGACAATGCACTTGATTGGAAAAGGTGGAGACAGGAGAAAAAGCACTCCAGATAGGAGGAATAACCTCCCTGAATACCCAGAGGCAGGAGATGGTGTGTCAGGTTCAGGGAACTGCAAATCAGGCTGTTTGGATGGGAGACAGAGCATGTGAAGGAGAGTCATGTGAAATAAGTCTGGAAAGATTGGCTGGAGCTAGGCTGTTAAATGTCAAGCTGGAGCATTTATATTTTTTTTCTGGAGGCATGAGGGAGTCATTTGAATGACTCCAAGAATAAAAATTCTTGAGCAGGGAAGTGACATGGTCAGATCTGGGCTTTAGAAGATTATTTTGGCAGCTCTTGGTAGGATGAATCAGGGGGACAGAAAGCCCTTTATAACCTGCTCCATTTCCACTTTTCCAGGCTCCTTATACCTTATTCCCCTCTGTGTACTCTGTGTTCCAGTGACACTGACCTACTTTTTTTTTCTCACACACCATGTGTAACAGCATTTTCATTATTTGTCCCCATGCCTGGAATGCTCTTCCCCTCTCATCTCTGCCTCTTGGTTTCCTTCAATGTCAGCTAATGACCCACCTTCTGCAACAGCCTTTCCCAATCCTCATTGCTTAATGTCTTCCATCTGAGACCACCTCAGTTTATCCTGTATGTGTTCCTTTGTACATGGTTATTTGCATGCTGTTGCCTAGAACAGGAGCTATTTTTTTTTTTTGCCTGTCTTTGTATCCCCAGCTCTTAGGACAGTCTGGCATAATAAATTCTAGCTGACTGACTGAGTAACTAGAGTCTGTTGTCATTCTGTGGCTAACCCTGCGGCTCTTTAACCTTCTAATTTATAACCCTTCCTCTTGCTTTGCGATTGGTCCATTTCATTTTCTAATCACATATTTCCTTGATGATACCTTCTGCATGACTTCTTGCCCACAAGTCCTCATTGTTGGTATGCTGCAGCCTACTTATGCCCGCTACATGTCTGCCCCATCCTCCTTTGGGTCATCTGCAATTTTGATTCTCTAGAAATTGTAGCATACCCCTGACTGTTAACTATAGAACCTCACTGGATATACCCTGGTGCTAAAAAAGATGAGCTTTTGTGTCAGGGAATGGATTAATACCATTGAAAGCACTGTGTAATTTCCTAGAAACAATACAGCCTATTCTTCCCCTTTTCAATTCTGGGCCCAGTTCATCATCCATCTGCATGGTCTGTTTAATATGTATATATCTATATATTCATTTATGTATATATAAATGACACACAATATATACATAATATTTATGTATATAAATATATGTACACACATATGGATGTATACACACAAATATGGAAACTGAGGCCTAGAGAGGTTAAACATACACAGACATACACACATCTATCTATCTATCTATCTATCTATCTATCTATCTATCTATCTATC
>NW_027185573.1:8567298-8595217 GCF_028583685.1 Petaurus breviceps papuanus | reverse complement strand
ATCTATCTATCTATCTATCTATCTATCTATCTATCTATCTATCTATCTATCTATCTATCTATCTATCTATGTGTGTTTACTTGTTGTATGTATGCATGCATGCACAGTGAATAGAGAACTGGCCTTGGAGCCAGGAGGAGCTGAATCTGAGCCCTGCTTCCCCCATGTACCTGCTGTGTGACCCTGGACAAATCACATCATCCCTGTGTCCCTGCCAACTTACTCCAGCAAGACTTGGAGTTTCATAAGGTACTGATCTGTGTTGGAAGAGAAAGTTCCTCACCATGATCTCCTTACATTAAAGAAATCCCAGGTCAGATGATGTCCCTTTCCCCTTCTTTCCTTCCCCCCTTCCCCTTGCCACACACATATGAACTGATTCAGTGACTTGGAATCTGAGGAATGTGTATCCTTCACCCACTAGGTTTCTTGCAAAGCACAGATCCGGCCAGCTGGAGATGGCCCTGGGTGCAGTGGGAGACCTCGGCCTTTTTAAGCTAAGGTGTTTCCCAGGTCTCAGTTTGTCTCAGGCAACACCCATTCAGTGATTAAAGGCTAGGTAAGAATTAAGGCAAAAGAAGACAGAAACGGGAGGAAGGGGCCAGGTTATGAAGGGCTTTAAAAACTGAACAGAGGATTTTTACATTTGATCCTGGAGGTAATAGGGAGCCTCTAGAGTTGATTGAATAGAGGAGGGAGGGTGATAGATGAACAGAAGATGGATTGGAGCAGCTGGGGCTACCAGGAAAGGTTTCATAAAGAAGGTGGTGCTTAAACTGAGTCTTGAAGGAAACCAAGTGTTCCAATAGGTCACATGCATAGTAAGTGGTAGAGACCAGGATTTGAACCCATATCCTCTACCTTCAAAGTCAGTGCCCTTTCCATTGTACTATGAAGTTTTTTCTTTAAGAGTTCCTTTTTTCCCTTTGGAATTTAGAGTGAGAAAAGTCATTGGGATTATCTAATACAATTTCCTTATTTTACTGATGAAAAAACTGAGGCCCATAGAGGGATATTGATTTACTCAAGTTCACATAAAAAAAGGCAATGGGGCTGGGAGTTTAGTCTTGTCCCTCTTATTGAAACAGAGCAACTTTGAAAAGTACTTCATAATTTCTCCTAACTATAGTAAAACTCTAGTTTTGGAGCTTTGTAACTTGATTATAAGAATGTCCACAGGAAAAAAAAGATGAAATAAAATGGGTGAGGGAGGTATGATGGAATGACAATGGAATGACAGTATGGTTTGAATAAGGTTCTTGGATTTGGGGTCCAAGAACTTGAGTTCACATTATGGTTTTACTACTTTTTAAAAATGTAACCTTGAATGCATCATTTCCCCTTTTTCATACTCAATTTCCTTATTCCGTAAATTCTCCTTCAGCTCAAAAGCTCATGACATATAAAGGATGCAGATCTCAATATAAAATGTAAAGGAATAAAGCATTGCTTTAGAATTTCCATAAATTTATCTGAATTCTTATTCAAAATAAAACTAGCTGGTACTTGAGGCAAAAATTCCAAATCTAATATATTCTGGAATGGAATATAGACAGAAGAGGAAACTACATCAAATAAACCCTTTTAGGTGTTTCCAGTTTTAACCTCACAGCTCTATCAATCTGTATATAGGTAGATAAGGATACAAACATTGATCTTGAACTAAAAATAAGAATGTCTTTGCTTTGAGGTATTATGGGTTTAGACAAAACACACTAGACGCAGAACCAGAAGATGTGAGTTCAAATCCTGGATCTACTCCCAGTGGCTGTGCAACTTAGAGTAAGGCCCATCATCCCTCTGATCTTCAGTTTCTCCTGCCAATCCATCTTCCTCCCTAATTTCCATGAGGTGCCCTTTCATTTCCCTTAGTTAAGCACAGGTATGGCTATATCTGTGATTCAGCCATCACCCGTCATTGTCTTTCTTTTGTGATCCGGAGGCCGAAAATTCCTCTCCAATCACATTATCCCTTTCCATCTCTCCTCTGCCTGAGCTTATTCACTGTGATCCAGTGACTCCACTCTGCCCTGTTTTCTGAGCGGCTGAGAAAGTGGCCTTTCCTTCCTTTTCAGCTTTGATTGAGTAATTTATCAGCTCAACTATATGTTATTTTCTACCTTTGTATCTTTTGCCTCCTTGTGCTATCATTGCCCTCACCTTGCCAAACCCCAAACCTAGGTTACCAACCATCCGCCTTCTCTATCCCCACCCATGTATCTGAACATCATTGGAAGAAAGCACACAAATGTGCCGACTACATCTGCCACCAAATTATAGATTCTAATCTCAGTTGGAAACTCTACTGCTTTACAATTCTTTTATTTTTCTCTAGTTGGCTTTCTACTCTTAGTGTCTTTTCCAAACGTCTTTTTTGAGAGGCTCATTTTCACCTTATCTTGACCGTAGACAAACCTCTATGTCACTCTCCTACCGTCTTCTCACCATGGTGCTTACCCATTGGCCATCTTCCATGACTTGGACTCTGATTTTGGATTCCCCTGGTTCTGATAATGCAGCTTTCCACCACATCTTGCCAGAAAACAGGCTTCTATCCCATATCCCAGCCCTCCCTACACCATGCTATTGGCCCATTTACCACTACCCTCTTTCCAATCGCCCTTTATATAGCCCCTCATTAGACTATAAGCTCCTTGAGGAGAGGGACTGTCTTGCTTGTATGTTCATTGCTTAGCACAGTACCTAGCACTTAGTTAAGTAAATGTGCTTGTTTAATCCCTCTTTCTGTCTCTCTCAACCATGTCTCTCTGGATCTTTTTGTCTTTATCCCTCTTTCTCTCTTTTTCTGTCTTTCTGCTTCCCTCCTCAACCTTTCTCCTTTCTTTGAAGTAAAATGCTTTTATTTTAGAAAAATAGTCATTTTTTGTTTTCCCTTTTCTCCCCATTTTGTTCCTCAACCCCCCTCAGGACCTCCTCCCCCTCTCCTCTTCTGCTCCAATCTCTGATAAAGAAGGGTGCCTTTTTCAAAGCCACCTTTTCTCTCTGTGCCCTTTAATCCATCCTCTCCAACAGTTTTCCCTCTCAACAATTCCACTTCTCTCTTACCTTCAGTCTCTCCTTATCTATTGACTCTTTCTGTGCTGCCTAAAAACAGGACCAAGCTCTTCCTATGCTTTCAAATCCTTTGCTTGACTCTTATGTCTTCTCAAGAGCTTGTCCTGGTTCTCTCCTTTTCACAAATCTAAGAAAAAGTAGTCTGTATGGATGGCATACCACCTACTGCCTCACTGTATTTGCACACGCTATCTATTCCTTGTGTCTGGTTTGCTCTGTCTCTCCATCTCTGCCTCCTAGAATCTCTAGCTTCTTTAAAGGTAACTCAAGGGTCACCCCTCATCGGAGGCTTGCCTTTCCTAATACTTCTGTACCCACTGAAATGACTTTGTCTTTCTTTTATATTTGCTTATATTAGTGCCTTGCCTTCCCCCTTCCACAAAAAAAGTGTAACAGGGTAGACTATTAAATTTTTGTCTCTATTTCCACCCTAGCACTTAATAGAGGCTTAATAAATGCTATTTAATGTGAATTCAGTGGGAAAAGTTGCCTCACTTTCCACTTAACTTTTTTTTTTGCTTTTGTTTTGGAGGGGGGGAAGGCAGGGCAATTGGGGGTTAAGCTCAAGGTCACACGGCTAGTAAGTGTTATGTATCTGAGGCAGCATTTGAACTCATGTCCTCCTGACTCCAGGGCTGGTGCTATTCACTGTGTCACCTAGCCACCCCTACTTAACTTCTTAACCTCTGGTAAACTGACTTCTGACTACAGACTGAAAGTCCCCCCTTCAAGGTTTCTTCAGTCATCAAAGATCAAGTTCTCTGCAGGTTTTGACAGTGTTGATCATCCTACCTCCATCTCACTCTTCCTTCGTGGATCTTCTCTCTTTTCTTGTCTTCTGTGATTTTGCTCTTTCTTGTTTCTCCCCCCACCAGCTTGATTCTTCTTTCTCAGTCTCTTTGCTGGATTCATGTCCTCTCCTCTAACCGTAGGTGTTTCCTAAGGCATTTGGGGGCTCTCTTCCTTTTTCTCACTCTAACCTCTCAGTGAACTCATGAACCACCCCCAGGTATAATTATTTTTTTCTAGGCAGTTGATTCCTAAATCTATATACCCAGTCTCTTTTCTGAATTCTAGTTCCATATTGCCAGCCTGGGAGTCATCCTCAACTCTACCTCCTTCTTCATGCTCAATATTTCATCAGTTACCTAATCTCATCAGTTGTGTCTTCACAACCATTTCCCCTATTTGTCCTTTTCTCTCCACTCCTCTAGTTGAGACCCTCATAATCTCTTGAATGGATAATTGCAGCAGCCTACTAATTGAAAACACTGTTTTCAGTCCCTTCCACCTCCAATATGTCTCCCATACAAGTAGTCATAGTTTTCTTAAAGAACAGACTAAATCACATCCCCACTTCATGAATCAGCAGTGACTCCCTATTGCCTCCAGGACAAAATACAAATTCCTCTCGGCATTTAAAGCTCACATATACTCTGACTCCAGTTTACTTTTCCACCCTTATTTCACATTACCCTCCAGACATACTGAGACCTTGGAAAGACCTTAGCTTAAAAAGGCCAAGGTCTCCCACTGCATCTGGGGCCATGTCCAGTCATTCTGACCTATGTCTTGTCTCTGCGTCCAGATTACTCTGGAGGAGAGAGTAAGACTGAGGTCTTTGGACAGCTCTGACTTACTTTAATCCAATTCACTTGCAAGTCAAGACATCACCTTCCTGATGTCCTTTGAGAATGAAGGACAGACAGCAATCTCATGCACTCTGTATTCTGTATAGACTGGCCGATTCACTGTTTCTCAAACTCCATGTTTCATCTCTTGTTTCTGTGCCTTTGCCTAGCCTTTATGTTTTCACGGCCTGGAATGTTCTCTCCTTGCACCCCTTAGAATCTCCAGCTGCTTTTGAGGCTTAGATCAGGTACCACCTTCTAAGAGAATACTTTTCTGATTCCCTCTAGTAGAGGGGAAGGGCATAAGCATTTGTTAAGCATCTGCTGTGTGCCAAGTGCTATATAAATATTATCTCATTTGACCCTCAGTTAATTTTCTTACTACTCGAATTATCCTATATTGATGTTTCTATTTATAAGTTTCATCCCTCAGTGGAATGGAAGCTCCTTGAGGGCAGAAACTGTTTTATTTTGTCTATGTATCCCCAGCTTATTGAATTAAATTGTTTGGGTTTTTTTTGGAGGGGGGAAGGCAGGGCAATTGGGGTTAAGTGATTTGCCCAAGGTCACACAGCTAGTAAGTATTAAGTGTCTGAATCCAGATTTGAACTCAGGTCCTCCTGACTCCAGGGCCGGTGCTCTATTCACTGTGCCACCTAGCCACCCCTATTGAATTAAATTGAATGAAAAACATTAGTATTTGAAGAGAGTATCAACAAACAGGCACAGTCTTTTTTTCTGTCTTCCATCTTTTCACACCCCCTTCCAGTATTTTAACCATTTTTTAAGAGGAGAAAAATTACTGCCTAAACTTGTCCTATGAAATTTTCTGACCCATTATACCATCAGTCAATTTTGGTCCCCACTTTTCTTTGAACTTCTCGTGAAACCTGTTTTGTTTCAGGGGGTTTGTGCATCAGTGGTGCTATCTGAATAGCTTGTTTTCTGGGAGACATACGTTTGGAAGTGCCTTCAAATTCTGTGCTTTCTTTGTGTCCAGGCTTTGCTCTCAGCCACAAATGGGCAAGCTTGGTTTCTAAGGTTGGCACCTTTGGATCTATTCATTATCCTGGACTTAGCCACGTGAGGAAGCTTTTGCAGTACACATTTTTATTGAACTTGGTGCTTCTGATTAGCAGCCCTAGATTCTCTTATCTCCATCAGAAACTGATATCATTTTATCAGTGGAAATGACACTCAGGAAGAGGCATTAACATCTGCTTTACCGCTTTGCACCATGCAACTTTTCCATCTGTAGTTGAAACCTTCCAAATCACTCCCCAATAGAAAGTGAACTTCTTAAGAGCAGGAATTGTCTTACTCTTCTGCTTGAATCTCTAGCATTTAAAACAGTGCTTTGTACATAGTAGGGCAGCTAGATGGTACAGTGGATAGAGTACTGGGTTTGGACTTAGGAAGGCTCACCTTTGTGAGTTCAAATTTGACTTCAGACATTTACTAGCTATGTGACTCTGGGCAAGTCACTTAATCTTTACTTAGTTTCCTCATCTCTAAAATGAGCTGGAGAAGAAAATGGCAAACCACTTCAGTGTATTTGTCAAGAAAACCCCAAATGGGGTCATGAAGAGTCTGACACTACTGAAATGACTGAACGACCATAAAACATTTGCACATAGTAAATATTTCATAAATTCTCCATTCACTTATTTATGTTCCCAAGGCACTTGCTCGAACATGTCATTCCCCTACTCGAAAAAAAATGTTTAGTTCCCTCTTTTCTCAAAGATAACACATAAACTCTTCAGACACATGTTTAAGACTGCCTATTATCTGACTCCAACCTACTTTTCTACCCTTTTCCCCTTTTCTCTCTTTTAAATATTTTCTCTAGCCATAGTGCAGCACTGGTGATTGCTGAAACTCAACATGCCACCTCTCACCTTACAATCTGACCTCAACCCTCCTTATCTCGCCTTCCAGAATTCTTTACTTTTAAGGCTTAGATCAGGTGTGAAGCCTTCCCTGATCCCCTTAACTGAAAGTTTTTCTCCCTCCTCAAATATTCCTAGAACACATCATCTGGAGCTTTCATCCCTTCTCTGTTACCCCTCTGCCCCCATTACACCTTACCTTGTATTTATTTATATGTGTACATGTTATATCCTGTCCTGCCTCCAGAAAAATAGAAGCTCCTCAAATGTAAGCGTCTTCAGGGTAGTTTCCATTTTCTCTTTGTATTCCCAGAACCTGATACAGTAGCCTGGTACATAGTAGGTGTTAAATACTCTTTTTTTTTTAAGCAATTGGGGTTAAGTAACTTGCTCAAGGTTACATGGCCAGGTGTTTCTGGGTGGGTACTAAGTGTCTGAGCCTGGATTCGATCCCAGGTCATCCTGACTCTGGGGCCGGTACTCTTACTCACTGTGCTACCTGGCCGCACCCAGTAGGTGTTAAATAAATGCTCATTGAATGGAACTGTCTCTTCCTTGGCTTAAAAAACAAACAAAAAACAAACCAGCAACTCACGAAATTATTCTATGAATGATCCCTGCATTCCAATTGATGCTATATCCTTGTTCAACCTTGTAATTGTAACAGACATTTGTTCTAATGAGAATCATTATGATAAACACTGAGATAAGGAGCACCCCAGTCCAGAAATACTTCCTCTGTCTCTCCGTACTTCCTTTGAGCTCCTGGGTACTTAGAAAATGTTCCCTGCATTTGGTCATTAATCATGCTGTCAACTTTGTGACGGCTATCTGCTATGATTGTCTTGAATAGCTATTGAAATCCATTCTCTTTACTTACCTTTTTACAAAGGTTTATGTCTTCTGTTCCCTACTAGGTTTTAATGTCTGCTACAGGGAAGAGGGAAGGAATCTGCTTTAATTTACCGGCTGCTACCATGTGGAGCTGGAAGAGAGCTTAAGGCTCACCTACTCTAACTTTATAGATGAAGAAACTGGGGCCCAGGGAAGGGAAATGATTTGCTCAGGGTCAGGCAGGTTGTAAGTGACAGAACCAGGATTTAAACCCAGGTTTCTTTGACTCCAAATCCATTCATTCATTTAGCAAACATTTTACTTTTGCAAAACAATGTGCTACAAGGTGCAGATACAAAAATCATAGCTATGGAGCTGAAGGTACCATAGATCAACTTATTCAGTCAGCAAGAATTTATTAAGCACTTACTATGTGCGAGGAACTGGGGATACAAAAAAAAAGGAAAAAAAAAAAGCTCTACCCTCCAGCAGTGGTAGAGAGGGGAGGTAATATAGACATAAATAGGTATATACAGAGTAGATCAATTGGTTAGTCAATCACCATGCATTTATTAAGCACCTGCTGTATACCAGGCCACGTGCTAAGCGTGGGGATAGGAAGAGAGCTGCTAATAGAAGCAGCTGTGGATTCTGCAACAGAAGCTATTACCTGGCACTCAGGAACAGTTCCAAGCTACTTTTCACTTACTTGTTCTCATTTGTTAATTTGTTTTCCTTCTTCCCACGTTCACTTGGCTCTTTTTATAAGATGTTTTCTCTACCTTTCAGATAGTCTGGGTATTCTGTTTATTGATGTGCCTTGTAGCAGTGATGATAGATTATACTAGGAGCAGCTTATAGAAGTTAGTACAATGGTGTAAAATCATTGGGTCATAGAATCTAGAGCTGGAAGAGAGCCTAATAAATCATCTAGTTTGACCCTTTCATTTAACAGATGGGGAAACTGAGGACAAGAGAGGAAAAGTGATTTGTCCAAGGCAACACTGCTAATGGTAGCAGAGCTAGGAAGAAACCAGTGAGCATTTGTTAAGCCCTACTGTGTGCTGGGCCCTGTGCTAAACTCTAGGGATATAAAACAAGGACAAAAATGGCACCTGCCATCAAGAGGCTTACACATTCTAATGGGGGAGACAATATGTAAATAAATAGGTACAGCCAAGATACATGCAGAGAAGACGGAAGATAACTTTAGGGGAAGAATCTAGCATCTGGGGCTGGGAGAGCAGAAAAATGGAAACAGATCAGAGGATCTTAGATCCGGAGCTGGAGGAAGTCATATAGTCTGATTCTCTAATTTTATGGATGGGGAAACTAACACTCAGAGAGGTAAAATGACACATCCAAGGTTACCCAGGTAGTAAGTAGCAGAGCAGATCAAATCCAAATCCAGTGCTCCTTCTACTGTCCCCTATAATTAATTTCCCAACCACCAGGGTTTTGTATTTTCAATCAGTTTGCAATTGGATCCACCTTATGCCACAGATTGCTTATGCTTCTCTCAACCCCCAAATTATTGCCTTTTGACATCTTTTGAAGTATTTCTTAGGTTCTCTTCTCACACTCTAATGATTCCTTTGTGAAATTTAGTAGTAGCTGAAGATGTAGAAAGAATCACTGATTCTCAAACCTGGAAGGGACTTCAGAAGTTGCTTAGACCACCTACACCTGAATAGGAATGCCTCTCTACCATGCTTGAAAAGCAATCATCTGGCTTTTGCCTAAAGACTTCCAGTGAGGGGGAAGCCACCACCTTCTGAGATAGCCTTTCCACTGTGGGATAATTCTGACCCTTAGGACATTTTCACTGACATTAAACTTACATTTGCCTCGTTGCAAGTCCATTCATTGTTCCTGGTTTGTCCCTTTGAGGCCACAAAGAGCAAGATGAATCTTTCAGAGTTCAGGCCCAACATTATCCACTGCACCACCTAGCTGCCCAGAAAAAGATTTGGGGGCTTTAATACACTGCAAGCTCACTGAGTCAATAGCATGGTATGTCAGCCAAGAAACCAAAGCAATCTTAGGCAGAGCTTCCAGGAAGAAAGCAGAGATAATACCACTACACTTGGCCTTGTACAGACTATAACCTGAATAACGGGTTCAACTCTGCATGACACATTTTAAGAAAGACATTTAAAAGCTGAAGTATCCCAAGGAGGATAACCAGGATGGTTAAGGGCCATCTTTTATGTGAGCTCACACCACATGGAATCAGTTAAAGGAACTGAGAATAGACAGCCTATTAAAGAGACCAGTTGGTGAACATATAACTATCTTCAAATATATGAAAGACTGGGCTGTGAAAGTGAGATCTCACTAGCTGTGTGACCCTGGGTAAGTCACTCAATCCTCTTTGCCTCAGTTTCCTTATCTGTAAAATGAGCTATAGAAGGAAAAGGCAAGAAAGCCTTAAATGGGGTCACAAAGAGTCAGACACAACTGAAAAAATGACTGAACGACATCTTTTTTCAGATGAATTACTGATCAGACACATCTTCTCCTTCTTGATTACAATCATAACTGAAGTTTGACAGAGATGAATTGAAAGCTGGAAGCCACATGGTAGAGTGGTGAGGCGCTGGTTTTGGAGTCAATGGACCTGGGTTCAAGTCCTCTTTTTGCTACTTGTAAAAGAATGGGTTGCCTTGGGATATAGTGAAGTCATAATATTTAAAGGTAGAAAGAGGCCTTAGAGATCTATTCCAATTTACATTTTACAGATGAGAAAACTGATGCCTAAGGCATGACTGGGTAGTGCAGTAGATAGAGCACTGGACCGGGCATCAGGAAGATCTGAGTTTGAACGTGACTTCAGCTATTTATTAGCTGTGTGATGTTGGGTAAATCAGCCTCTGCTTGCCTCAGCTTCCTCATCCATAAAATGGGGGGAAATAATAGGACTTATCTCCTAGAGTTATTGTGAAGATAAAATGAAATAATATTTGTAAATCACTTAACATAGTACCTGGCACGTAGTGGGCACTTAATGAATACTAGCTATTATTATTGTTATTAATAAAATGACTTGCCCAAAGACAAACAAATGCTAAGTAACATCTGGATTTGAACTCAGATTCTCTGAGCCCATGTCCACCCCTCTTTCCATTGTGTCGTTCTCTCCTCCTGGGAGATTTTACATGGAGACTGGATGACTTATTAGAGTTAATGCAAAAGTTATTGGGGTAAGGAATGGATTACATGGCCTCTGAGGTCTGAGAGTGGGAATCTGTGATTCTACATTTGTGACCCTGGGGGAGTCACATCTCTGTTCCTCTATTACCTCATTTGCAAATTGATGGATGATATTATCCTCTAAGGTTTATAATTAAGAGAATTGAAGTTCCAGTTTGCCATGATTTCCTGAATTCATTCCTGAATTCACCATGAGAAGGGTGAGTCCCAATTAAAAATGCCCCTGGGATTCTCCATTTGTATTTGCCCTTCAACTGCTTATGATATTGATTTTCCTTTTTCTTGTTTTCCCCCCTCTTTACAACAAACTAGTCCACTGGACAAACCAATTAAGAAGAAAAACAGATTAGAAGAATTTGCTGGTATCATGTGAATGTTTCTAGAAGTGTAGGGAATAAACAGTTTAAAATGTGCTCACTTTAAAATTAAACAAATACTTTATATTCAACATTCATCTCCTAGGTCTGATTTTTGTGTTGTTTCTATGGAAACGACTGGAACTCAAGCTGAAATGCAAATACCACACACACTATGGTTTTCTTCTTCTTTTTTTGAAAGTACTGCATTGGATATTTCTTGTCTGTCTCCATACTTCTTAAATAATATTTTGTCTTCCTAGATACAGGAAAATTAACTACCATTTGTTAGCTGATGTAGGATAATTCTCAAAGGTGATAACCCAGCTGTTTTGCCTGAAGGAAATTCTGCATTAAAATTCTTTTTATAGGGGGAGAACTGATCATCCCAGCCCCACTTCCAATCTGGTTAATGGACTTTGTATTTTTGCAAAGATTAGGACGATTCAGACAGCGCAATGGCGAGCCTTCAAAAAGGGAAGGCTTTGTTGAACCCCATTCCTTACTCTGCCAGCCAAAAAAAAATATCCATCTTCCAAGCCTATATTTAAAGAGAGAGAGAGAGAGAGAGAGAGAGAGAGAGAGAGAGAGAGAGAGAGAGAGAGAGAGCGCTCAGATCTGAGAAGAAATCCATCTGTGAGCTCCTACCCCTTGGAGCAGAGAAAGAAAAATATATCCCACCTTTGTTTGACTATAAATTATGTACTAAGAAAATTCACTCATTACTCTTGGTCAAGTCTTCATTTATATATAATTAATTATTAGTTGTCAGGATTCATCCAACTGGTCTTCACAAACAAAGCAGTCTGAGGGAACTCAACTAAGGAAGAGATGTGTTTTGACTAAGATTTCTTTTAGCCCTGTTCTTCTAAAGTATTTCTCTACCAGCTCCTGAGAATGTCCAGAGTAGAACACAGAGTGGAGAAATCCACACTAGTTAAAACAAGGATGTTGGTACTTAGGCAGATTAAGTCCCAAGGGAGCTGAGAGATAGGACTAGCAGAAGGGCAGTCCTTTGACCTGGTAACATTTATCTTTGAAGTCTGAGGCTTTGTCCTGCCTTTCCTGGACTTATTATTGTGGCATCTTAACCCCTCCCCCTCCTCCAGCTCCAACCCCCTCGAAGCATAGCAAAGGATTGTTTTATTACATCTGAGATTTGAGAGACCTTCCCCCCCCCCCCCCCCTCCAGAACATTTAAGGGAAGTTTGCTTCTCTAAAGAAGAGGGCCAAGTCTTACTGGAAGAAGCTTATTGGACTGCATTTAGGGTGTAGTGGAAGATCAAGGCCTTCTCAAAATTCAAATTAACTAATTTTAAACCTTAATTTCTTAAAAATTTGAGTTCAAAATTCTCTCCTCTCCAGCCCCTCCACAATATATCAATTATATATGTGATGTCATGCAAAACATTTCCATATTAGCCATGTTGCAAAAAAAGTTTCAATCGACACTCAGAGTTTATCAGCTCTCTCTCTAGTGGTGGATAGTATTTTTCATTCATTGGAATTGTCTTGGATCATTGTATTGATCAGAGTAGCTAAGGGGTTCACAGCTGATCATTGTTATAATACTTTGGTTATTATGTGCAATGTTCTCCTAGATCTGCTCACTTCAGTTTTCATCAGTTCAAGGGAAGATCAAGGCTGAAGGAATTATTAGAAGAATAGGATGTTCAGAGTTCTCACTGCGAGGCATAGATACCAAGAAGGTTAAAGGCAGAAGGCAAGGTCCCATATATACCAAAATATTTATGGTAGCTCTTTTGGTTGTGCAGACGAAGTAGAGGCCCACTGACTAGGGAATGGCTAAAGCCACTGTAGTACATGGAACTAATGGAAAAATCCTGGGCTACGAAAAGCAACAAATAGGAAGAATTCAGAGAAGTATAAGAAGACTTCATGTGAACTGTTCCAAAGTAAAGTTAGTAGAGACAGTCAAATGGTATTTCTTTCCTGATCTCCAACTGCTGGCTGAAGCTGGGGGTTCTGAATGTGACTAATTGCCTTTATTGATAGTTGTTACCTTGCTGTCTACCTTGTACTCACCCATATATATACATATATGTATATACACACATAATTACACATACATACACATGTGTTACTTAATTTCTCTGGGTGTTGTCTCAATGTTGATGGCTGCTGACTGATCAGAGTTGTGGTTGCTGAAGATTGGGGTGGCTGTAGCAATTTCTTAAAGACAACAATGAAGTTTGACACATTGATTGACTCTTCCTTTCACTTGAACACTTAATTGTGTTAATATATGCTTTAATAGCTCAAAACTGAGCTAAGACTTTTATAATACCTTGAATATAGTCTGCATATATTTATGTATGTAATATATTTAAAATAAATTTAAAATTTATTTTAAAATAGAATTTTAAATAAATAAATATATTTACATATATTTGCATATGTTGTCTTCTCTATTTGATTATAAGTTCCCTAAGGGGAGGTATTGTGTGTGTGTGTGTGTGTGTGTGTGTAACTCACATAATAGGCACTATTTAATAAATGTTTGTTGTTTGATTAATTGGTCATTTCCCATACTCTTGGACTTGGCCAGTGTGTTAGTTTTGTTGAGTTCCTTTTTTTCTTTCTTTTTTATTCTGTTATAAGAGATGGCTCTCTGGGTTGATGAGGGAAAAAGGGATCCAGGCATACCTTGGAGATATAGAGGGTTTGGTTCCAGATCTTTACAATAAAGCAAATATCTCAATAAAGTGAGTTATATGAATTTTTTTGTTTCCCAATGCATATAAAAGTTGTGTTTATACTAAACTGTAGTCTATTAACATGCAATAGTCTTAAGTCTAAAAAACAATATACATACTTTAATTTAAAAAATACTTTATTGCTAAAAATGCCAATCATCATATGTGAATTGTAATCTTTTTGCTGGTAGAGAGTCTTGCCTCAATGTTGATGGCTGCTGATTGATCAGAGTGGTGGTTGCTGAAGACTGGGGTGCCTGTAGCAATTTCTTAAAGACAACAGTGAAGTTCGACACATTGATTGACTCTTTCTTTCACTTGGACTCTTAGAGGTCATTGTAGGGTTAATAATTGGTCTAATTTCAATATTGTTGTATCTCAGGGAATAGGGAGGACCGAAGAGAGAGGGAGAGAGATGGAAATGACTGGTTGGTAGAACAGTCAGAACACACACATTCATCCATTAAGTTTGCTGTCTTAAATGAGCATGGTTTGTGGTGCCCCCCAAAAATTGTTGTTCTAATAGTAACAACAAAGATCACAGATAACAAATCACCATACCATATAATAAAAATGAAAAAGTTTGAAATTTTGTAAGAATTACCAAAATGTGACACAGAGACCCAGTGGGCTGTTGGAAAAATGGCAACCATACACTTGCTCGATGAAGAGTTGCCACAAACCTTCAATTTGTAAAAAAAAATTCAGTGAAGTACTATAAACGAAGTGCAATAAAATAAGGTATGTCTGTATATGAGGAAGTAAAAGTAATGTAGAAACAAGAGAGATCAATATTTTTTTTAAAGTGATCAGGATATTGTCCTAGCAGAGGCAAATGTCAGGCAGAAAGTTATAAGGATGTTTCTGATATGTCCAACTTTGCCAAGTCACAGAACCACAAATGTGCAAGGGCCTATTACTCAAGGATTATTGGGGATTCTCAAAAGACATTTTTTAATAGCAGAAAGAATGCTGGGTTTGGAATCAGAAATTGTGAGTTCATTTGGCCCCATCCATGACATTTCATCTCTGCCCTCCATGCCTTTGCACATGTGGTGCCCCATGCCTGGAATGCCTTCTTCATCTCCATCTCTTAGAATCACTGGCTTCCTTCAAAGCACAGCTCACATATTGCCTTCTATATAAATCCTGTCTTGAGTCCAACTCTTTCCAGTTATTATAACTCTCCCTCTTGAAATTACTTTGTATTAATTTGCACTTATTTGTGCATATGCTGTGTAACCCAATAGTGTAATGGACACCCAAGATATAACAGGACAGCTAGGCCAATTATAATTTAATAGGAGTGTTTATTAACCAGCCGGTGACTGCCTCTCAGAGGGAAAGACAGTCCCGAGCTTTCTGTTAGACATAATTTTATAGACAATGTGATTGCTAGCAACAGAATATGTTTCTGGGGGGGGGTGCAATGTCTTTAGCATTGTTTCTATTGAAGCGAAGCTTCTTATTCTTATTGAATATATCTTATTCTTATATTCAATAATTCTTATTGAAGCAAAACATTCTCAGTATTATTCCTATTGAAGCAAAGCCTTCTCAGTATTATTCTTATTGAGGCAAAGCCTTAGTATTATTTCTACTGAAGTGAAACAGACCTGAATCCGTGGGAATCTGTGGCATGTTTCTAGCAACACAGGTGAAACATTTCTTTACTATTGGAGCCTATTAGGTGGTTTCCAAGGAACCCAGTAGGCGTCCCCTCTAGCAGGTTTAAGGGGGCTCTAGTGTATAATTTCTGGTGGGCACTTCAATAGAATATAGTCTCCTTGAGGCCAGGGACTTCTTGTCTGTGAATCTTCACCACTTAGCACAATGTCTGGCACATGGTAGGTGCTAAATACTTGTTGGTCAATTTCTTAGTTGCTTAATTGGTTCTTGTTGAATTGAATTAAAATCTGGGTTCTACACTCACTTTCTATTTGACTTTGGGTGTTCCTTAATTTCTCTGAGTCTTGCTTGCATTATGGATTGGACTAGATGAAACTGTAATTGTCAAATATCTCTTGTATACATTTGTATACTGTCATAGGGTAATAGATATAAACCTAGAAAGAACCTTCTTCTTTGGGTCAGGGAGAAAGGTAGGGAATGGAGTTAGCTATAAGTAAAAAATATTGTTCCCGCCTATAAAGTATCACTTCTAGAGGAACTGTGCAGTCATAGATCATAGATTGGAATTGTCAGATGAAAGTTAGATGGGATATGAAGAAGAATTCCCAGGTAGAAATTGATGGTTTTTAAAGAGATCCATAGATTTCTAGATTATATCCTTCTAGCTCTAAATCCCATGACTCTCTCTGCTTAATATGGAGTAGGACACTTGAACAGCAGGCAGAGTCTGCTTACAGGACTAATCCTTCCCCAAAGACATTAGCAATGTTTCCCTATATACAAAATAATATTTCAGAGACACATTAGATCAGAAGACTTTGGTTATAAACTTAGAGTCCAAGGATGAAAAGGTTAGAAACCCCTGATTACATTTAACAGATGAGGAAATTGATGCCTAAGGGATTACTAGGTGGTATAGTAGATAGAGCCCTGGACCTGGAGTCAGGAAGATCTGAGTTTGAATGTGATTTCAGTCCCTTCCTAGCTGATGTACATAGTGTTGCTGCTAAAGAGGGAAAAAAAATGTGGGAGCACATTTACTGGCAAACTTCCTATTTAACTCATCAGACTAAGACCTTGGACAGCATTTTGGATAGATGATTTGTCATTTGGGTTTAGGGGACAGTAGCCCCACATCAATTTACATGATAGATATAGGATGGAGCAGACATAGACAGAAATTCATTGGGGGAAAAAAGAGAAATCTGGGCAGTATAATGGGATATAAGGTCAATTTCTTTTTTTTAATTTTTCTTTTTTTTATTATTATTAAAGGATTGTAAGCTCATTTTTTTTTTTTACAACAGTGACTTGGAAGCCAAAAAACTAATGGGAGCTTAGACTGCATGAAGACAGGCCAAATTGAAGAAGGTGATATTCTTCCCTGGTGAGATACATCTGGAGTATTGTATTTGGCTTTGGGAATTGTAATTTAGAATGCACACTGATAAACTGGAGAGGGTGCAAAGGAGGATGACCAGGATGATCAAGGGACTAGAGACCACACTATAGCAGGGAGATAGGATGTTTATCCTAGACAAAATGACACTTACTGGTGACATGATCAATGTCTTTGAATCCTGGAGGGATTAGATTGATTTTCTGTTGCTGCAGATGGTAACAGCTGAACGTTACAAGGAGACAGACTTGTCCAGCACAAGAGATAATTTTTCTATTAGAGCCATCTCAAAATGGAGCAGGATGTTCACAAAATGGTGAATTCCCCGTTACTGAGAAGAGCCAAACAGAGGCCCAGTAACTATATGTCAATGGTACTCCTCCTGTATTCTCAGATTTACATGTCTCTTAATGTGCTTTTACATCCTACATATTATCATACTTATTTTGTGACTGGGTCTTAAGTCCTCTAGCTGACTTTGAGCATCCTGAAGGCACGGCCTATGTCTAATTCATCCTTGTTTCCTCTAGCACATAGAGTCAAGTCTGCACATAGAAGGTGGCTAAGTAGATGTTTTTGTGATTGTTATTGGGTGGGAGGATGGATTCTATGGTCCCTTCACCTCAGTGATTCCTTGACTCCATGATAAAGCACCATGACTCCATTGTGGTCTCTTTCCTAGTATTTGTACAGAAATTCTGACAGATTTTAGGGTTCAGTTCAAAATAATAACTTTGTAACTGACCATCAATTGAGAAATGGCTTAAAAAATTGTGGTAAATTGAAGGATCTCTTTATTATAATGACTGAACTTGTCCATGAAGAAGAGATAAAAAATGTACCTATGTCAGTTAGGGGCAGCAAGAAGGTATAATGTATGGAGCTCTGGGCCTAGAATCAGGAAGATCTGAGTTCAAATTCAACCTCATATATTTACTAACTCTGTGACCCTGGGAAAGTAACTTAACTTCTGTTTGTAGATTGCCTCAACTGGAAAATGGTTATAATAATGCTTCTCAGGACTGTTGTAAGGATCAAATGAGATAATAATTATAAAGCATTTAGCTTGGTACCTACCACATAGTAAATACTATGTAAGTGTTAGCTATTCTTATTATGGGACAGCAAGGTGGCACAGTGCTGGGCTTGGAATCAGAAAGACTTATCATGAGCTCAAATCCAGTCTCAGATACTTCCTAGCTGTGTGACCCTGGGCATATGATCCTGTTTGCCTCAGTTTCCTCATTTGTCAAATGAGCTGGAGAAGGAAATATCAAACCACTCCAGTATCTCTGCCAAAAAAACATAAGATGGGGTCATGAAGAGTCAGACACTACCGAAACAACTGAAGAACAACAAATTATTATAATTATTATTATCATCGTTAAAGGAATTAATGTTCCTGAAGTGCCTGGCACATAGAAAGTGCTATATATACTAGCTATTATTATTATTATTAATCAATAAGTATTTATTAAACTCCTGCTATATTCCCAGAATTATCCTAGACCCTGGGAATACAAAGACAGAACTGAAAACCAGCTCTTTCCTCAGAGTTTATAGTCTAGAGGAGAAAACATGGAAATATAACAGTGCCTACAAGATATATACAAATTAGATACAAGGTGATAGGGGGCGGGGAATGGCTGAGGGATCGGGAATGTCCTCTTGTAAAAGGTGGTCCTTGAGCTGAATCTAGAAGGAAGCTTAGGATTCTGGGAGATGGAAGTGAGGAGGGGGTGTATCGTAGGCATGGGGGGCAGCAGGAGATGGAGTGTAGTGGATGAGGAACAACCAAAAGATGAGTTTGACTGGAGTACAGTGGGAACAAAAGGAAATCATGTGCAAAAAAAGTTGGAAAGGTAGATTTGAGCCAGGTTGTGAAGGGCTTTAAATGCCAAACAGCAGTTTATATTTGATCCTGGAGGTAATAGGGAACCACTGGAGTTTGTTAAAGAGGGGAGAGATGAGGTCAATTTTGAGCCTTAGGTAAATTAGGTTGGCAGTGGTGTCAAGGATGAATTAGAGTGGGGCGAGACTTTGAGACAGGGAGCCCAATTAGGAGACTAATCATTGCAGAGCTGGGCTTAGAACATCACGCAGACAACCAGACTTGGGTGACGTGTTGGTTAGTTTTTCTGAACTCCTTTTCCCCCCTCTCCCTTTTAAATTCTTTATTACAAAGGATGGCTTGATAAGGTAAGAGGTTGGGGGAGGAATTTATTTGGAAGTGAGGATGATGTAAAAAGCAAAAGATATCAACAAAATATTTTGAAGCTGACTTTACTTAACATTATATTTTCCTGTGACTAAAAAAAGTAAATTCAGGCAGAGAAGGGTAGTCAGAAAGACTTCTTGTGGTCAAAGCTCATGCCCTCATTATATCACCAAAAAGGAGACAGATACCTACCTCAATGACTCACGGTGATTGGATCCTAGGAGATGAAAGGGCCATTAGGGACCCTTTGTTTTTACAGCTTAAGAAACTGCAGTCTAGGGAGGTAAATGCTTCCAACTTAGTTTGTACCAGGGGATTGAGATGACTGTTAATCTTTTCATGGGTGAAGGTCATAGAAGCTCCATCCAGTTAATGACTCACTGATTTCATTAGTGTGGACCTTTTCTCCAAGGATGTAGATCCTAATACCTACCCAGCCCATGGGACTCATGAACGTCTTCCCATAAGTTTACCTAGGACCATCCACCTAAGACTCTATATGTGCCTGTGTATTAGCTGTCCCCCATGGCTGGAACATATTCCTTTCTCACTTCCATCTAGGTCCATGTACGATTATAGATTTAGAACTGGAAGGAAGCCTAGAGGTTTTTCAATCTAGTTCTCTCAGTTTATATGAGACACCTGATGCACAGAGAAATGACAAGGTCTCACAGTTACTGAGTGGCAGTCAGGATTTGAAGCCAGCCCCTCTCTAAATTCAGTGTTCCTATATCCTAGACCAGGGGATGGGGAACCTGGGCCTTCAGGCTACGTGTGGCCTCTAGGTCCTCAAGCGTGGCCCCTTTGACTGAGTCCAAACTTCACTGGACAAATCCCCTTAATAAAAGGATCTGTTCTATAAAACTTGTACTCAGTAAAAAGTCTGCACCCAAGGAAGGCCACATACGGCCTTGAAGCTGCCCTATACCCAGGCGACAGATTCAGTTCAATTCAACAAGCATTTATCCTCTAATGTATGCAAGGCACTGGGTTAGATCTTAGGTTATATACAGATGCAAATGAAAAGAATTGCTGGCTCTCAAAGCACAATCTAGTAGGAGACAATGAAATATGTATAGCAGAAAGATCACAGAATTGAGAGTCAAGGAGGGTCTGGGGTTTAAAATTCTGTCTGCCACTTACTAGCATTTACAAGTCATTTAATTTTACAAGTCATTTAGCACTTACAAGTCATTTAATCTGTATGGGACTCAGTTGTCCTCTCTAAATTGAAGGTGTTGTATTGCGTGAGCTCTGACATCCCTTTTAGGTAAATCTGTTTTGTCTCTGTATATTTGTTACAAAAGTTTTATTTTTCTTCATTGTGGTGAGGGGAGTAGGAGAGAGAATAAATGCTTATTATTTGTATTTTAATGTTTTGAATTTATTATTTATTTTTCTTCAACATTTTTTACTTTTAAAATTTTGAGTTCCAGATTGTCTCCCCTATCCCACCCTTCCCCCATCCATGGAGAAGGCAAATAATATGATATCCATTATTCATGTGAAATCATGCAAAACATATTTCCATATTAGTCAGAGTTTTAAAAAAAACAAAAAATAAGGAAAGCGTGAAAATTATACTTCAGTTTCCACTCAGAGTTCATCAATTCTCTTTCTGCAGGTGGATGGCATTTTATTTTCAGCATGAGTCCTTTGGAATTGTCTTGGATCATTGTATTGATTGAGCTAGGTAGTGCAGTGGATAAGAGTTCCTGGCCTGGAGTAAAAAAGATTCATCTTCCTGAGTTCAAATGTGGTCTCAGACACTTAGTAGCTGTGTGACCCTGGGCAAGTCACTTAACCTTGTTTGCCTCAGTTTCCTCATCTGTAAAATGAGCTGCACAAGGAAAGGGCAAACTTCTCCAGTATCTTTACCAAAAACAACCCCAAACCCACATAGAGTTCAACACAACTGTGACAACTGAACAACAACAAAAAACCAAGTCTTTCACAGCTGAGCCTCTTTGCAATGACCTCTCAGTTCTTCTCAGTTCATTTTGCATCAGTTCATCTAGGTCTTGCCAATTCTGAAACACCCCCCCCCCCCCATCATTTCTTGAGTACAATAGTACTCCATCACAATCATATACCACAACTTGTTCAGTCATTCCCCACATTATGAACATGGTCTTAATTTCCAATTCTTTGCCATCACAAAAAGAGCTACTATTGATATTTTTGTACACATAGGTCCTTTTCCTTTGAAAATACTTATTATTTGAAGAAAAAAAATCAGTGATACTATTGTAAGGATGGGTAAGGTCTATTGAATCAATCACTCAGTCCCCTTCTTCACTAAAGTAACTAGTTTAAACAAATAAGAACACTTCTATTGAATCAATCAATCAAAGACATTAAGTTACACAGGGGATGTCTTTAATCAGTTTGGAAGGACTGAAAGTGATTGTATAAAATAAAATGACTACCCAAGAAGTCTATTGGGATTGGCTGAAGAGATTCAGTTACTCCTTGTGGATCTTATAGAATCCAATAAAGAATCTGGACATTTGAGTGATAGTTCAGCTTAGAAGAGAGAAGCAGTCTAGTTGAAATGGTGAGAAGGAATCATTTGAGGTAGAGGAGGAGAATAGCTTCTTTCTCCCTCTCCCTCTTTCCCTCCTCCACTACAGGAAGACCTTGTGAACTTTGAAAGGTCAGAATATTTTGGGTTTTCCATGAATGTCCTAGCAATGAGCCCGAAGAGCTGATGGCAGTGTCTGTAGAGCTAAGGACAAGCTAGGCACACTGATGAAAGACTCTAAGGAGCACAGGAAAAAGGAGGACTTCATGAGGCTTCCCTTTCCCAAATGTATTCCCAGCTTGAGTCCATTTTCCCCAGGAATCTAGTTATCCTTGTAGGAGAGTGTGCCCTGAATTTGGAGGGGTGTTTCATACTAACTGATCTTATTCTATCATGTTACTAAATCTTATTACTAAAAGCTAATAAAATCTGACTGGATAACTGATATCAACTGATAATTAACGTGGAAACACAGCAGTGGGGCGCTCATACTAGAAAACCACTGCCAACTCCTTAAGGTAAGCTTAGTGTGAAGGGAAGAGTAGCCCACAATAGCCTCTGGGGACATAACCTGCCATTATGAATTCGGGTTCAGGATAGTATCTGGGGAGCCTTCTGGGGAAATCAGGTGTCTAATCCCCTTGAGTGGTACCTTTACTTTCACTATTCAAGTGTCAAGCAGGCTGTACTTCATACCTCATGCTCCCTTATTATGACTTTTCTTGCTTCATTCACCTCTTGCTTAGATCATTGCAAAAGTCTCCTAATTGGCATCTCTGCCTTAAGTCTCTCACCATTCTTGTCCAGCCTACACATTGCAGCCAAAGTAATTTTCCTTAAGTGAAGCTCTGACTATGTGACTCTCCTACTCAAACAATTCAAGTGATTCCCTTTTGCCCCTAAGATAAAACATACTCTTTAGGGCTTAAGGGTCTATATAACCTGGCCCCAATTTATAGTTCTGTTCTTACTGGACATCGCACACCATCCTGTATTCTGTGATCCAAACTGGCCTTCTTATCATTTCTTACAGCACTCCATTTCTTATCTTCCTGCCTTTGCAGTGGGCATCCCCCTGAACGCACTCCTTCATTAATTCCTTTTCATAAATTTCCTTTTTTCCTTTAAGTTGCAGCTCAGGCATCATCTTTAAAATTTTTTTTATTTTACTTTTAATTTATGGAATAAAACAAGCATTTCCATAACATAGTATAATAAAAAGGATGACTGCACATGAAACTGCAAATACATTATGTACAACTTGCTATTCCTTTTAAATATGTAATAAAATTATCATATACATTTCTTTTTTCCTTTTTTTTCTCTTTTCCCTCTTCCATGTCAGTCTTCTGTATGAAGCTCCTCCCAACTGCTGGTGCTGTCTTTCCTAAGCTACCTTGTAGTTAATTATTTGGTATGTATTTGTATTTATTCACTTTTTATTTGTGCTGGATATATTTATATTTATTGTTTTGTTGTTGGTCTTTTGTTTTGAAAGAGGACCAGTGACATTATGGAGTGATGTCTTGAGTTGGGTGTGAATTGGATTTAAGCAAAGCAGAATTTGTCAGTTTTACTCTCTTTTCTAGTCAATGAAGTCCAGTGGCAAGATAAGAGTGAGGGTGACTGGTGATGGTCTGAAATGCAGTGGATGACCTTGGCATCTTTGACGTCTGAGCAAGTTTTAAGTGCTCCATACACCTGCTTTAGCTGCCTTCATGGCCATTGGAACAAATTATTCTCATGCACCCATTCTGCCAGGGGAAGTCTTCATATGCTTGGGATAGATACCCCCTAACTCACTGATGAGTTTGAGACCTATTGGTAACCCTCAGATTTAGCCTGTGTGCCCAGGTGGTTTTAGTGGAGTGTGACTGCTGTGTATGCTACAGCTTCTTGGAGCCACAGGTTGGGTGGCAGGTGGACACCAAATGTGGACACCCTTCTTGTCTCATCCATTAGAATGATATCTTCTTGTGAAGTAGGGATTGTTTCATTGTTTGTACTTCCCCCCTAGTGCTTGGTACAGAGTAGGCATTTCATAAATACATGTTGATTGATATATGGAAACAGACCTTCACTAGAGGAAATATATTGAATAACCCATTTGTGTGTTAGTTTTGCAGTTTTTTATAAAGCCACCCAGAATAGTTTCTTCATGGGATTTGAGAGAGGAACTATCCAGAATCTATGTCATCCTTGTAAAAATGATGCTAGCTTTCTCTCATTCAGTTATTTGTTTATTCATTCATTTATTTATTTTAGTGTTCAGTGGTCCTGAGCAGTAGTGTGGTCTGGTAGATAAAGAACTGGCCTTGGTGTTAGGAAGGACAGAGTTCAAGTCTTACCTCTGAATCATAGAAGCTATAAAGTTTTTGGGCAAGTCACTTATCTCACTAAGATTGTATGTTCCTGAGAAGGTATTGGTTTACATTGTTAGAGGGAGTTTTTTCATCTGAAAGTTCCTTATGGAACTCCCAGGTCCAGTCCCTCTTGATTATCTTATCCTTTGTAATTTCTGTTGTTCAGTTGTTTTCAGTTGTGTCCAGCTCTCCATGACCCCATTTGGGGTTTTCTTGGTGAAGACACTGGAGTGGTTTGCCATTTCCTTCCCCAGCTCATTTTACAGATGAAGAAACTGAGGCAAACAGGGTTAAGTGACTTGCTCAGGGTCCATAGCTAATAAGTGTTTGAGACTAGATTTGAACTCAGGAAGATGAGTCTTCCTGACTCCAGACCTGGCACTCTATGCACTATGGCGCCACCTAGTGCCTCATCCTTTACAATAATCTCTACCAACATGCCTTGTATGAAGGTGAGAGTAAATAGTAACTCCCCAAGTCCTTTTCTAGACCCTTTCTCATGAACAGGGCTCACCTGAGGCATCAGGCAGTCCCTCCAGGCCATTGGCAATGATAAGTTACATGTTTCATCCAATTCTTCTCCTCAATTTACTTTTTTTTTTTTTTTGGAGGGAGAAAGGCAGGGCAATTGGGGTTAAGTGACTTGCCCAAAGTCACACAGCTAGTAAGTTTGTCAAGTGTCTGAGGCTGAATTTGAACTCAGGTGCTCCTGACTCTGGGGTCAGTGCTCTGTTTACTTCACCTCCTAGATGCCCCACCTTGACTTACTTTTAATCATCTGGTGCCAAGGATTTTAGCTACATTTATCCAACCCCTTCTCTTCATTCTCAGGGCTGCTGCCCTAGTTCAAATCCTCACCCCCTCTTATGAGGACTAGCTTCTTCACTTAACCTCCTCACATTTTATCTCTAACCCACAGAATAATCTTCCCAACCAACAGTTCTGATATAATTCTGTTCAAGATCCATCAGTGGTTCCCTGTTGCTTTTGGAATAAAACGAACCCTTCTTGTTCTAGGATTTAAGGCCCCTCTCCATCTGGTTCCACCTCGCTTTACCAACAATGCACCATTGCTACTCTGCTTAATACATTCTCCATGACAAGCAAACCTGAGCTGCCTGACCCCTGATCTCTACCCTACCCACTCCTCTCTTCATGTTTGTGTGCAGGTTTCTCTCTGTGTGCCCCTGTGCCATTGAAATCTTCTCTTGAAGGCTCAGGCATTGCCTCCTCTATGAAGTCCTCCCTGACCTCTCCCTAGTGAGTGATTTCTTTTTTCTTAAAGTGTTCTAGGACATTTTGCTGTGACATTTCTTTTTCTGTCATCCAATGCTACCTTATATCATTCATTTTGTTTGTTCTTGTTTTAACTTCCTTCTACTTTCCCTACCAATCTCATTACTCTGTAAACTCCTCAAGGACAGGAACTGTTTCATTTCTCCAACTTTAGTCCTCCTTCCTCTTTACCAATAAGCTGCCAATTTTTGTTGGTTCTGCCTTTGCAGCATCTCTCACATCCATTCCCTTCTCGTCAGTCGCTTGGTCACCACCCTAGGTAAGGCACACATCACTTTTCATCCGAACTATTTCAACAACAGCTTCCTAATTGGTGTCCCTACCTCTGATCTCTCCACCCTCCACACATGTGTCCAAATAATGAACACCTTTGACCATGGTGTTCACCAGTCCAAGAAACTTCAGCAACTTGAGGATAAACTACACACTTCTAAGGCTCACATTGATATCCTTTATAATATGACTCATCTGCTTTCTAGACTTCTTTCCCATTGCTCTCCCTCATAGCCTCTACGTTCCAGCCAAACCAGCCTGATTATTCTCTGTACACACCATTCCATCTCCCATTTCTGCCTTTGTAGGGGAACTCTCCTCCCTGAAATTCTCTTCCTCTCACCTGTACCTTTTTAGACTTCCTCACTCCCTTCAGGAAAAAACTCACATGGTATCTCCTACAAGACACTTTCCCTCATCTTCCCAATGGTTAGTACTCTTCCTTATACCCCCAAATTACTTTGTATTAATTTCGTATATATTTCCTACTTACTTACCCATGCTTTTGTTATATCTTTCCAGGAGAATATAATTTCCTTGAGGGCAGTCACTGTTAAGTTTTCATCTTTGTATCCACAGTGTTTGGCACATAATAAATACTTGTTAAATGAGTGAGTGATCGACTTTGGGTCATTCCCTTGAATTCTTCCAACCTCAGTTTCCTTATCTGTCAAATGAGGTGGTTAGATTAGATAACCACCAATTTCCTTCCTCCAAATCCAGTGACTTTGGGGATGTTGTTGTATTGAAATCTTTTTCAGAGAGAATACTCTCCCATTTGAAAAAGCCATTTAACAAAGAGACCTGAAAACATTTGTGGCATCAGAAAGGGTTTTTGCTTGTAATATGTCTACATGAATGAAAGTCACATGCATGTCTCTATCTATTATATATATGCATATGCATATACAATACTTATTTTTTATCCAGATCTGTGATTCTTAGCAGGGTGGAGAATTTCCTCCACCTAGCAGATTGGCAACTCTTTTGTAACCCAGAATTCTAGAGAATTGCCAGTGACGATGAGAAGTTAAATGACCACAGGGCTGTACCAAGGTAGGACTTGGTTCTAAGGAGCATCATGATATAGCAGATAGGGACTAATACTACTACTAATAACTGATATTCATATAGTCTACCTCAGTTTCCTCATCTGCAAAATGGGTATAATAATTGCACCTACCTCCCAGGGTTGTTGTGATGGTAAAATGAGCTGATATTTTTAAAGCACTTTGAAAACCATAGAGGACTATGTAAACAGGAGCTATCATCATCATCATCGTCATCATTGTTGTCATTGTTATCAGCAGCAGCAACATTTGAGCCTCACAACAACCTGGTGAAGCAGGTACTAAAGAGTATTATTTTCTCTACTTAGCAGATGAAGAACTAAGGCTCAGAAAAGTCAAGAGATTTTCCCAGGGTCATAAACGTAGATAAAGCATTTATTAAGTACTTACTGTATGCCCAGCCCTGTGCTAAGAGCTGGGGACACAAATAAAAGCAAGCAAATTCATGTCCTTAGGAAGCTTGCATTCTAATTGAGGAGACAATAACTGGAAAGGGGAAGGCAACCTGTACATGGGGTGCCATGGCTAGAGATGTCCACGAGGTTCTGTGGAAGCTTGAAATCCAGATTATAAGGCCAAAGATGGGCTAGCAAAACCTGGAGTGGCTTCTCAGGCAGAGTTCAGTTTTGTAGGGGAAGTGGAGAAGATGTCCTGAGTGGAAGCAGCATTGCTGGAGCTATCTGGGAAGTGTGCTTTGTACGTAGAAAGTGCTTCATTCTTTTGTTCAAATGTCACAATGGGATTTGAATTCAAGGATTCCTGTCTCCAATTCTGTTGTATATACTGGTTATCCATGGATGCTAGTGACTTTCCTTCTATTTTTATCCATTTATTTTGCACACATTTTGTTTCTTCTAGTAGGAATGTAAGCACCTTGAGGGTAGGGACTGTTTCATTTTTTTGGTCTTTGTATCCTTATTACCTAAGAAAGCACATTGTCCTTCATGTTAAGAACTTAATAAATGCTTGTTGATTGATGGGTTAATATGTATGATGTCAGTGTTCCAGGTGAGGAGATATTGGAGTCACTTGGAATGACTCTATAGTCATTCATTAGAGCCCTTTTCTCCACATCTGTCAGCACGATATCCCCTTGCTCGCAGCAATAGCGATTGTCAATGTTAGGATGTAGAGTGAATATCTAATGCTGGGACAGGCTAGAGTGATTTGCATGCATAATCACATTTTTGTTTTTACCCTCCTTTCTGTGATTTGTTTTGATTGTTGTTTTGATCCATCAAGTTCTTTGTGGATTAAGAATGCTCCGCATCATAACCTATTTTTGATGGAGATTAGAGGCAAGGTCACTGGGTTCTTCTGTTCAAGGACAGATTGGGGAAGAGAAGCTGGACTGAGTGCTTCAATGACCTCCATGAGGTGAAGGAGAGAGAGAGAGAGAGAGAGAGAGAGAGAGAGAGAGAGAGAG